>NW_027509181.1:285000-612500 GCF_051911475.1 Siphateles boraxobius
GACACAAAATAGACTCACGGAAAATGCGTGTGTCATGCACTGAGCCAGGCCATTTGGAATCCAAGCTTGTGATCATGCATTCATGATCACAAGTCATCTGCAGATGAAATGTACAGTAAATCATTGTCCTATCTGTTAGTTACTATTTATTTAAAGATTGATCTCAATGCAAATAAAAATAATTTCACATAGGGTATAGTAGCCCTACCTGAACATTAAGGCTGTGAAAGGACTTTCTGTTCACATAATCTGCCTCATGTTCTCCTAGAGCTGTGGAGATTGCAACATGTGTGCAGTCTATTGCTCCTATGACTCTAGAGAATCCTATCATAGGAATTAAACCTATATATTTAAAACATTTCTTAACAGGTAGCTACTGCAGACTTTTGTATAATAGATTTCCAAGTGTGAATTTTTTTTTTTTGAAGAAAAAAAAAATTTGTGTGAAAGGCTACATTTGTTCATGTGATGTCACCCTATCAATATATCTTACCGGCAATTTTATAAAAGCCCTCTTTTATGGACATGGTGGATAAATGTCCAGGGAACACAATGAAGCTATTTATGTACCCCTGCAGAGCGAGGACCACCTTGCGAATTGTTCGACAGACCGTGTTTTTCCCTAGATTCTCTGCATCACCGACCGCATACAAGTATGTACCACTTGCAAAAAAACGCAACGCAATACATACCATTTGCGGTACATTAAGTGCATGGCTTCGACGAGTAACATTTGTTATGTGCGGCTCAAGAAGTTCGCAAAGATAAGACATTCCTTCCGCTGAAAATCTGTATCTTTCATACAAGTAAATATCAGGAAAGTCAAAGGGATTTTGTCTGTCCCTATAAACTCTTTCTCTACGAAGTGCTCGTCTAACAATTTGCGCGGAGATGTCCACGGGATTTGGGAGAAAAGGTGAAGCCATTGCAACAGAGAACAGACGCTGGGAATCAGTTACGTCACCTATATGTTTCTTTGCTCACAGCTGATTGGTCAAACTTCAGTCTGAGCTCTCGAATCCAGAACTTAACCTGCCCCGGAGCAGGCTAGCCGTGCAGCGTAAGATACCATGGCAACGAACCCCGATTAAAGCCGAGCTGCTTTCATAGTACCTAAAACCCAGAGTTGGCGGAAACTAAGCTGAAACATAGCTGGCTAGCCACCTAAACCGGCTTCATGGTACAGGCCCCAGCTCTGTCATAGGCTCATTGAATGCATTGTTTGTGTGTGTGTGTGTGTGTGTGTGTGTGTGTGTGTGTGTGTGTGTGTGTGTGTGTGTGTGTGTGAGAGAGAGAGAGAGAGAGAGAGAGGGTGATGAGCCAGATGGAGGATTGGATCATACCAAAAAACATGGTCAGACATTAGCCCAGCTCTGTCATAGGCTCATTGAATGCATTGTTTGTGTGTGTGTGTGTGTGTGTGTGTGTGTGTGTGTGTGTGTGTGTGTGTGTGTGTGTATGAGTGTGAGTTTTTGCCATGATGAGAATGTTGTACAGGATCAGCCCTTCATTTGTGTGTATGTTAGATATGCATTGTATTGGATCTATTAATTTATTTTTACAAAAAAACAAGAAGAATGCTCTAAATTACAGTTTTTCCCATTCATTTCTATGGGTGCCCATTTTTGACCCAAATACAGGATTAAGGAGTTTTTTTTTTCACCCACTTAACATTGTAGAATTGAGTCAAAAAAATTTGTGTGTGTTCAGGAGGCAAACTTAGGAAAAGTAGCCAAGTCTTGTACCGCTCAGATCAAGGGAAGTATTTAAAAAAAAAAAAAATCAAAACTATTTTGCCCACATTTGTCCAGGTTACGGTTTTAGTCTATTCTCTCCTTTTTAGGTTGAGAATTTTTCTCTGTCTTTTTAATTACCTTATTACTCCTAATTTTTCTTGAGTTTTCTGTTTTGTTCTTACGGTCTTCTATTACTTTAACTCTTTCTGCGGGAGTCATATCTTCCCACTTTTCTGCTGGAATAAAGCCTGTCTTTTGTGGGGTTCCCAAGCTCTTTTTCCCCCCTGGTTGTTTATGCATTGTTTTCCTTGCTGTGTTAAAAATCTGCCTATTTCCAGAAAAATTATGTACTTTCCTTGTTTCGCTCTGGAATCCTTCGTCATTCTTTTTAAACCCCTCATGCTTATTTATTTGAAATCTAGTATTTTTAAATTTCTTTTTGATCTGTAGTCCTTGATTTTGTTTATTTTGCGGTGCCATTTTCTTTATTGCTTTCACGTGCCTTGAACTAAGATCATATTCAGCTAATTTTTCTTCTATCTTTTCCCTGGTCGCATTGTTTAACAGAGTAACCAAGCCATGTCCGCCTGGAATTCTCCTACCTACTTGTCTTAATAGTGGAACTTTTTCAGCATTAGGAATCTCCTGTTCCCTATCAGGGAACTCGAGCTGCGTGACAACGCTTTGGGAACGCCCCTGCGTGAGTGCGTCATGAAGCACGTAAGAAATCAGTCCAATGGCGAGACGGAACGTCATAGGCAGGTGACGTCATCGACCAGGAAACTATATAAGCACCCCAAAACACAAGCACGTCAGCTTCTCAGTCTTCAGCAAGCGCTCTGTGTGTGGATATATCAGTCTGTGTCTCAAAGTGTTTTTGTCTGTCCTTAGAAATTGCTAGGCAGGAGTTTTTCACATACAAAAAAACTATAAAGAGACGATATATATATATATAATATGGCGAGCGAACAGCAGTTCAGAAAGTGTGTTCATCCCTGCCCACGTTATATCACGGGTGGGGACACTCACGATCTGTGTGTTGTTTGTATGGGAGTGCAGCATGCCCAGTCAGCTCTCGAGGGAGCTGGTTGCGAGCATTGCGAGCGTATGTCAATGAAAACGCTCCGCTCCCGCCGAGCCCTCTTCGAGGAGAGTGGTTCGGTGCGCGCTCCCCGCGGTTCGGGTCCCGCTGCCGCCGAGGCATAGCGGAGGGTTCAATCGTGGGGATCGCAAATGGATCTATTAGCGGGGATTGAGACGGGCTCTGCCTTATCTCAGCCTTTACCTGGTAGATCCAGTGCCTCAGATCCGGGTGTCGAAGCACGCGCTGCGGTTTCTTCCCCCCAGGCTGAGGCACCATCACTTCAATTATCCAGTTCTGAGGATCTGGATGTTGAAAGTATTGATACAGCAGAGACTGGGGACTCGTCACTTCAGTCTCCTGCTAGTGAGGAGCTTATGGAGGTGCTCACTCGTGCTGGATGACCAGTGTCATCCAGAATATTTAGCCAGCAAACATCTGTTTATTCAAATATTTCTGGGGCTAAGAATTATGGTTATGGGGCGATGCCTAAGGCTGAAGAAACGCTAGCGAGCCATCTATCTCCAGATATGGCATCGTCATTTAAGGCATTGCCCACAAAGCCATTAAGAAATACCTCGGCTTTGGTGGGCAAAGCTTACTCGGCGGCAGGTCAAGCGGCAGCGTGCTTACATACCATGTCGATATTACAAGCATATCAAGCAGACCTATTAAAAGATATGAGTGAGGGGGATGAAATTAGTGCTGACGTAATTCGAGAATTACGTCAGGCAGTAGATCTATCTCTCCGTGCCACCAAGGAGACGGCCAAATCAGTGGGCCGTTCTATGGCAGCCATGGTGGCAACGGAGAGACACTTATGGTTGAATTTATCCAACATGAAAGAAAAGGAAAAATCTTTTCTCCTGGACGCCCGCTTTCAACTGCTGACCTCTTCGGTGACTCAGTGAATTCGGTCATCGAGAGGTTTCAGGAAGAGAAAAAGCAGGCGGCGGCGCTCCAGAAATTTCTCCCCCTCCGTGTTCATGTCTCCGGTGCTGCTGGGCGGGAGCAGCCCCGGCCGTCGAGTAGCTCCTCACACCGGGCGCAACAGAAAAGGAGTGTCGCGTCTCGTGCTCCTCCCCAGCAAGACTGGGCCGAGGCGCGGTGCTCTCAGACGGTGCTCTTCCAGGGGCAAGGCCGATCTGAGGACGGTTATTGTCGCCAGGAAGGCTTCGTCGAAGAAGAAGCCCTGACGCCAGAAATGTCAGGGTACTGAGGGTGGTCCCCACCAAGAGAGAAAGGTGTTCGCCGCAGTACACAGCGCCCGTTCTCTCTCGGTGCCCTCAGGGGCCCGTTCTGCCAACCCCACCTGCGTGCTGGGGCGTAGACGGTCCCAGCGAGCGCTTTCCCGAGGGACGCTCACCCGCTCTGAGGAGCGGTTTAGAGTGGTCAGACCAGTTGTTCCCTGCCGGTGCGTCGTTACAGGGCACTGTGTCTGCCACTCAAAATATTCCAGAGGCCAGTCTCGAGAGACTGGTACCCTTAGTAGAATTTTTGGCAGAGTGGAAAAGCCTTACAAATGTATCTCATTGGGTCCTGCAGACTATTGAGAAGGGGTACGCGATTCAGTTCAGATCACGCCCGCCTCGCTTCAGAGGGGTTCTGCCCACAGTGGTGGGCCCCGAGCAGGCTCTGGTTATGGAACAGGAGGTGAAAACTCTCCTGCTGAAGGAGGCTATTGAACGAGTTCTTCCTCCCAGCAGAGAGTTGGGTTATTACAGCCGATATTGCATCGTTCCAAAAAAGGATGGGGGGTTGCGTCCAATTTTAGATCTGTGCCTGTTAAATCGCTCAGTAGGGAAGCTCAAATTCAAAATGCTTACTCTCAAGCAGATCGTGTCACAGATCAGGTCCGAGGACTGGTTTGTCACGGTAGATCTAAAGGACGCGTACTTCCGCATTTCCATCCTTCCACAACACAGGAAGTTCCTGAGGTTCGCTTTCGGGGGCGAAGCGTACCAGTATCGGGTTCTTCCGTTCGGCCTAGCACTGTCTCCCCGAACTTTCACGAAATGTATGGATGCAGCTCTGGCTCCGCTGCGACTCCAGGGCATCCGCATTTTAAACTATATCGACGATTGGTTGATTCTGGCTCAATCGGAGCATCAGGCGATTCGGCATCGAGATGTCGTTCTCGCCCATATCAAAAAGTTGGGGTTGAGGCTCAACACCAAGAAGAGTGTGCTTTCTCCAGTACAGAGGACCACTTTTCTGGGCGTGGTTTGGGATTCGACGACGATGCAGGCACGTCTGTCTCCTGCTCGTATAGCTTCGATTCTCTTAGCCGTCAAACAGGCAAAGCTAAGCCAGTCACTCACTGTAAAGGAATATCAGAGGGTTCTGGGTCTGATGGCAGCAGCGTCCAACGTTATACCTTGCGGCCTGCTGTACATGAGACCACTGCAGTGGTGGCTCAGGACCAAGGGGTTCTCCCCGAGGGGAAACCCGCTCCGCAAGATCAGGGTCACGCGACGGTGTCTCCGTGCTCTGGCTATGTGGAAAGAACCTTGGTTCCTGTCCCTTGGTCCTGTGTTGGGGGCTCCATGTCGTCGTGTAACACTAACGACGGACGCCTCTCTCACAGGCTGGGGGGTGATCATGAGTGGTCGCTCGGCCCAGGGTCTGTGGCAGGACCATCATCTTCATTGGCACATAAATTGTCTAGAAATGATGGCGGTGTTTCAGGCTCTGAAACACTTCCCCCCAGACCTGAGAGGTCACCATGTTCTTGTCCGGTCAGACAACACATCGGTGGTCTCTTATATAAGCCATCAGGGGGGTCTGCGTTCGCGCCCTTTATACAAGCTGGCTCGCCAGATCCTTCTATGGTCCCAGGGGTAGCTTCTTTCACTGAGGGCGATTTATATCCCGGGGTATTTGAATCAGGGGGCAGACATCCTGTCGAGGCAGGGGCTGAGGCCCGAGGAGTGGAGACTCCACCCCGAGGTGGTGGAGCTCCTATGGAAACATTTCGGTCGTGCCGAGGTAGACCTATTTGCATCCAGGGAAACATAACTCTGCCAACTGTGGTTTTCCCTAAGTCCTCCAGCCCCTCTGGGGTTGGGCGCGATGGTACAGGAGTGGCCGAGGTCACGCCTGTACGCATTTCCCCCGATTGCTCTGCTCCCAGGAGTTCTGGAGAGGGTTCGCCGGGACGGGGTCAGTCTACTGTTGGTAGCCCCGTACTGGTCGGCCCGAGTTTGGTTTGCGGACCTAATTTCTCTCCTCGACGGCTCTCCTCTGGAGATTCCGATGAGGAGGGACCTTCTCTCTCAGGCGAGCGGGTCGATACTTCACTCCCGCCCAGATCTATGGAGGTTGTGGGCTTGGCCTCTGAGGGGGCCCAGCTCATAGAATTTGGTCTCTCGACTGAGGTCGTGGAGACCATCCTCCACTCCAGAGCTCCGGCCACTAGGAAATTATATGCCTTGAGGTGGAAAATGTTCACATCTTGGTGTGGAGAACACCAGCTGGACCCAGTTAACTGCCCAGTGGGTGCAGTGCTGGAATTCCTTCAGGAGCGTTTCTCCACAGGGTTACCCCACTCCACACTGAAGGTGTATGTGGCGGCCTTATCTGCTTACCACGTCCCTTTGAGTGGTGCTTCTCTCGGGAGCACCCACTTGTAACCCGTTTCCTTCGTGGCATTCTGAGGCTGAGGCCAGCAGTTCGCACGAGGGTGCCGACCTGGGACCTGGCGGTTGTTCTAGAAGGTCTCTCTCTAGCACCGTTCGAGCCCATTGAAGAAGTTTCGGAGAAATTCCTCACTCTTAACACTATCTTTCTTCTGGCTATATCTTCATTAAAAAGAATAGGAGATATCCAAGCTCTGTCTGTCTATCCCTCGTGCTTGGAATTTGCACCAGGCATGGTGAAGGCCTCCTCCCTAGGCCGGGATACGTTCCCAAGGTACCAACCAATGTGGTCAGGCCTATTGTACTGCAGGCTTTCTGTCCTCCTCCATTTCTGACGTCAGACCAAGAGAAACTAAATCTGCTTTGCCCTGTTAGGGCCCTAGATGCATACATCCACAGAGCTGCCCTGTGGAGAAAGAGTGAACAGCTATTCATTTGCTTTGGACCCCCTAAGAAGGGCTGTCCAGTATCTAAGCAGAGGTTGAGCAAGTGGGTGGTCGAGGCCATCTCACTTGCCTATGAGTCTGCCGGTCAGCCTTCTCCTTTGGCTGTCCGGGCTCATTCAACCAGGAGTATGGCTGCCTCTAAGGCTATCCTGTCAGGAGTATCAATCCAGGATGTTTGTGATGCGGCAGGCTGGTCCTCACCGCACACATTCGTGAAGTTTTATCATCTCGACTTCAGCTCCACTCCAGGGGCGCAGGTGCTTTCGTCCGATAGGATGATAGATAGGATGACCAAAGCAGGTTTGCACAAGCCTCATAGCGGCATCCCGACTCAGTTGTGCGTTTTCTGCTGCTTTCATTATCCGGTCTGCATATGCACTCGGCTCTTCATGCAATTTTTTATTTCCTACTTGCTTCCTTACTGCTTCTGTAAGCTGTAATTCCAGCAGCTTTGCTTGTACGCTAGTCTGATTTTCCTCAACCTCTTGAGGAGGCATAAATCCTAATTGTGTGGACGGAGTTGTAAATACAGGAGTTTCTGGTCTAATTCTAACTGTTTTTCTAGGCTCTGTAATTTCTCTCTCCCAGTCTTCCGCCTCCTTAGACCGTTCATTTCTTTTTATTGCTTTCCTAGTTTTTAATTTTTCCATCTCTTTTTGCAGACTTTTAATTTCCGATTTCAGTGACATTACCACTTGGTCTAGTTATTTAACTACTTTCCTATTATATTCATATCCTTCTTGAAACAATGTTTGCTTCCCTGTTTTAGACCATCCTTCTGTCCGAGGATTCTCTGGGCAGATGGGGAAGCGGCTTGCTGACCTCATTTGTCCGTAAGTCAAGCTTCTATGTTTGACAATTTTCTGACACTTCGGAAACTCTTCAACTTCGGACTCTGCTTCACCCTGTTGTACTTCTCTCACCCCTACAGGTACATTTCATTGAGGGGCCGATGGCTGAGAGGGTCCTGGCTGGTTCTCCTCCTCCCTTTTTTCAAGAATGTTTTCTAGTTCTTCTTGATTTATATTAGTCATTAATAAATTTATGGTTAACTGACCTTCTTGGGATATATCTGTAATTCCCGATATTATTCCTTCTATTACTGACGTTACTGGATGTTTAAACTGCCCGGTTCCCATTAAAGTCATATGTATTTGATCTTCTTTTCTATTTAGTGTTTCTCTTATTACTGCTGCTGTTACTGTCCTGGCTTCCAGCCAGGAGCGTTCCGCACTACACAGCTCTTCCCTGCAATCTGTCATTACCGTATGCGCCACGTAACTCCACTGAGGAAGCCCAGTTGTTACTCTCACTGTTGCTGCATTTTGGGGTCCCAGTATAGCTCTCATATTTTCTATCTCCTGTATTGCTTGAATACCTAGTTTACTAAAAATTGCCCCTTCTGTTCCAGATCCAGCTGTCATTTGTTTATTTCCATTTAGCATTACAACACCCCCTGCTGTCTGTCTCTAATAAGCAGTCTTATTCTGCCTATCTCTAGCTTGTATGATTCTGGGGTAGGTGTGTATTGATGGGCAACTGTAATAACACTTTCCTGGTCATCATCTTCATTTACCGGTATTGTAAAGTGGATTTCTTCCGTTTGTTCAAAGTCATTCATACCAAGCTGATATCTCTTTACTTTTTCCATGTCTGGTATTGCTCCTTTTTCTCTTTTTAGTGCTTTACCTACCATATCAAAAATCTCTATTTTGCCTTCATCTCGTTTGCTAATAGTTTTTATTATATTTCCGCTTCTGGGGTTTTACACTGTAATTGTATTTTACAGTTTAGATTTTTCCCTAATTCTTGCATCCATTGCAATACTGCTAGACCTACTTCACTTTCCTCAAATTTTCCTGCTTTCAGTCCTTCTTTGGACGGAAGCCTTAGGAGTATTTCTCCTGGTTCCATCTCTTAGACTGATGATCGTCTCTGCCTGCATGGCTATCTTTTGCCATTCTAGTACACGAGAATCACCCCATGTATATGCTTGTATAAAAATATTGCTGGATTTTTTCTGGGCTTTTGCTGCCCTATCTTAGCCTCTTTGGTAACTCTTTACCTTATTTTTTATGTGCACATTTAACCCTTTCTGGGTTTCCTTTAAATAATCTTTTCTAGATTATTTCTTCCTGACTATATTTCTCTAGTCGCCTTTTATTTGGTGATTTATCGTTCCTTCTTATCCTTAAGCATATCCACGCACACGCGATTTAGCAGGCGCTTAACTGTTCAATTCTGGCCAGTAATTGAACAATTAAAGCCCCAAGTTGGGCGCCATGTTTTACGGTGTGTGCTTTAACCTTACACCTTTAAAAGTATTATTTATTATCATCAGGTTAGGTAGAGTAAGTCAAATCTGACTTAAATCATAAGCGTTCAAATGGCACTTACAACTTGTTCAGAAGACTTCTCTGTGGTTTAGTTCTTGCTCAAGGTTTATTAACAACAATACTGGTAGACAATTTCTTGCAATTAGTATAATAGTTATTTATTAATATTCCAAAAATAAAAGTTAAACCAAAACTAATAGCAAAGTTACAATATACAGCAAGGTCTAAATCAAAGGTACAATCAGCTGGGTTTCTGGCGTCGAGAGATACCGCTAAATCAGTATCTGCCTGTTCAGTCTTCTCATACATGCTCTCTACTCTAAGTTACTTAATATAAACATCTACTACTTTTATAAGGTTAAGTATACATGCATAGTAATTGGTATTATTTTTTGTATATAATTTCCAATACATTTTCATGCAGCATTACTACTTGGGTTACATAAAAGTACTACTAAACAAAACAGACATTAATCAAGACAGAGTAATTTCAAATAATCATCTTCATTAACAGTGGCCACCACTAAGGGGCCAGGTTCCCTAACCCTTCCCCACGAAGTGCCTAAAGTGCCACCTAAGTGCCTATTCTTCATCAATATGTCCACGGAGTGCCTAAAGTGCCACCTAACAGCCTATTCTTCATCAATATGTCCACGAAATGCCTACAGTGCCACCTAAGTGCCTATTCTTCATCATTATGTCCACGAAGTGCCTAAAGTGCCACCTAACTGCCTATTCTTCATCATTATGTCCACGAACAGCCTAAAGTGCCACCTAACAGCCTATTCTTCATCAATATGTCCACGAACAGCCTAAAGTGCCACCTAACAGCCTATTCTTCATCATTATGTCCACGAACAGCCTAAACTGCCACCTAACTGCCTATTCTTCATCACTATGTCCACAAACAGCCTAAAGTGCCACCTAACAAGCCTAAAAAAATTCCCTGTGCTCTAGGGACGTGGGGACCCTAGGCTACCAGGATGCGAAGTTTGGGGCCCCTCGGACCCCCGGGGGCCGAACAGTAGCCGAGGACACGTGTAACTTATTGCATGCGTTTTCATAGGTGGTTCGTGGACAGTGTACCAAAAGGTCCGTTTGGCAGGGGTCAAAAGGTCGAAGGGGATCCAAATTTGACACGGTGGTAGTCCAGGGGCCCCCGGTTCAGGATCCTGGGTTTCAAGTCAAGTCAAGTCATCCTCATTTATATAGCGCTTTTAACAATGTAGATTGTTTATCTCTGTAAAGCAGCTTTCACTGCGTCAAAAGGGGTGTATACGGGAGAATTCAGACAATGAATACGCCCGCTAAATATGCTGTTTGGCAGGGATCTTTGGAACTTTGTTATGCGTACCTGTAAATGCACGCAAAGGCCCGATAACAGGAACTTGTCTGACCACATGCTGTTAGTTGATGGCTTGGCTTTGTAAATGCTAATTTGTTTTGGGACTGGCAGCTCAAGATTGCCCCTATTCCCCTGCCCCCCTCATTAGTATTCAGGAAAGGTGGGCTGATAAGTGCTTTACATTGTCAATCTACAACAAAGACCGTAGACCCTGAAAAGCAGTTTGTATCTGCGTGTCCTCTGCTCTTCAAGATGGCTTGCAAAAGATCGCTGGAGTTTTACGGAGAGCAGAGTAGAGATGTTACTCTTTTACGTCGGGACAATGTGGCTATTCAAACTCCGAGTCCGAACGAAAACAGACTGGTGTATATGGTAAATGCAAGTTTGAAGAGGATATTTGAAAAGCTGGAGACGATGGACAAGACGTTGGATAAGATGGAGGCTGACATCAATGAGCTCAAAGACGCAAAAGAGGAGCCTGCTTCAAAGAAATTAAAGAGAGCTGGGAATAATTCTGTTGCGGTAAGTTATTTTCTGACCGTCACAAACATTTGGTGGTGTCCGCTTAACTTCGTGTGCTTTATTTATTAATGTATTTGAATTGAGCCCTCATACTATGTTGGATGTTTACAGGAAGCTGTACGGAGATTGCACAATGGGGAAAACAACATACACAAATATGACCCACAGACAAGGTATATCTTTAAAACTATTGTTTCATAACAGTCCTTTCTTCTAAATTATATTTTTAATCAACCTTCTTTAATTACTGCTCCACAGTCTATCCTCCCCCCACAACCTCGAGGTCACAACCTATCTTTATAATGGCGTCTCCATGGCTGTACTGGACGTAGATCCTGCTGTTGTTAAAGGTAAGTCACAAGAGAATGTCCCAAGGCTACAACTATTTAACTGTATAGATTAGTTAGTTATAAATAAACACATTCTCCCCCCTCACTATCTTCCTCTCTCTAACATCCTGCAAGACTTATTTTGAAACTGTTAGAAGGGGTTACAGGATGGCCCAAGATGAAAACGAAGACAAGATGGAGGACAGCAGGATCATTGTGCGCATGAGACAAAGATAAAGAAGAGTAAGTGTAAATAAATATAAATCTCAGTAAAAGACTCAGCCTGGGAGAGGCTCCCATCCCAACCAATTTGATATTTTCAGTGGTTTAATTACTTTTTTCCCTCCTATTTTGCAGCTGCTGAGCATATTATTCTAAATATTATTCTATAGTATAATTTGAATATTCTGTTGTTTTTTTATATATAGTATTATTTATATTATAAAGTATAATTTATAGATTGTATTATATATAATTCTATATAGTTTTCTATATATATATACTGCATTTATATATTCTATACAATTCCATATTGTTATTGTTGTGGCAAAAATTCATCTTAAACATCATCACAGCGTAAGAGACACTCAGAGTCAAATTATATAAAATAGAAGTATTTATTCTTGCAAGAATAGGAGCAGTCTAATACACAGTTGTTACCCTGTGCAGAAGAGTGACACACCCCCAGACAGACTGAACTAGCTTTTATCTTAGTTTCAAGGCCTTCTTCCCCCCAGAGCCTTCCCTCCAGTAGTTTTCCATAGACGTCACTAGTTGGCCCACTAAGCTCCCCTGCACCAAATGGCCTTCTGACATCTAGGTCAGAGGTCCTTGTTCGTCTGTTCTCTGGAGTGTCTCCCCCTTCTGCCTCCCCAGGTACATAAACAGAATCTTCTCTCACTACAAGTGAGAGATACACATGTGACATTATTTGAATCATCTATATTTTACTAAAGATCAATGAATATCATTAAAATTGCCACCACATTATCTATTTATAAATTGTATTATTTATATATTGTACTATTTATATATTCTAAAGTATTTGTATATTATATTGTTTTGTATATATTATACACAGGCCTTATATATTATATGGGGTTATATATTGTATGGCTAATAGTAAAGTGTATTCTGTGCAAATGTATTTTTAATTATATAATTTTGACTGTGTGTATATATATATGTCATGTGCCCAGTGTCATTTACAAATAATAAAAATAACAAACTCAACTTTGTCTATCTGATTGTCTTGACATTATAACCATGAACACCAATGATAATAAATATTAATAATGTGTAATAATAAACCCAAATGAGGCCATAAACTGGACCAATAGTGTGGGTGTTTAGAGGAGGGACAAAGCATTGAGCAGCCAATCCTATGTAAGACCTCTGACCAGTGGCGGTTCTAGACCATTTCAACTGGGGGGGCCAAGCTGGGGCCAGTTGTGCTGTTAGAGGGGCCAGTTGCATTTAGACCTTATTGTTGTCATATCATTTTCTGCACTGCACTGCAGGCATTAACAGGCAAAATACCATGTTTTAATCATTCAACAATGTATTTGCATTTCCATTATATTTTTACATTTGCATTACATATTCAGTATTAGTCACAGTAACTGTAATTGACATGATGTCATTCTTTCTCTCCATTTTGGTGAGAACTATAGAGCAAAAGCAATGGGGACCAAGAAGCGTATTAATTAATTTACTTGCTAGGTTACTATGTCTAACCATTTACAGGGCTCCTGCACACTTTTTAAAATCGAATTTAAGGCTTTTTAAAACCTGAAGAAATCAAAATTCATACCGTACATTAGGGGTGTGCGATATTGACAAAAATATATCTCAATATTTTCAATGTTTTGTTGATGATTAGATGATATTTTACTGATTGTGTTTTTGTGCTGGTGACATGGCTGGTTTAGGCCTGTTTTTGACAGCAGACTCACAAAGATATTCATATTTTTTAATATTCTATGCAGTGGTCAGTTAACAGCAGGGACCGAAATTCATTTTTTAATTAATTTTTAATTAATTTAATTTGCCACCTTAAATTGATTTCCAGAGGCATTTTCACCTATATATGGACATTCTTTCTAAACTTATTTAGAGTTATGAATCACCTTTTATGTCAAATACTAACATTCAAATTATACAGTAATTATACTTATTTATACAATAATACTTAATTATACAATAATTATACAGTACCACTGTTACCAGTCAAATTAAATCATTTAATCAAAATCCATCTTTGCAGTCTAGAGGAGACACAGAAGTGGCATTAATATATTTACACTCCATTCATAATGAAATTATTTCTAATTTTAACGTTTTAATTAAAGGGTACTTTAAATATGAAACTAAAACCGCCAGTAGGCGGCGGCAAGTCACTGTCTTAATAAGTGAGTTGAAGGATTCATTCATTCAACGAATTCGTTCAAACGGCTGATTCATTCGGGAAAGAAGCAAGTGATTCCTTCAAAACGCGGATTTCAGTCAAGAAATCATCGCTGTTTGTTTTCCCTTTATTTCGCCGACTAGAATTTCAAAATGAAACCGTAGCAGAGTCTCAATGCAACAGACAGCGATATAAATATGATATAAATATAAGACATAAACAGTGTTGTGCAAGTTACTTCCAAACTGTAATACATTATATATTACTTGTTACTGGTATTTAAAAGTAATTCATTACCTTACAATATTACTGTCTCAGAATTGTAATGCGTTACATTACTCCTGTATTACTTTGGAGTTACTTTCACCAAAATAACTATACAGAAGTAGAACTTAACATTCTAAAATGATTAGGGCTGTAATATGCGATATGAAACCGAAATCGAGACACTCAGATCCAAGAACCTGCAGAATGGCGACACACCCCTTCCAACTCCCAGCGTTATCCATACCGTCCAGATCCAATGCTACCACATCTTTAAATTACTATTAGCCTAGTATTATTTGAAGATACCTTAACATTATAAAATATGTAGACCTACACCACAAAGCTAGTTGAGGATAAATTATTTAAAATTTGGGAATTCCAGCGTTATGGACATGACATTTGCAGACTTGCAGTCAAAACTTATATATAAATTCTCAGAAAATGCATTAATACCAAAATATTGAAACGTCTGTTTATCCATAGGCTCCTCCCAGAAAGGAGTCCAGACATTAGAAAAATATCAGTCTACACATGCGTTTTATATTTAATATTAGGGAAATCGACAGTCATGTGTGACAAAAAAAAAATCTTTAACTTTTAGGAGGCAACGATTTTTTTTTGTTGTAATTCTGTAAATTACACTGCGCAAATCTAATGAAGAAGGGTTGGCTCTCCACAGAACATAAAATATTCATTTTAATTTATTTTTCGTGTTCGCATTTATGAGGAAAAAATGTTAGAGACGTGACAGTTCTCCGTTACGGACGCGACCGCTCTGAAGCGGCACTAAAAGACTGCTTTAAAACTTTCACAGACACCTTACACAGAAGACACGAAGCCTTTCTTTAAAGTGAATTTCGTTTTGTATTAATTGTACGGACCTGAAAAATATATCTATATTGAAATGTCTACTTGTAAACAGAACAATTCAAAACGAAAGAAAACAGACTGCTCTCTGCTTATGAAATGAAATGTGCATTTATCTCTGGTGCATTCAATACTGCGAAGATCGCGAGTCAGCATAGTCAACTTCATCTTGACTTTATTAATAAACAATCAACATGTCTCCTTGCTATATTTGACATATGCATAATCATTGCTTTTGCCGGTTCTTTGTGACAGCTTTTAGGTGCTTTATCGGCAGCGCCGCCGCCCTTACATGAACGCGTCACCACCTCACCAAAAACATGATTGCGTGATGAAAACATGAAAAATACCATATAAACATAGCCTAACTGTTTAGAAAGAAAACACAGAACGAATAGCCTAATGCGCATACGTCCATCTCGCGAATGTAGTCTTCTTCATGCCATCTTCACCATTAGCCGCTTTTCCTCTGGCGAGCGTGAGCACAGAGGCCGAAATCATACCTCACGGCACTCCTGTAAAAAATAAATCGCTATACAAATATATCAGACGCTGCCATTTAGTCTTTAATTACAGACTTGGACACCACACGCGGCTATTGACTGACCACGAACAGGTAATTTAGCCTACTTGCATCTTTCATTCGTTAATGTCTGGCGGTCTTGCTGTTTTTTGTTTTTTTTTTACAATTAAAACTAAAAGTCTGTTGTAACGCAAGCCTTACCGAACATGTACCGAGTAAAATATTACTGAAAATTGATTAGTAATGCCTTACACTACTGCGTTACAGCAAAACGTAATATGTTACTGTAATGCATTACTTTTGTAACGCGTTATTCCCAACACTGGACATAAACTAATTTGGGGACATAGCCTACCTATGAACCGCACACAGCAGTGAAAGGACGAGAGACAAATGCGATGTCAGCTCACAGTGCATCGTATACAGTTAAAACATTGATTACAATATCATAATAGACAATACACATCGCACACCCTATACGCACATAAAGAATGAACTTGCAACTGAACTGACATTTACCAGCTTTCTCCTTCTCTCCTCTCTCGCGTGCAGGAGACAGACGTTATTCTGCCGCGATTCCCGCGAATGTGACGCGAATTGTCACGTGAACAAGCAAATCCACAAAGATAGAATAATAAAAAATAATACGCATACAACGATAACAACGATAGCAAAAAAAAAACAGTTTTGTAAAAATTATTTCACACTCCACATTTAGGGGGGCCACAAGGGGGGCCAAGATTGTTGTCACAGGGGCACGGCCCCTGGCCCCCCCTCTAGAACCGCCACTGCCTCTGACAAATTGAAGGAGGCCACTGCCTTGTGTCCCAAAGGTGTGAAATGCTAATATTCCCTTGCATTGACCCCGACCGGGGGATTATTCACCATGGTAACTGATGGCCCTTAGTGGCTCCCTGCTGTGCCCCAAACTTGGTACATATCCAGGAGTATTCGGGATTGTGTGACGGGTCAGCAAACTCCCGTACACACACGTTTATTTGTGGAGTACACAGGAGTACTCAGGAGTTTTACATGCCCGATTACAGCTCTTTTCACGCAGTGTTTACAGAGATAAACATATTAATTAAGGTAACAGAGATTGGTTTGGTTTTATAGTGGTTCTTGAAAAATGTCCAGCTAAAGTTAGTTTTGATTGATTCACTTCCGTCTAAATGATCATTTGTTATTAAATTAGGGGCCGCTAAGACGACACCGTTCTCTCTAAACAGACTTTAAACGTGAACCTGTGACAGACGCTGATGGCGTTCACATGCACATTAAGAATTGATTCTATAGTTATGTGCGTTTGAATATATGTGCACAGGTTTGTAATTCCTTACAAACCATGCCTAAACAAACTACTTGTCTTGTCTATAAATTTTGATGCAGAATTTTATTTTATCTTATCACTTTGGGTAGGTACGCGAACCGAACAATTCCACAACGCTTTATCTGTAGAGTGGTTTAGGGATCCTCCATAGGGAGAGGCTAGTTGGCACTTCAGCACTGCATTGTCATCAGGTCCAGGCGAAAGTCCTTTGTCAGATCTGGAAACGGCCTGGATCCGGCAGGCTGCTGGTAAACCTCGGGATAAACAAAGACACTAAAATTAGCGTAGATGCCATTCTTCTTATGATGTAACGAGTACATCAGGATTTAAGGGAAGTGTTCCCAGTTCCGGCTGACCTAATCTAAGCAGCCTAATATTGAATTATAGAAGTCTATAGAGTGTTATGTGAATGCTTTGTCAAAGAGATGTGTTTTTAGTCAAGCTTTGAACTGACAGACTGTGTCTGCTTCCCGGACAATGTTAGGAAGATTGTTCCAAAGTTTTGGTGCTAAATAGGAAAAGGATTTACCGCCAGCAGTCGATTTAGATATTCTAGGTATTATCAACTGGCCAGAACTTTGAAATCGCAATAGACGTGAAGGACTATAATGCGTTAAGAGCTCGCTCAAGTACTGGGGAGCTAAACCATTTAGTGCTTTGTAAGTAATCAGCAATATTTAAAAATGTATACAATGTTTAATAGGGAGCCAATGCAGTTTTGACAGAACCGGGCTAATATGGTTGTGCTTCCTGGTTCTGGTAAGAACTCTAGCGGCTGCGTATTGAACTAGCTGTAGTTTGTTTATTAAGCGTGCAGGGCAACCACCCAGTAGAGCATTACAATAATCTAGCCTTGATATCATGAACGCATGAACTAGTTGTTCCGCATTTGTCAATGAGAGCATATGACGTAATTTAGATATATTTTTAAGATGGAAAAATGCGGTTTTACAGACACTAGACACGTGACTTTCAAATGAAAGATTGGTATCAAAGAGCACACCCAGGTTCCTAACTGACGACGAAGACTTAACAGAGCAGCCATCAAGTGTTAGATGGTATTCTAGGTTATTACGTGTGGAAGTTTTTTGTCCAATAATTAGAATCTCTGTTTTTTCAGAATTTAGTTGTAGGAAATTACTAGTCATCCAATTTTTGATATCAACTATGCATTCCGATAATTTTGTGAATTGGTGAGTCTCGTTAGGTTTGGAATAAATATAGAGCTGAGTATCATCAGCATAACTGTGAAAGCTAATTCCATGTTTCCTAATGATATCTCCTAAAGGTAGCATGTACAGAGTGAACAGCAGCGGTCCTAGTACTGAGCCTTGTGGTACGCCATACTGAACTTCTGATCGATAAGACATCTCTTCATTTACTGCTACAAACTGATAGCGGTCAGATAAATATGATTTAAACCATGCTAATGCAATTCCACTAATGCCAACATAGTTTTCTAGTCTATTTAAGAGAATGTTGTGGTCAATGGTGTCAAATGCAGCACTAAGATCAAGTAACACTAACAGAGAGAAACAACCACCATCGGATGATAAGAGCAAATCATTTGTGACTCTAATGAGAGCTGTCTCAGTGCTATGGTGCGGTCTAAATCCTGACGGGAAATCCTCGCAGATACCATTTCTTTCAAGAAAGGAACACAGTTGTGAGGATACAGCCTTTTCTAGTATCTTTGACAGAAAAGGTAGATTTGAGATCGGCCTGTAATTGACTAATTCTGTAGGATCAAGTTGCGTTTTTTTAACAAGCGGTTTAATCATAGCCAGCTTAAAGGTTTTTGGTACGTATCCTAGAGACAAAGACGAATTAATGATGTTAAGAAGAGGATCTATGACTTCTGGAAGCATCTCTTTCAGTAGTTTAGTCGGCATAGGGTCTAACATACATGTTGTCGATTTAGATGAATTAACGAGTTTGCAAAATTCTTTCTCTCCTATGGCAACAAATGAATCAAATTTTACCTCGGGGAGACTATAATGCACTCCCTGATGCGATGCTGTAGTAGACGGTTGCATAGTTATAATTTTGTCCCTAATATTATCAATCTTATAAGTGAAGAAGTTCATAAAGTCATTACTGCTGTGTTTCTTGGAAACTTCTGGGCTTGAAGCTTTCTGTTTCGTTAGTGTAGCCACTTTTTCAAATAAATACCTTGGATTATGTTTATTTTCTTTTAATAGGGTTGAAAAATAAGCAGATCTAGCAGCTTTTAAAGCCTCTCTGTAAGCAATCGAGCTCTCCCTCCATGAAATCCGAAATACCTCTAGTTTTGTTTTCTTCCAGTTGCGCTCCATTTTTCTGGCTGCTCTCTTAAGGGCCCGGGTGTGCTCGTTGTACCACGGTGTTGGACTATTTTCTTTAATCTTCTTTAAGCGCAACGGAGCAATTGTATCTAAAGTGCTGGAAAGGAGAGAGTTAAAAGTTTCTGTTGCAATATCAAGTTCTTCTAAGCTATCTGGGATGCTGAGACGATGAAACTGATTAGGAAGATTATTGATAAAGCAATCTTTAGTGGCAGAAGTGATAGGTCTAACATACTTGTAACACTGAGTTGGCTTTGCAGCCTTGGCTAAATGTAATTTACATGAGACTAGATAATGATCTGAGATGTCGTCGCTCTGCTGCAGAATTTCAACAGCATCAACATTGATTCCATGTTATAATATTAGATCTAGAGTATAATTACGACAATGAGTAGGTCCTGACACGTGTTTTCTAACTCCAATAGAGTTAAGAATGTCTTTAAATGCCAATCCCATTGCATCTTTTCCATTATCTACATGTATATTAAAATCACCAACAATTAGGACTTTATCTGCAGTCAATACTAATTCTGATAGAAAGTCAGCAAATTCTTTGATAAAATCTTTATGGTGCCCTGGTGGCCTGTATACAGTTGCCAGCAGAATTCTCAAACTTGATTTATCGTTTACATTATATATTTTTACATAAAGCACCAACACTTCAAAAGAAATATATTTTAAACTAGATTTTTTAGTGATTTTGAAAATATTACTATAAATTACAGCAACACCTCCCCCTTTGCCTTTCAGGCGAGGTTCATGTTTATAACAGTAATCATGAGGGGTGGACTCATTTAAAGTAATGTAATCGTCTGGTTTTAGCCAGGTTTCTGTCATACACAGCACATCTAGGTTATAATCTGAAATCATATCATTAACTATGAGTGCTTTTGAAGTAAGGGATCGAATATTCAGGAACCCAAGCTTTATTGTTTGCTCATCTGTATTATATCTATTTTTTATTTGTTGAATATCAATTACATTTTTAACCTTAGATCGGTTTGGACGTTTTTTGGATTTCCAAATTCGGGGAACAGACACAGTCTCTATATGATCATATCTAGGTGAAAGAGCCTCTATGTGATGGGATTTATCTGACCTTGGTGACGCGAGGCCGCTAGCAGACGGTCGGTTTAGCCAGTTTGTCTGCTTCCTGACCTGAGCCCCAGATTGTCATGTTTTGTCTCTAAGTCTATGAGCCAAATTACTAGAGAGAAGAGCAGCACCATCCCAGGAGGGATGAATACCATCTCTTTTCAACAGGTCAGGTTTGCCCCAAAAACTTTTCCAATTGTCTATGAATTCTATATTATTTTGCGGACACCACTTATGTCACATGCCTGTCCTGTCTTGTGTTGCACATGGGTGTTTGTTATGTTGTGCCATGTGCTGTTGTGATTGTTGATCCCTCCCCCTCGTTACCTGATTAGTGTTTGAGTTGTTCCACCTGTCCCCTCTTTATTTGTTCCCTTTTTAAGTCTCCTCTTGTATGCAGTCTTTGTCGGTTCGTTGTCATACGTCTTCCCAGTTCCTTGTTGATGTTCTTATGTTCAGAGTCAGTGTTGGTTTCATGTTCATTTATTATGTTTTCCCCCTCGTGGGTTTTTGAATTGTGTTTGTACGTTTTTTTTATTAAATCCTCCTTGTTTTTGCACTTGAGTTCTCTTCCCATTTTTGTATGTGTTGCGTGACAGAACGACCCGACCCTTTGAGAACTCAGCAGCCTGGAGGATTTTTGCTGGAGGTATGTGGATGACGAAGACTTGGATGCCCAGATTACATCATTTCCAGATTTGGATCAACCCAATTCTCTCCAATCGGCGGTGTCAGAAGGACTCCGCCAAACCTGGGTTCCAGCGGGGGGTTTTCGGACTTCTCTTACCCAGCCAAGGAGCGGGGGAGGAGAGATTTTCAGGGGACCCGCCAGGTAATTTTTCGTGGGACCCGGGGAGGTTGTAAAGGAGGAGGAGGTGGTCGAGAGGAGGGTCAACATCACTCTCTATCCTGGCCCCCCTTCGATCCTGGACCGGTGGAAGGCAGTTCTGGGCCGGCTTCTCGCCGTCATGGACGGAGGAGGAGGAGACGCCCGTCTGCCCAGCGAGAGACTGCTCACGTCCCGTCTGCCCAGCGAGAGACTGCTCACGTCCCGTCTGCCCAGCGAGAGAATGCTCACGTCCCGTCTGCCCAGCGAGAGACTGCTCACGTCCCGTCTGCCCAGTCAGAGACTGCTCACGTCCCGTCTGCCCAGTCAGAGACTGTTGAAGGACTCCGTCACACCTAATCCAGCGGTATGTTTTGTAACATCTTTTCCCCAGCCACCGAGCGGGAGAGAAGGGAGTTTTTTAAAGGGACCCGATTGGTCAAGTTTCGCGGGACCCGTGGAGGTCGCAGTGGAGGAGGTGGTCGAGAGACTGTTCAGGTTCCGTCTGCCCAGTCAGAGACTGTTCACGTCACGTCTGCTCAGCCAGAGACTGTCCACGCCATGTCTACCCGGTCAGAGACGGATCAGGAGATGCCCATTCGCGTGGCCGCGAGGGCACGGATGGACTATTTGGAGGATCTGATTCGGATCCTAGACATGCCTGTGCTCGCTGTTCCAGAGCTGGAGCCAGTGTCCGTTCCAGAGCCTGAGCCAGTGTCCGCTGTTCCTGAGCCGGTGTCCGCTATTCCTGAGCCGGAGCCGGTGTCTGCTGTTCCAGAGCTGGAGCCAGTGTCTGTTCCAGAGCCAGAGAAAGATCAGGAGATACCCATTCTCGCAGCCGGGGGAATACCGAGCAACTATCTGGAGCGTCTGGCACGGATCCAGTGTCTGTTCCTGAGCCGGAGCCAGTGTCTGTTCCTGAGTTTGTGTCTGTTCCTGTGTTTGTTCCTGTGTTTGTGTCTGTCCTTGTGGTTGTTACTGTTCTGGTGTCTGTTCCTGAGCCGGTGTCTGTTCCTGTGCCCTGGCCACCCGAGGGTTCTTCACCGCCCTGGCCGCCCGAGGGTTCTTCACCGCCCTGGCCGCCCGAGGGTTCTTCACCGCCCTAGCAGCCCGAGGGTTCTTCACCGCCCTGGCCGCCCGAGGGTTCTTCACCGCCCTGGCCGCCCAAGGGTTCTTCACCGCCCTGGCCGCCCGAGGGGTCATCACCGCCCTGGCCGCCCGAGGGTTCTTCACCGCCCTGGCCGCCCGAGGGTTCTTAACCGCCCTGGCCACCCGAGGGTTCTTCACCGCCCTGGCCGCCCGAGGGTTCTTCACCGCCCTGGCCGCCCGAGGGTTCTTCACCGCCCTGGCCGCCCGAGGGTTCTTCACCGCCCTGGCCGCCCGATGGGTCGTCTGCTTCGCCCTGGCCGCCCGATGGGTCGTCTGCTTCGCCCTGGCCGCCCGATGGGTCGTCTGCATCGCCCTGGCCGCCCGATGGACTGTCTGCTTCGCCCTGGCAGCCCGATGGGTCGTCTGCTTTGCCCTGGCCGCCCGATGGGTCGTCTGCTTCGCCCTGGCCGCCCGATGGACAGTCTGCTTCTCCCTGGCCGCCCGATGGACAGTCTGCTTCGCCCTGGCCGCCCGATGGACAGTCTGCTTCGCCCTGGCCGCCCGATGGACAGTCTGCTTCGCCCTGGCCGCCCGATGGACAGTCTGCTTCGCCCTGGCCGCCCGATGGACTGTCTGCTTCGCCCTGGCCTGCCGATGGACTGTCTGCTTCGCCCTGGCCGCCCGATGGACTGTCTGCTTCGCCCTGGTCGCCGGCTGAGCCATCACCCCCTGTTCTTGTTCCCCTTCATGGTCCTGGCCCTCCCATCCCTCCCTTGGATTTCCCACCTTCCTCTTGTGTCCCACCACTCTTGTGTTGTCTTGTGTACTGTCATGGAGCGTCTGGTAGCCGCTCCGTAGAGGGGAGGTTCTGTCACAGTGTCTGGTTGTGTTTCCCTGGGTTATCACTAGAGGTCCTCGTTCTCACGGTGTCATTCACATTAGACTACAATTCTCAGCATTCTGTTCTGTCACTTATCTGATTATTGCACTCAGCTGTTTCCCATCACCTTGTTAGTTCTGCGTGTATATATTCCCTGTCTGTGTTAGTGTTTGTTACGGAGTCCTTGGTTTATGTCACCTCACTTTCTAGTCTGTATCTGCCCGTTTCTTGTTTTTGTCTTGTGTTTTGGATTGCCTTATTGGATTTTGACACCTGCCTGGATGACTACGAGTTTGGATTGCCCTTTAATTAAAAACTACTGCTCTTGGATTTTCTGCCTCCTGTGTGTGTTCCGTGACAACTCAGACAGCCAGCCATTGAGTGATGACAATCTGCTAACTATCTCATCACTCCTTCGAACAGGAAGGGGGCCAGAGCAAATTACAGTGCCTGACATCGTACTTGCGAGTTCAAACACCTCTTTAATATTAATTTTGGTGATCTCCGACTGGCGGAGTCGAACATCATTAGTGCCGACGTGAATAACAATCTTAGAGAGTTTACGATTAGCATTAGCCAGCACTTTTAAATTGTCTTTGATGTCAGGCGCTCTGGCTCCCGGCAAACATGTGACTATGTTGGCTGGTGTCCCTATTTCCACGTTCTGTGTAATAGAATCGCCAATTACCAGGGCACAATCAACAGAATTCTCAGTGGGTGTTTCACTGAGTGGGGAAAATCGATTTGTTGTGGTAATCGGAACGGAAGAGTGGTTTTTTGAACCGTGACTAGAGCGATCCCTCACTGTCACCCATCTGCCATATGGCTATGACTAAATTAATAATTAATAATATGACTAAATTAATAAACATTATACTTTAGGTCTCCGTTAAACAAAATCATTACAGCAATCTTCTAAAAGATAAATAGAAGATACGAATGTATTAAAACTTTAAAGATTTTAATTTAAACAATCTTTTCATTATAAAATATTTAATTTAAACTTTTAAGATTATATTTTGAAATAAATACTAGAAAAACATTCACAATGTCACATCCTGAACATTGAACACTCACCCCTCCCCTCTGAATCAGAGACTGTGTGAGAGAGAGAAACGCATGCGGGATCTTTTTTCATCCTTGTGAAATAGTTGAAAAAGTTGATTTTATTTTTGTAAACCCATTCATAACCTGTATGTATCTGATTTTTTATTTTGAAAAGATATTTTATATACTTTTTAAAGAACAGAATGTGTTTCAACTTTAGTGTAAGATATTTGTGAATGACTAAATGTACATTTTATAACCGTTTCATTTATATACTTTTAAATGAACAGAATGTTTTTCAACTTTAGTTAGTATGAAAAATATTATATTTGTAAATGACTAAATGTACATTTTATAACCATTTCATTTATATACTTTTAAAGAACAGAATGTTTTTCAACTCTAGTTAGTGTGAAAATATTATATCTGGAATGTGGAGCGAGATCCGATGAAGCTGAGTGTCAAAGTTCCAACATAAAACCTTCACAACTTCCATTAAATCATACCCTTATACACACACACACACACAGTCATACACACACACACACACACACACACACACACACACACACACACACACACACACACACACACACACACACACACACACACACACACACACACACACACAAAGATAAGTGCGCACTCCCTCTGACTTAGAGAGAGGTTTTCAGGATTCAGAGGCCTAAAGTAATTTATTGCCCTCACATACATACACACAGACACACACAGACACACGGAAAATAAGTGCGCACGGTTCTTTTGGCTTATGAGGATGAGCAAATTTGAGAGAGGAGTACAGTAATTTATTGACGACGGACTCACTAAAACAACAGATACCATCCTTGCGCACAGGCACACACACTTAACTCAGAGACTCAGAGAAAGAGAGAAATGCTCTGGGAGCTTTTCAACTTTAAGCCCTTTTCTTCACCACAGTGAAAAAGTAACTTTTTATTTTTTTGTTTTTGAAATAAGTGCTTCAGTAAGATATTTATTTTAAAGGACCCATTCATAACCTGTATGTTTTTTCATCTCTCTAAAAATATGATGGATGATTTTTATTTTTGTTTTGAAAATATATTTTATACACTTTTAAAGATCAATGTTTTGCAACTTTTTTGTTTTTGAAATACTTGGATCAGTAAGATATTTTATATAATTTTAAAGATCAATGCTTTTTCTACTTCTGTGAAAAAATGTGACATTTTTAGAAAATCGCTTTTTCTCACTGATGCGCTCAGAAATACCGGGGCTGGTGGGGAGGGGGATTTCCGGCACCAAATCTTCTGGAGTTATAAAAGTTATTACCCCCGGGTCAATAGTTCAAAACTAACCGTCAACTTGATATATCATATCCTGGTCAATAGGGCAAAACTAACCGTCAACTTTATATATTATTTCCCCGTGTCAATAGTTCAAAACTATGTGTCAACTTGATCGATCGCTAACAAGGGCAAAGGTTAATCCCTACACCGGAGGTTCACCGGAGGGGCAGGGGGCGGGGCTAGGTCAAAGGTCAAAGTCGTAAATCATTTTGACACAAGCTAGATGGTATTAACTACTAGTATAACTCGATTTCAGACGCATTCTAATTGACAATGTCATTCGGTTTTATCCAAGGAATAAAAGTGCAAGGGGAAATACATGTAACAGTTAGTTAAATTAAATCTTAAGTCCATGTCCAACTCTAAATTGTAAGGAACTTATATCTTTGATTTCATAGTAACGCTTTACAATAAGGTTCATTTGTTCATTACTCATAGTCTCGTTCATTACTCATACTCGTAGTCTTTGGTGATTTCAACATTCATCTAGAAAAGGCGTATGCAACAGACTTCATCTCTCTTCTAGCCTCATTCGATCTCAAACGGCTCATCACCACAGGTACTCACAAATCAGGCAACCAACTGGACCTGGTTTACACACGCAACTGCATCCAAGAAAACTTTTTGGTGAAACCTCTCCATGTTTCAGGTCCTTTCCTCATTACTTTCAATCTACAACTCACTACCCATGCTCCACCAACTCCCCTACCAGTTACTTTCAGACGTAACCTGCGCTCACTTTCTCCCTCCCGTCTTTCCTCTGCTGTGTCATCTTCACTTCCCTCACTCTGACAATTCTCATCTCTAGATGTGAATACCGCAACAGATATTTTATGCTACACTTTAACTTCTTCTTTAGACAATATCTGCCCTCTCTCCTCCAGGCCAGCACGCGCTACTCCCTCTAACCCCTGGTTATCTGAGGTTCTTCGTGAACATCGGACCAAACTCAGGGCAATGGAGAGGGAATGGCGCAAATCAAAAGACACGTCTGACCTGAGTATGTATCAATCTCTGCTCTCTTCCTTTTCTGCTGATGTTCACGCTGCAAAATCTTCATATTTCCACAGCAAGATCAACAGCGCCTCTAACACACAAAGACTTTTCAAGACATTCAGTTCTCTCCTCTGTCCACCTCCACCATCACCCACCTCCTCTTTAACTGCTGACGACTTTGCTAACTTCTTCACCAACAAAACAACATCTATCAGCAGTCAGTTCTCAACTCCACACACACAGGAACCCAAACCATCCTCTCCCACTACCAGAAACCTTCTCTTTACCTTCTCTCCGCTAACCGAGGAAGAAGTATCTAAACTTCTCCTCTCCAGTCATCCTACCACCTGCCCTCTAGACCCCATCCCCTCACACCTTCTACAAGCCATCTCTCCCACACTTCTACCAGCACTCACACACATCATCAACTCATCCCTCCACACTGGCATTTTCCCTACAGCATTCAAGCAGGCTCGGGTAACTCCACTGCTTAAAAAAACAACATTAGACACATCACTTTTAGAGAATTACAGACCTGTCTCTCTCCTACCATTCATTGTGAAAACACTTGAACGAGTTGCTTTCAACCGAGTGTCATCATTCCTGTTTCTGACCAACCAGCTAGATGTCAACCAATTTGGCTTCAAGAAAGGCCATTCAACCGAGACTGCACTACTGTCGGTCACAGAAGCCCTGCTTCCAAATCTTCAGTTCTCATTCTGCTGGATCTTTCTGCTGCCTTCGACACTGTGAATCATCAGATCCTTCTGTCCACCTTCTCATCACTGGGGATCAAAGGAACTTCCCTCCACTGGTTTGAGTCCTATCTCACAGGTAGGTCCTTCAGGGTTACATGGAGAGGCGAGGTATCCAAAGCACATCAACTGAACACAGGGGTTCCTCAGGGTTCAGTTCTTGGACCGCTCGTCTTCTCCATCTACACCACATCATTGGGACCCATCATACAGGCACATGGTTTCTCTTACCATTGCTATGCTGATGACACACAGCTCCACCTCTCATTTCAACCAGTTGATCCCACAGTAGCTGCACGTATCTCAAGCTGTCTGGCTGACATCTCGACATGGATGAAGGAACATCACCTGCAGCTCAACCTGGCAAAGACTGAGCTTCTCGTCCTCCCTGCCATTCCGTCTCTACAGCACGACTTCACTATCGAGCTAGAGTCATCCTCAATCACCCCATCAAGGTCGGTCAGAAATCTTGGAGTAATATTTGATGACCAGCTGACCTTCACAGACCACATTACAAAGACATCTCAATCATGCAGGTTTGCAATGTATAACATCAGGAAGATCAGACCTTTCCTAACTAAGCATGCAACACAACTTCTCGTCCAGGCCCTGGTTATTTCTAGGCTTGATTACTGCAATGCTCTTCTAGCTGGACTTCCATCATGTGTTACTAAACCTCTACAAATGCTCCAGAATGCTGCAGCCCGCCTTGTCTTCAACGAGCCCAAAAGGGCTCACGTCACTCCTCTGTTCATCTCACTGCATTGGCTACCACTCGCTGCTCGCATCAAATTCAAAGCTTTGACACTTGCTTACAGATCTACCACAGACTCAGCTCCGTCCTACTTTCACTCCCTACTACAAGTTTACGTCCCTACCAGAAGCCTACGATCGGCCAAGGAGCGACGGCTCGTGGTGCCATCACAGCGAGGCACTAAATCACTCTCCAGAACCTTCTCAGTCACGGTTCCATGCTGGTGGAATGATCTCCCCACCCTCGTCCGTAATGCAGAATCCCTGACAGCATTCAAAAGACAACTGAAAACTCATCTCTTCCGTGAGTACTTAACATAAAAAAAAATAAAAAAAAATTCTTCTCTATTAAATCTTTCCTTCCCTTTTAAATCTTCCCTTGTCTGGCTTTTGCTACTCTGAGCAATGCCTGAACTTTGTATTTTGAGCACTTCTTGCGTCGTTCTTCCCTCTTCACGATGACTCGCTTGCTTTAATCCTCAGATGTAAGTCGCTTTGGATAAAAACGTCTGCTAAATGACTAAATGTAAATGTACTCATGTATGAATTAACATGAACTAACCATGAGCAACACATTTGTTACTGTAGGCTATATCTTAGTTAATACTACAACTGTTAATTGTTTATTCATGTTATGTCACAGTCAGTGCATTAACTAATGATAACAAATACAACTTTTGATTTAAATGTTTTAGTAAATGCTGAAATTAATATTAACTAAGATTAAATAATTGCTGTAGAAGTGCAGTTCATTTAGCTAATTTTAACTAATGAAACCTTATTGTAAAGTGTTACTGATTCATGATAGCTAACACTGTCTTTCATACATATAATACATACATAAAATTTACAACATCAACAAAACTAAAAATTTACCTTCTTGTTTCTCACTGTTTTGTTTGGTAAAGTAAATAATATTTAGTAATAGTATCATAATTTCCCTATTTTCATTTGATGTGTTATGCATTATAATAATTGTATCAACATGTTTTATAAGAATGCCAAGGAAAGAAAAAATAGAAACAAAAAAAATCAAGAAGTAATAATTTTTTTTATTTAGTGCCCTTTTTGGTCCCTCCGCCCCTGCCCCTGAGGAGGTCTGTGAACGCCACTGTACTTCCTTATATACCCACGAGGTGGGACGGAGTTACGCTATGCAAAATCTGCAGACCCATGGCATTTCTTTGCCATTGGCTCGTTTTGTAATAATCGAAGTTGATAGGCTTTCTAAGCAAAACCCCATTCGTCATCACAACGGAACTCGTAGTGACTACGAAAGGGAACTACAGTGCGTTATACTGAGCACAGAGTATATTCCTCCCGCGGCTAACGAGGACAACACACTTAAAGAATTGCACAACACGATCAGCATGCACCAGAACGCATACCCAGATGCTGCTATGGTGATCGTAGGAGATTTTAATCATTGTGACCTCTGGAAAATTATTCCAAGATTCAATCAGTTTGTTAACTTCCCCACTAGGGAAATAGCACTTTGGATAAATGATACAGCAATATTAGAAATACGTATACTACTGTCTCCAAGCCGCATTTTGGGAAATGTGATCACCTTGCTATTCTGCTATAGCCCATTTACATCAGGAGGCTTAAAGCAGACCCAGACAAAGTCAGAACTGTGAATATGTGGACTGATAATGCATTGGCGGAACTGCAGGGCTGTTTGGAGGCCACAGATATGAAAATCTTTAGGAAAGCTACAGACAATATCCATGAATATACAGATACTGTTAGCAGCTATATTGACTGGTGCACTTCCATCTGCATCCCCTCTAGAACTATTAGAGTGCTTCCTAATCAGAAGCCTTGGTTCAATGCGGATGTGCGCATCAAAATTAGAAATCGGTGTACAGCCTTCAAGTCAGGAGACATCATGTAGTACAAGCATGAGCTCCAAAAATCCATCAGGGTTATTGAGGGCATATACCCAGAGACTTGAGAGCTGTTACAGGCAAAATAACACCAGAAGGATGTGGCAAGGAATCCATTCATTCACCAACTACAGGAAAGATACAAACAGAACTGTGATCCAAGACACCTCTCTACTGGACAATCTTAACAACTTCTATGCTAGATCCGTCCAAAACAACAGAGATACACCCTTAAAAGCCCCCTATAACTCAGAGGAGACTGTACTGCAGGTGAGGCTGTGGGACCCAATGGTGTGGCTCAGAGAGTCCTTAAAGTCTGTGCTGAACAGCTGGCGGAAGTGTACACGGACATTTTTAACACCTCTCTCCTACAAGAAACAGTCCCACGTAACATTAAGTCCTCTATTAGCGTGCCGGTTCCGAAAAAAAAAAAAAAACCACAACTACAAGGAATGATTTAAGACTAGTGGCACTTACATCGGTTGCCATGAAGTGTCTGGAGAAGCTGGTCCTACAACATATACATTCTGTGGTTCCAGACACAGTGGACCTCCTGCAGCACTTAGATATAAGGTTCACAAGATCACCATTTAACCTCCCCTCCATGGACATTATATGAGGAGTTCTTTTCCAAAACGCTATAAATCCATTTCAATATTTTTCAGGAAAATTAAATTTTTTACCTAGTACCACACATTTTGTTAATATTCAATTTATCCTGTTAAAATGTTTTATTGGCTCAGTCTGAACATGGCAAAATTTAACTCATTTTGAGGAATTAATGAACATAAAGAAACCTCTGTTCAGAGTGCCGCCGTGCTGGATTGCGTATAACGCTCAACGAATTCTTATTAGTGGAGAGGATTTATCGCGTTTAGGCTAAAAATAGGTTTGGCGCTTATCGCGGTTTGGAAAGAAACTGCATCTTGCAGTACATTTTAAACAAGGAAATATAGCGATTTGGCATGAAACGCTTATGGAGCAGTGAATAGGTTCAGTACACAGAAAAATGACATGACAAACTCATTTTTGTTAAAAATGGCGTTTATCGCAAAAGAGCTCTTCATATACACCCAGCGCTGCAGAAGGAAAGCACAGAGCATCCGTAGGGACAAACACCACCCAGCTTATGCTTTGTTTAAGTGGGTGGACGCAGGCTATAATATAAGACACTGCAGGCCCGTGAGTATCAGCACTCACAAGGCACATCTGTTTAACAGCTTCTTTCCAGCCACTGTTAGGTTAGTGGCACAGGACATTATGGAGGGCAAAAAGTACCCCATTCCATGTTTTTAATCCAGTTGCATTATAATTATCATTGTAATGACTGTGCAATGAATGTGCAATAGTACTTTTAGAGTTTCTACAATGTGCAATACTATTTATTTATTTAACCTTTTACAATGTGTATTTATTTAAACTAGAAAGTTTTTTTTATATATATATATAGTCTCTCTTTTTTTGCATTTTAAAATGTTTCATTGTTCTGGACTTGGTTTGGCCAAGCGGGCCCCATATGTATTTCCCCATTCAGAACCCATACAGAGATAACCTAGGTGGGTACTACCTTGGGCCCATGTAGGCAGCCTATATGGGACTGATTTTGTTTGCCCATGTCTAAATTTGGTAAACCCATATGGGGCCCATTTGTGTTGCCCATTTTAAGCCCATGCAATCATTTCCCATTAGTGACCCAGCTAGGACTCACAAAGTGAGACCACCTGTTTCACCCTTGTAGGACCTAAATAGGACCTTAGCTGACCCAAGTGGACCCCAGATAGGATGACCATTTTAGGACCATGCCCATTTGGTACCCATGTAGCTCTAGCATAAACCATATGGGGTCCACATATACATGTTGGGTGAGAATATTCATCCAGTTCCTTTTGCTTGAGGTAGCACCCACATTGGTTTTCCCACTGTAGTACCCACATATGTAATCTTTGATATTCCTTTTGCTTGAAGATCAAATTCATCACACTGGTATAGAGTCGAAGCTGGCCATAGGGTCTGTGTGCTGAGGACCTGTCTGGTTCTTAGGTCTTTGCTGAGGATCTGTGCCGATGGCTTTCATGTAGACGAGGCCTTCATAGAAGATTGTCTAATTGACATGGTCTCTGCTGACATTCAGGGCTGCGTTGTGGTCATGTCTAGGGGCAGGTTCGACATCTGATGTGGTTATGGACCAGATCCGGCTGACTACGGTAACTTCGGGATAGACAGAGAGACTAATATTACCATAGATTACATTCTTTTATCCGATGTAACAAGTACATCAGATGTACATCGATTGACCTTATTTATGCAGCCAAACAATCTGTTAACGGGTGTGAATTATAGAAATGTGATAGTGTTATGTGTATGCCAGGTTAAAGAGATGTGTATTTAGTCTAGATTTAAACTGACAGAGTGTGTCTAATATCAACTGGCCAGAATTTTGAGATTGCAATGAACGTGAAGGAATTGCAATGATGCGTTAAGAGCTCACTCAAGTACTGAGGAGCTAAACGATTTTGTGCTTTGTAAGTAATTAGCAAGATTTTAAAATATATGCGATGCTTAATATGGAGCCAATACAGTGTTGACAGAACGGGGCTAATATGGTCATACTTCCTGGTCCTAGAAAGAACTCTAGCTGTTGTATTTTGGACAAGCTGGAGTTGGTTTATTAACCTTGCAGGGCAACCACCCAGAAGAGCATTACAATGATCTAGTCTTGGGGTCATGAATGCATGAACTAACTTTTCTGCATTTGTCATTGTTGTAATTTAGATATTTTTAAGTTATAGCTAGAAATATTGTTTTTCTAATGAAAGATTTGTATCAAAGTGTACACCCAGGTTCCTAACTGACAACAAAGACTTGACAGAGCAGCCATCAAGTGTTAGACAGTATTCTAGGTTATTATCATATTTTCCGGACTATAAGTCACATTTTTTTTCATAGTTTGGCTGGTCCTGCGACTTATAGTCAGGAGCGACTTATATATCAAAATTAATTCATACTGACTGACATGAACCAAGAGAAAACATTACCGTCTACAGCCACGAGATGGCGCTCTATGCTGCACCTGTTGCCTACCCCTGAAAAAATTAACTGAAAACAACTGAAAACTGAAAAACTGTTAACTGAAACATTAACCTGAAGACAACTGAGAAAGACTGAACATAAATAAAATGCCCCCAAAAAAGAGAATCCTATTCTGCAGATTACAAACTGCAGTTAGTAAAATATGCAGCCGGAAACAGTAATCGAGCAGCAGAAAGAAAGTTTGGAGTGAGTAAGAAACTTGTGAGGGACTGGCAAAAAGCAGAGGTTACTGACTCAGCGGTCAGTCACTACAACGTAGGTCATGACTGACCAATAGGAATCTCGCTAGAGAGGCCAATCTACTTCGAGTGAAACTAAAACAAGCCAATACACATTGGCGTGCAATCATTTGCAACAGCTGTGCAGCCTGGCAGCGCGGGTATTTAAAAAGCAGCTGGTGCGATTGCACAGTTAGCTTTTTGCTTCGGAGCCAAACACTTCAATGTCTCTGCTTACAGTTGAAACCAACTTCTACGAGCCTTTCTGGGCCTCTCCTTCCCGGTGCCGGCGTGACAGCACGGAAGCGCGAGCAGTTTCTCTTTCTCTCTCTTTCTTTTTTTTTTGTTATTTTAAAAACTGGGCAAAGAAAAAAGAGCTGTTTTAACAGCTGGTGAGGTGCGCTTCAGAGTGCTAAAAAGCTGTTATAACAGCTGGTAAGGTGCGCCTGGCAAGCACTCAAAAGCGGTTGTAACAGCTGGTAAGACCTCCAGCGAGAGAGATCCAGCGCACAGACGGGTGCACATTCCCGTCTGTGATTGCTGTGGCTGTTCCCCTGCGTGCTTCAGCACCAGTGAGAGTAGTCCCTAAAAGAGCTTACACAGATAGTTTGAGTCTTTTTCAAGATGACGTTCTATCTGTGTGTTTCTGGATGCGGTCGTTACCTGGGGCCGCGGGATGGTCACGATCGCTGCCTCGTGTGTCTGGGCCTCGAACACGCACAGGCAGCATTCGTGGATGAGTCATGGACCCATTGTGGGAAGATGACCATCTCGGAGCTGAGGTCGAGACTAACCTACCTGCAAAGGGGCGGAGTCCCCGTGCCTGCACCTCGTTCCAACCCCCCTTCGCGGGTTGCTTCGGGCAGTGACACGGGTGACCTGAGGATTACAGTGAGCGCGCTTCCTTCGGGGAACCAACCCCCTAGGAACCCTCACTCCTCTCATGCTCCGCAACCAGTTGAGCTGCCAACGGAGCGTGCTGGAGCATCCTCGAGATGTGTACCAGTCGTTTCGTTCGGCGCTCCCTGCGACGACCAGATGTCGATCGCTGCATCGGAGGGTGGGTAAGACCTCTCCCCGGACGACGGCTCGCAGCCGCTGCCTCCTTCAGGTGTGTCAGCGGTGCCCGAGTCGGACCCGGAGATGATGGCCATGCTTTCCCGGGCCGCCAACAGGATCGGGCTCGTGTGGAACCCTCCACCGTGTCCCGAGCCCTCGAGGTTGGACGATTGGTATCTCGGGGTGGCGCGCACTGGTTCTCAGCAACCCACCCCAGTGCCTTTCTTCCCGGAGGTGCATGAGGAGCTCACAGGGACGTGGACGGCACCTTTTACTGCCAGAAACCGTCTCGGTGGCTCCTCCTCCCTCACCACCCTTGATGGCGGGGCAGCTAAGGGATACACGCATATCCCGCCAGTAGAACGGGCCGTTGCTATGCAACTGTGCCCTAACTCCACTTGGCGTGGAGAACCATGTCTTCCTTCCCGGGCCTGTAAGTACTCGTCGGACCTGACCGGCAAGGCTTACAAGGCCTGTGGGGAAGCTGCCTCTGCCATGCACGCTATGGCGTTGTTGCAGGTTCATCAGGCCAAGGCACTGAAGGACCTGCACGAGGATGGTCATGATCCACAAGTTCTCCAAGAACTTCGTGCCGCAACTGACCTCGCGCTTCGTGCGACGAAGGTCACTGTGCGGTCAGTGGGTCGTGCGATGTCCACTCTAGTGGTCCAGGAACGCCATCTCTGGCTGTGTCTGGCAAACATGCTGGAGACCGACAAGGTCAGGTTCCTTAACTCCCCCGTGTCCCAGACCGGCCTCTTCGGCGACACGGTCGAGAACTTCGCCCAGCAGTTCTCGGCTGTACAGAAGCAGACTGAGGCCATCAGACACATCCTGCCGCGGCGGTCAGCTGCTGCCTCCACCCCACCGCCCGCGGCTCCTCGGTCTGCTCGTCGTCGTGGGCGTCCTCCTGCGTCTGCCCCTGCTCCAGCGCTGCAGCAGCAGCCTCAATCAAACGGCGCCGTGGAGCCAGTCGCAGGCAGGACGCCCCGCCCATCCAGGCCCCCGCCAAGAGGGGCGGCAAACCCAAGGGTAAGCGGCCTTAGGACGGGCGACCCAGAGATGAAAGGGACTGCTCTCCAGGAGACGATGACTGCATCGCTCCCTCCCCCGGAAGAGGGCCGGGTGGTAAATCCTTTGTTTCATTTTGTTTGTGTTCTGCCGCTGGCCTTAAAACCAGCGGTACCCAAATTTTCAATAAAAAAGCAGTTTCTATCAGCTCTGGGTCCGAAGAAGACCCGGAGAGCAGTGGGGGGTTGGAATCCTCACCACTCTCATCCGCCTCTTCTTTCGCCAGCCGGCAGCTGTGTACGGTCCGAGAACGCCACCGAGCCGCTTCCCGCACCTCCTGCCCCATGGAACCAGTTAAGTGCTGCACAGCACACTCAGACCCCGCTACGAGCCGCCTCCCAGAGAGAGCCTCCCGAGCCGCGTCCCTGTGTTCCACCTCGCTGCCCCACTCCGGGTACGCCTATGGTCCCTTTGGTCCCGCTTGTACGGTCTCTGCGAGCCTGGTTAGCGCTCCCCAGTCCGTCTCGCTGGCTCTTTTGAACCATCAGGCTCGGCAGTGGCGATTCAGTTTGCCCGGCGTCCCCCCAAGTTTCGGGCCATCCACTCCACTACAGTGAGAGCAGCCGATGCCCATGGCTTGCGTGCGGAGATCGCAGTCCTACTGGCGAAGGATGCGATAGAGCCGGTCTCTCCAGCCGATATCAGGTCAGGGCACTACAGTCCCTACTTCATTGTACCCAAGAAAGGTGGTGGGTTACGACCGATCTTGGATCTGCGAGTTTTGAATCAGAGCCTCCACAAGCTACCGTTCAAAATGCTCACGCAGAGACGTATTTTGGAATGCATCCATCCCCAAGATTGGTTTGCAGCGATCGACCTGAAGGACGCGTACTTTCATGTCTCGATTCTTCCTCGACACAGGCCATTCCTGAACGCTTTGCGTTTGAGGGTCGAGCATATCAGTACAAGGTCCTACCCTTCGGGCTGTCCCTGTCCCCCCGTGTCTTCACGAAAGTCACGGAGGGGGCCCTTGTTCCCAGAACAGGGCGTTCGCATCCTCAACTATCTCGACGACTGGCTCATACTAGCACACTCTCGAGATCAGCTATGCGAACACAGGGACCTAGTGCTCAGGCACCTCAGCCAGTTGAGTCTTCAGGTCAACTGGGAAAAGAGCAAACTCTCCCCTGTGCAGAGGATCTCTTATCTCGGTATGGATTTGGATTCGGTCGCCCAGACAGCGCGCCTCACAGAGCAGCGTGCTCAGTCGGTGCTGAACTGCTTGAACACGTTCAAAGGCAGGAAAGCGGTCCCACTGAAATTCTGTCAGATGCTCCTGGGGCATATGGCAGCAGCAGCGGTAACCCCGCTCGGCCTGCTTCATATGAGACCGCTTCAGCACTGGCTTCACAGCCGAGTCCCGAGATGGGCGTGGCATCATGGCCACTCACCGGGTGGCTATCACACCGGCGTGCCGCCAGACCTTCAGCCCGTGGTCAGACCCCTTGTTCCTGCGGGCAGGAGTCCCCTTGGAACAGGTGTCCAGGCATGCTGTGGTATTCACAGATGCCTCTGCCACCGGCTAGGATGCCACGTACATTGTGCAGGCAGTGTCAGGGGTGTGGACGGACCCCCAGCTGCATTGGCACATCAATTGCCTTGAGTTGCTAGCAGTACATCTCGCTCTGAGCCGCTTGAAAAGGCTGCTACAGGGCAGGGACGTGCTGGTCCGTACGGACAACACTGCGACCGTTGCGTACATCAACCGACAAGGTGGTCTACGCTCCCGTCGCATGTTGCAACTCGCCCGCCATCTCCTCCTCTGGAGTCAGAAGCATCTGAGGTCGCTTCGAGCAATGTATGTCCCCGGCTTGCTCAACCTTGTGGCCGATGAGCTATCACGAGCTGTGCTTCTGGGAGAATGGCGACTCCAACCCCAGGCGGTTCAGCTGATCTGGATAGAGTTCGGGGAGGCTCAGGAAGACCTGTTTGCCTCCTCAGAGACCTCCCACTGCCAGCTGTTTTACTCCCTGACCGAGGGAACACTCGGCACGGACGCACTGGCTCACAGCTGGCCCCGGGGCCTTCGCAAATATGCGTTTCCCCAGGTGAGCCTACTTGCGCAGACACTGTGCAAAGTCAGGGAGGACGAGGAGCAGGTCCTTCTGGTGGCTCCCTATTGGCCCACCCGGACTTGGTTCACAGAACTCATTCTCCTCATGACAGTCCCTCCCTGGCCCATTCCTCTGAGGAAGGATCTTCTGGCTCAGAGACGGGGCACCCTATGGCACCCGCGTCCAGACCTCTGGAAACTCCATGTCTTGTCCCTAGACGGGACGCGGAGGTTTTAGGTGACTTACCCACTGAGATACTTAACACCATCCCTGGTGCTTTGAGCACTTCAAGATGTTCCCTTTGAGCCTCTGCAGTCAGTAGACTTAAAGCTTCTTTCCATGAAGACTTTGCTGCTGGTTGCACTGGCCTCTGTCAAGAGGGTAGGAGACCTGCACGCATTTTCGGTCGACGAATCGTGCCTAGAGTTCGGGCCGGGTGACAGCCACGTGGTACTAAGACCCCGGCCTGGCTATGTGCCCAAGGTTCCTACCACTCCCTTCAAAGACCAGGTAGTGAACCTGCAAGCGCTGCCTTTGGAGGAGGCAGACCCAGCCCTGGCTTTGCTCTGTCCCGTTCGCGCTCTGCGTATGTAGTTTTGCAGCAGAAGGGAAAGGCTGTCTCCAAGCAGAGAAGGCCCACTGGATAGTGGATGCCATCGCCTTGGCTTACCAAGCACAAGGCGTGCCCTGACCGCTCAGGTTGCATGCACACTCCACGAAAGGCGTTGCATCCTCCTGGGCGCGGAGCGTCCGGCGCCAGGCCCTTATCCCTTGAGAACCGGATCTGGTATGGGTTCCATATGTGTGACCCTACGGGGATCCCATATGTGTATGTTTCCACGGCTGCTCCTATCGGAAGCCCGTGTCTTTCCCTTGGGCTAAGTCACCCATTATTTCATATGCAGTACAGCCTTCGGGCTAGTCCATATGCATTTCCACATAACTCTTTGAAGAAGTGGCTTCCGCAGCGTTCCTTCCTAAACAGAAAGGGCACACTTTCCCAGTGTTATCCAATATCTCACTGTATGGGTTATCACGGAACAACAGTGTCAGACTCACTCTGTGTAAGCCTCCTCCTATCGTCCTTCCAGGCAAGAAGGTGTAGAGGCTTGCACGGGGGCGCTGGATGGGGTGCAGCAGCTGTGGCGCTTTGGTAGGGATTCCTATTGGTCAGTCATGACCTACGCTGAAGGAACTGACCGATAGGGAACGTCTCGGTTACATATGATAACCCTCGTTCCCTGAGGGAGGGAACGGTGACGTAGGTCCCGTCGCCACATCTGCTGCCGTCCGCCGGGGCGGTCAGCTTTCTCAGGCTTGGCTCCTCAGCAAAAAACTAACTGTGCAATCGCACCAGCTGCTTGTTAAATACCCGCGCTGCGAGGCTGCACAACTGTTGCAAATGATTGCACGCCAATGTGTATTGGCTTGTTTTAGTTTCACTCGAAGTAGATTGGCCTCTCTAGCGAGATTCCTATTGGTCAGTCATGACCTACGTCTCCGTTCCCATATGTAACCGAGACGTTACTCTAACCGTAATGAAGAAAACAAAGAAAGCTAATCGCGGGCTGAAAGCAAGATGGCCAGAGCTGGAGGAACGAGTCCACAGATTGGTGCTTGAACAACGTGTTGCAATATTTCAGTTCTCAGTTCTCGCGCATGCATCATGCGCTCTCGTGAACTCACGTCAGAGGCCCACACAGAAGAAAATTAATAGTTGAAATAAGTAGTTTTTTTTTTTTGCTGCGCACAAAAAGTATTCTAGTTGCTTGATAATCTTAAGGTTGAGCCACTGTAGTCACTTGGACTATTTTAACAATGTCTTTACTAACTTTTCTGGGCTGGCAGATGAAATTACCTTGCAGCCTATGAAGGAGTGAGTCAGCTCTAAGATTTCATCAAAAATATCTTAATTTGTGTTCCGAAGATGAATGAAAGTCTTACGGGGTTGGAACAAGATGAGGGTGAGTAATTACTAACAGAATTTTCATTTTTGGGTGAACTAACCTTTAACCCTTTCAAGAAATGGCTAAAGATGCATCTTTTTCGTCAACACTTGACTTATTAATACTAACACTTTTTATTCTATTCTATTTATCTATTTATTTTGTTATTTACTAAAAAAAAAACTTGCTACATGTAATGTGATAACTGGGACTTGTCATTGCAATTATATATTGTTGCCCTTTTGTTGGTTTGATTGCTTCTATTGTTCTCATAATACTCAGCAAAAAATTAAGTAACAAGAGCAGAATTGCCAACTTCTCGTTCCATTGATTCTAGAAGCACCAGAAGTGTTTCCTTGATTAAGTACTCAAATTATCTGGGGAAGGAAATGAAAAATGCGTAACCATCAAGCAATGTGCCAGACCTGTCAGAAGGCAGTTCATGAATATTGTTCGCTTATATTCACGAACCGCCATATGGGAAGGGAGTAAAAGGGGTTCACATTCTTAAAGTAAGTCAGAAAACACACACACACACACACACACACACACACACACACACACACACACACACACACACACACACACACACACACACACACACACACACACACACACACACACACCATGTACTGTATCTTATTAAAATAAATAAATATATAGAAATATACACTCAACCAGGGTCATACTGTAGTTACTTCCATTTAGGTTGCATATTTGCACATATATTTATAATGCTATTGGCAATGGCTGCAGATGTCATCGTTTACCAGTGCTGCAGATCTGATTACATATCTGAACAGATGAGCTAGCTAGTTAATCAAAAGAAAACATCACAATTTTTTTTCAAAACATCCTTTTTATTGTTTTATAATAAGCATACTGTATGTTCAAAATGCAACAATGCAATGATATTTAATGCACGGAAAATCAATCAAATAAACTTTTGCTTTGGATTTGGTCACAAGGATTTCTAATGTCTGACCATTTGTTCAGCTGGAAACATGTTTTACTTTACATCTCCACTAATAGCTTTGGCAAACAAGTAAATTAATTTTAAGTTAATTTGAATTGAAAGTTAATTTGCACATTCTATACATATTTTATGTGCAAACTGATTTCCTGTTTTATGACTGAATGACAGGGGAAAACTCAAAAAAGTGTGTGGTATGACATATCACTAATAATAGAATAAGCTATTTCAGTTAAAGTGTTGTTAAGTCCATGTGGCTAACTGAGTATTTTGTATATTTTATTTACTGAACACAAATAATTGTAAATCACAAAATATATATTTTAAAATAATAATAAAAAAATATGTAAAGAAATGCTGTACCGTGACTTAACTTTCAATAATTTTAACACACATCCCATTCTCACGGAGTAAAGTTAGCAGATTTGCTGGTCACAATCTCATCTTCTTTACAATTACTACTTTTTAGAACTTCCTTGTAACTTGTAGCCTGTAACCTGTAGACTTCCTGTAGCTCAATGCCAAGGTCATGGGTTTGATTCCCAGGGACAGCAAGAAGTGATAAGAATGTAAATGTGTACCTTGAAATGCAATGTAAGTCGCTTTGGATTAAAGCATCTGCTAAATGCATAAATGTAAATGTAGAACAAATAAACCTTATTTTACCTTAAACAAACAGCATAAAAGATGCTGCAGGGTGGCTGCCAACTGTTGGGAGACAGAGAAAAGCTCACAAAACTTTAATGACAATCTTAAGTGATCCCTTAACATTGTCAGCTTCTCATTGTATATTTGTCTTGTTCTTAAAATCACTCAAGAAAAAAAAAAACACTTTCTTTAGTCCATGCCTTCTTAGCACTGCTCCGCCTCAATGAAGCCCTCTTTCTCATAACCCCCAAGATCAACCTCAGCATAGCTGGAATGACATCCTTGATTCCGAAACTTCATGGAGGGCCAATAGTTATTAGTGCGACGCTGGGAATAAGAGACACCACAACAGCATAACAACAATCAATTTTATTTCATTTTAAATGATGAGTTGATCTAGAGAGTAAAGTAAAAGCGATGGATGGATGGATGGATGGATGGATGGATTTGCGCTTACCTGCATGAGGTAAATAGGAGGAGCAACAGTTGGATGTGTGTTAATGTAGTAGACAGCCAAGAGGGTCAAGAACACCAGTAGAACCAGAGCTGCGACTACACCTGCAATGATGGCTGTGTGTTCTGGTGCCTCTTCCTCACCTGAAAATGTAAAAGAAAGTGAAGCAATGATAAACAGGAACACAAAGTGGTTATTTTCAGTTCGAAAAATACAAAAAAAAAATTAATTGATCAACATGGATGTGCAAAAGTTTAAATGAACACAGAGAGCACATAAGACAGACGGATGATTCAGCTCAGCATATATATGGTGAATCACAAGCTATATCAGTACAGCACCAAGCAGCATTTTAATCTTAGGCAGAGGCTGCATTCAAATTTAACTTGTAAAAACAGCTGCAAATAGTATACCTTAATAATGCAATAAGAATATTTTTTTTTGTTATTATTTTAATGGTCTTGGCCTTTATACTGACACCAGACAACAATATTTTAACAAGATGCATGTCTCGGATTGGCTCGCACTTTGGCGCCAATTTCGAGTAAATTGCGTTTTTGTGTAAAACCTACTTTTGCGAACTACTCCTAGGTTTTTGGCCTGATCAGAACCAAACCACTGCAGAAATATTCTCTGGAGTCTGATTGTCAACAATCATCAAAAAAAATGTAAATTTCAATTTTCGGTCGCTAAGGGGAACCAAAATGTTTGATGGCACCAGAGCCACTTTTACTTAAATGGTTATAATTTGTGAACGGAAAGAGATATTTTCGCAAAATTTGGGACACATGTTCATGAGCAAAATCTGAGGTCACATGAAAAAAATTGCGACGATTGGCCACTTGGTGGCGCTATAACAAGGAAAAAAATCATGACAAGGGTTATAACCGCATCCAACCATTAGTCTAATGAAAGATGGCATGCAGTGTCTTTGTCCAGGGTACCTTGATAGTCTATGAGAACATTGGTGTATCTAAAAAAACTCAGTATACGTCATCGGCATAATGCCCTGAAGGAAGCTGAGACTTTTCAAGCCAACGTTTTTTCACGGGAGTGACCTCCTTATACTCCTGAATCCTTGCCGAGTCCAACAATACCAAACATGCCAGGTTTTGCCTTTTGGTTTTGTAACGTTTCATTTAGAGCTTAAAAAAATTACTGTTATCTTCGAAGACCATTAGTCCGATCGAGACAAAAACAAAAACAAAAAAAAACAGGCAATTTGAAAACATAAGTAAATAGCTAAACAATAATGCCCAAATGTCAAAATTATGATAGGAACTGAAAAAAATCCAATTAATATCACCCATGCTTCATTTTTATGCTCATAAATATAAGTGTCTCAACTTCAAAACAAAATGAGATATTTACAACAAATTTGAGACATGTATATGGGCACACTTTGAGGACTTCTAATAAAAGTGGTGGAGATCAGGCAGGTCAAGCTGCTATAACTGTAAAAAAAAAAAAAAAACTTAATTTATAATTATTTAAACAAAAATATCGTTCCTTAGTAAATTGCCTGTATTGGCTGTAAATGGTCTTTCCTTTGATCTAAGATTATTTATTTATTTATTTGGATCCCCATTAGCCAGTACAGAGGCAGGGGCTTCTCTCCCTGGGGTCCCAACAATTAAATACGAATACAACATTTAATCAAAAAAATAAAAATTTAAGTCAATGAACCTAACATTCATTCCAAATATCTAAATCAACAATTTACTATATATAGTGCTATTAAATGTTCCTTAAAATATTTTTTTAAAACTCATTTTTCTTGTGTAGAAGAAAAGAAAATTGAAAAGAAAATTGATATTACACACTCTTGCCAAAATGTGTAATATCAATGGTAAATCCTTCCATAGTTTCATTCTTCTTTACATTATACAGTCCGATGTTTTGCAGTGGTTTTCGAAATAAAATAAAATCCCTTTTATGCATGCCTGCTGTTAAAATCATGACTAGCACTACTAAACAAAAATTGAAAGTACAGGAAATTAGGAATTCTTGACACAGAAATATTTCTTATAAAACAGAGACAATCTTTAACCTGTAAATTTTTTGTCTATATGCACTCGACCAAACAACTGCAATAATCTAAGCTCGAACCATTGTTTTAGAAATACAGTTGAAACCCGGGTAACCCAGGCCACCAGTAAATGACTTGACAGTTGGAAAAAGTTAAGAAATATAAAGAATTAAAGTGTTCTACAAAGAAACGCGATTCATCCAATCACTGATTGTGCTGCAGTGACTGACAGCCCTGAGAACCAACAGTAGCGGCATATTCATTAGGCCCGCCCACAGTTTGCATCGGCGCCGTCGTCAGTCAGCATTCAACAGACGGAACCAGATGAGAACAGGTCAGAGGACCGGGAAGGAGGGTACAGACATCGGCGTCGTGTCTTTGCATGCACTTCAGCTCGTTTAAGCTACAATAAAGATATTTCTCCTGCAATGCAGGACAAGGATGAAGGTGGGGGAGAAGGGGAACAAAATAGTAAGAAGAAAGACAGGAAAAAGAGAAATAAAACTAGTGATTCACAAGAGTCAGATGGAGGGAGAGATCAGCAGGTAAAGGTAATGAGAAGAAACAGTATCCAGTCAGAAGAGTATAAAGTGATTTTTAAGTTGAAGGAAGGAGAGGCTGGATTTAGTTCTCTCAACCCAATTAGGCTTGCTGGGGCACTGAAGGAAGAGTTGGGTGATGTCCTGAGTGCAAGAATTTTGGGTGATGGGAAACTGCTTGTATTTTGCAAGTCTGTGGCTCAGATGAACAAAGCTGTTTCACTGGATGCGATAGGGAAAAGGCGAGTGGAAGGATTTATTCCAGGGAGCAAGATGGGCTTGAAAGGGGTGATTTATGGGGTTTCTCTGGAGATTTCCATGGTTGAGTTGGGGAGAGGCATAGAGGGGGCGAGGATTGATGAGGCTACACGAATTAAAGTATTTCGTGATGGAGCTAAGCGGGAAACATTAACTGTGGTGGTATCTTTTCAGGAAAGAGCCCTGCCAGAACGAGTGTTCCTAGGGTGTTTGTCATTTAAAGTGCATCCATATAGAAGGCCACCTTTGAGGTGCTTTAAGTGTCAGAGGTATGGACATATTGCGGCTGCTTGTAGAGGAGATAGAAGATGTGGAAAGTGTGGAGGTGAGCATGAGTTATCTGAGTGTAAGGAGAAGGTGGTAAAGTGTGGTACATGTGGTGGAGGGCACATAGCTGGAAATCGTGAATGTTAACAATATAAGCAGGCTATGAGGGTACAGCAGTTTAGGGAGATTAACAAAGGGGTATCTTATGCTGAGGCTGTTAAAAAGGTTGTAACTTGTAGTAAGGTGGTTGACTCAAGAAGGAGAGAAGCGGAAAACCCTCCACCGGTAGCTTATGTAACAGAAGAATCAGTGGTGGTGAGTAAGATGAAATTCCTGTCTTTCATTGTGGATGTGATGTGTGACATGAAGCAGACTAAGAATAATTCAGACGTTGTTAGAAGTGTGGTGAAGGCTGCTGGGAGGAGTCTTGGGGTTGTAGAGGTTGAGCCAGCTGCCCTATATAGATATGTGTTTTCAAGAGACAGAAGGGGAAAGAACAATGGAGGTCAAATAGAAGATGATGATGATGGTGATTAAATTGATAGTTAGTCTAGTAATGTTTTGTATCCTGCAGTGGAATGCCAGGAGTTTGGTAGCAAATGGACAGGAATTAAAAAAGTTTGTGGATGGTTGCAAAAATAAACCACAGTTAATATGTATTCAGGAGACATGGTTAAAACTGTCTTTAGATTTTGTGATACCAGGTTTTATTTGTTTACGTAAAGACAGAAATTTGACTGGAGGGGGTTGTGCAATATTTGTTAAAAAAGGTGTTCAATACAAACAAGTAAATATAACCTCAGGACTGGAATGTATAGCAATTGAAGTATGGAACACAGTAGGTAGGTTTACATTGGTGAATTTTTATAATCCTTGTCTTCGGTTGGAAATGGATAATTTGGATGATATAATGAATCAGGTGAGACTTCCAGTAGTGTGGACAGGAGATTTTAATGCTCACAATCCTCTTTGGGGTAGCAGAATTAGAGATGTAAATGGGGTTTTAATAGAAGATTTTATAGACAAAAATAATTTGGTGTTGTTAAATGATGGAAGACCGACTAGGTTTCAGGTAAATAGTGGGAGTCTTTCATGTATTGATTTAACCTTTGCGTCAGGAGAACTTGCTAGGTGTGGGAGTTGGTACCCTATGGGTCTTAACACTTTAGGGAGTGACCATTTCCCTATTTTTAGTGAATTTGGCAGAGTTTTGCAGGTGGAGAAGGAGAGAGTGGAGAGACGGTTTAATTTTCAAAAAGCAGATTGGGAAAAATTCAGAGAGCAGTTGGTAGGAAGTTTAGGAGATGTAAATAGTCAAGGTAGCACTGATGAGTGGAGTAATTCTCTTTGTGGCGTTGTGAGGAAAGTAGCAGAAAAAGCCATTAAAATGAAAGGTGAGAGGAAAAAGAATAAAATAGTGCCTTGGTGGAATCAGGCTTGTGATGAGGCTGTGTGGATTAGAAATAGAGCTTATAGGCAGCTTCGTAGATGTCCTGTTGAGAGTCTTGTTATTGAATATAAGCAACGGAGAGCTGAGGCAAGGAAGGTTATAAAATGTGCGAAGAGAGAGAGTTGGCAGAAGTTCTGTGGCACTCTTGGCTCTGAGACTAATACTAAGCAGGTTTGGAATATGATTCATCGGATGGCGGGAATTAATAGAGGTTTTGTCATTCCTGTTTTGGTAGAAGGGTGTAGAGAAGTAGTGAGTAACGAGGAAAAGGCTGATCTGTTGGTTAGGAGTTTTCAGCAAGTGCACAGTGATAGTAATGTTGGTAGTGAAGGTTTGATTAGGAGGGAGTTGATGCTTAAGCAGGAAGGGCATAAACTTAACAAGAGTAATGACAACAGTGATGTAATTAATAGGTTTTTCTCTTTATATGAGTTAAGAAAGTCAATAAGACGAGGGCGACACACTACTCCTGGGAGAGATGGATTGGGATATGAGATCTTTCAGCAGATGGATGAATTTGCATTGGAGGAGGTATTGGCATTAATTAATACAGTGTGGGAGGAAGGATTAATTCCAGCTGAATGGAAACATGCAGTAATTGTGCCGATTTTAAAACCCGGCAAGGAAGCGGAAAGCCCTGGTTCATATAGACCAATTGCTCTTACAGCTGTTATCTGTAAGATTATGGAAAGGATGGTTACTGATAGGTTGGTATATAGATTGGAAAAGAAAGAATTTTTTCTACATATCAGAATGGTTTTAGATTGGGTCGAGGTACTATGGATTCAGTTTTAGTGCTGGATGATGATATCAAGAAAGCCCTTGTAAATAAAGAGGTGGTGTTAGGTGGGTTTTTTGACATCGAGAAGGCCTATGATATGCTGTGGAAGGAAGGAGTAATCATTAAGTTGTATGATGCAGGGATTCGGGGCAGAATGATCAATTGGATTAAGGACTTTCTGAGAGCACGATGTATTCAGGTAAAAGTAGGAGGGAACTTTTCTGATTCTATGTTTATAAAAAATGGGACTCCGCAGGGTAGTGTAATCAGTCCAGTCTTGTTTAATATAATGGTTAATAATATGTTTGATGAAGTAGGAAGTGGATTTCAGCGATCTTTGTTTGCTGATGATGGAGCGTTATGGAAAAGAGGCCGTAATACAGGATATTTATTTAAACAAATGCAGTGCGCTTTGAATAAAGTGCAGGATTGGAGTGATAAGTGGGGCTTTAGACTATCATTGACAAAAACAAAGTATATGGTTTTTGGCAGGAAGAGGAATATAAATAGTCTAGGTCTTAAGTTGTATGGGGAACCTCTTGAGAGAGTTAGGGTTTTCAAGTTTCTTGGGGTTTGGGTAGATGAAAAGCTAACGTATAAAGAACATGTATGTAGAATGGTTAATAAATGTGGAAAGGTTATTAATATTTTGAGGTGTTTGACGGGATGCACTTGGGGTGCAGATAGGAGTCTTATGATGATGATTTATAAAGCTATGATAAGATCAGTTTTTGATTATGGGTGTCTTGTATATGGATCAGCAGCTACGTCCACGCTTAAGAAGTTAGATGTGGTTCAATCTAGGGCTTTGAGGATATGTACTGGGGCATTCCGAACAACGCCGATTCTGTCGCTGCTAGTGGAGGCAGGGGAGGTTCCGCTGAGGCTGAGACGTGTAAAATTGGCATTGAATTATCTCGTAAAAATTAAAAGCTTTGGATCAACTCTTCCTTCAGTTTCTTTGTTAGCAGAGTGTTGGGAGTTTAGTAAGGGTGAGAGTAGACTAAATAGGTATAGTGTTCTTTATTCTGTTAAGACATATGCAGAGGAGCTTAAGCTTAATGAAAAGAAAATGGTGCCTTCTGTCTACTGGCCACCTATCCCTCCTTGGTTACTGCCTGAGGCTGATGTAGACATATCTATTAGGGGTGGGCGATATCTCGATATTTAAAATATATCGAGATATTTTTTAAACACGATATGGATTTTGACATATCGTATATATCGATATATTGTTTATATTTAATTCTGATTTCGCCGCTTTGTCTTCTCTGCGCTGTGCTCGCCCCCGCCTCCTTGCTTTTGTTCCCCCTCCCCTCGCGTGTTGTCTCATTCAACATGGCGGCGCCCGCAACTAGCCCGGAGGCTACAGAACTCGTCTAAAAAGATCGTCTTAAATGCTGTCTTACATGCACTTCTTGAGGCACACACGCACACTAGCAAACACACGCAAGGTCTCTCGCTCTCTGTCCCTCTCTGGCGTGCGCGCGCTACACGGTGCTCTCTCCCTATCTGCCGTGCGCACGCTACACGGTTTGAACCATGGTTTGAACATTCACACAGCCTTTCGAAAACGATACATTTCCCGGCACATGTTATTAAAAAGGATGACAATCCCGGTAAAAAGGGACAGGTGGCAATTATTTTTGTATACAGCAATTAATTTGTATACAATTATTATTTTTGTATACAGGGATTTTTTTTTTTAAATGTCGCAGAAGCACTTTGGACTACATGAACTGCCTACCTCTTTGCACTCCAATAAAAAAAAAAAGACTGTGGTATTTGGCATATTTGTTTTTGCAATAGTTTTTGTTGGGTTATTTTTCCTGTAAAGATATCGAGATATATATCGTATATCGAGATATAGCAAAATATATCGAGATATATTTTTTGCTCCATATCGCCCAGCCCTAATATCTATTAAAAATGTAATAAAGGAAGGAAGTGTAGGAAATGTTGATCATTATGTACAAGAACATCTTAGGAAAGTATGGAATAGCTACATAGATATTTATACAGATGGATCTAGAGACCCTGAGAGAAAGAAAGTGGGTTTTGGTTTTTATGTTCCTCATTTTAATGTTAGACAGAGCTATAGATTGCCTGATGGTCTGTCAATCTTCACAGCTGAACCGGTAGCAATCATAGCGGCTTTGTGGTGGGTGGAAGAAGGTGGGGTGGAGAAAGCCATAATTTGCTCTGACTCACTATCTGGCTTGATGGAGATAGGGGGTGAGAGAAGAGGGGCTAGGTTGGATTTAGTCGGGGAGATTTTAACAAGGGTTCATAGATTAGAGAGGCGGGGATGTAGTGTGGGTTTCTTGTGGGTTCAAGCACACGTGGGGGTTGAGGGGAATGAGGCTGCTGATGAGGCTGCTAGGGCAAGTTTAGTCAGGGAAAATGTGGAGGTGGAGGTGCCATTTGGCAGACTGGAGTGCCATAGCATCATTAATGAAAGGTTGACACAGCAATGGCAGTATGAGTGGAGCAAAAACGCTAGCGGGAGGAAGTTATATGATGTAAAACCATTAGTCAACCCTGGGAATATAATTACCCTTCCTCGGATGGATCAGATTAAATTGGCCAGATTAAGACTGGGTCATTGTGGATTGGCAAGTGGGCTATTTCTGGTGGGAAAACACAAGGACGGCAATTGTCAATTCTGTGGAGTTCAGGAATCTGTCAAACATGTCATCATGCTCTGCCCGAGATATGATGAGGAAAGGAGACTGTTGTTCATTGGACTAAATGTTCTGGGAGTTGATATAATCTCTGTTAAATCTCTGATGGGTGATGGTCCTAATCAAACAGAGAGAGCACTGGAATTATTTCATTTTCTGAAGACAGCGGGCATATATTGGAAAATATAGACTAGGGGAGCCTTGGTGTAGGCTGCCTCTTTCACCAGTGGGAGGCAGTAATGCACTAACAGTGCCTAGTCTGCCGGAAAGGAATAGAAGAAGAAGAAGAAGAACAGGTCAGACAGACAGCAGCATACGGAGCATTTCTCCACAAACTTCTTTCACAAAATCATAATCGAACGGGAACTGTGAATGAGTGCACTTGGAAACTTTGGATGCGTCAGGCTGGTGTGTTGTCATAGAGAGAAAAGTGAAGTGGAAATCTGTATTGAATTTGGTTTTGGTGAGTGAATTTTTTAATTATTAAATCTGAATATAAAAAGACATATGAAAGATATAGATATGTCAATTTCGGAATTGATTTGATATGAGTAGGCCGCACTCACAGCGCGAGCTGAGCTAGTTAGCTAAAGCTAAAGCTACCATGTGTAACGATGCTTATTGTATCATGAGTTGAGACAATGAGTGATTTATGAGTGTTGATCTGTTCTATAAATGTCGAGAAGTTAGATTAATGTGTCATCTGAGATGTGCATACTTAATTTTTGTAAGTTTGTCTTGTGTTTTGCAAGGCTGTGTTTCCTTGTTCTCAGTTTTTCCTATGTGAACGTGATCCGCAAGTATCCTGTTTTGAAACTAGGTCTATCAACTGGTAAGATGTTTCCAATTTTCTTTTGTTTTTCTGACTCAAAGGACTTTGATTCATGGGATTTAGTGATTGATTGGTTTATTTTTGCTTCTGAAATGGACAGACTTTGTTTTTTGTACTTGAAATGATCGGAGAAGTTTGAACAACTCTTTCAACTGAATCATTTGATTGACGAACTTTGTTCAACTGAGTCGTTTTATACATGAACTTTGTTCAACTGAATCGTTTCATCTTTCCAGCATTTCCAATTCATATTGTTGAACATACTGTTTACTATTGACAGTAAATGTGTTTATTGGAAGGAATTCTGAATCATTGTGTTTTGAGTTGAATCCAATATCTGATTACATTTCTTTTTGTACATTTCATCATTAATTCATCCCAAAAGAAATGACTAGTCGTTAAGGCTGTAACGTTAGTCAACCAGATAAATCCTTAGTCGACCAAAGTCCTGTCCTGCACAACGATCAGTCAACAAAATAAAAATATAAAAAGATGCGATTTTTTGCATTTTTATTGAACATTTATTAAACAATTGTCATAGAGCATTTATAAAACAACAACAAAAAATCAATACTACATAAAACTATAATAATAAAATTAGTTGAAAATTAAGTGATTTTTTTTAACTGCAAGGTGAGAAGTTCTGCCCTAGATCTATAGTGACCGTCACAATCGCGCACCTGACCACACCACACGCTACAAAAAATATAACTGCTAAAGCTGCCAAATGATGAAAAATCATAACAAAAGCTCTTGTTTATACTGGTGTATATTCTTCTTTACTTTCAAAGCTTTGGGTTAACTTTTGTTCAGCCGATCTAGGCATTTTAAAACACACAAACCCAAATAGCCTAAAAAACATTCCTAATAATTATAGGCTGTATAGTAGGAAGGCATATAGGTTTATTTTCGTTTTGTTACATTATTTAGGCTATTTTAAAACGCGTCTAGTGTACAAATAAAAACAAAAACATAAAACACAATCTATTGAGTCAGTCTAATAAAGCCGTTAAGGCTTCTTACAGATTTGCAGGCCTAGTCCACCTTTTTTATGTTGTGGGCCAAAAACACTAACATGTCCACATTCTTGGGTAAAAGACAGCGTCTCGACTTAACAATAAATCCTGCTTTGGAAAATATGTGCTCTGCAGGAGTGGAGGTTGCAGGGATGTAGAACAGGCGTCTTTTGCGTGCTCAAGTTCGTCATTTCAAATGTAGGCGCGCGGCATGCAAGCTCATAATGGAAGCGACGCGGTCGCGGTGCCACATGCTCATTTTTTCCAAGCGCGTCCGCGCTGCATCGAGATAAAAACATCTCAACTTTTCAGAATGCTGCAAGCGCACCGTAGGTCACGTGACAAGAACCTTAACAACAACAACAAGCTTAGAAACAACAGACTCCTCCGGAGCGCAACCGCCCTAGCACTTTGGAAAAAGGAGAACGCGGCGTGACTAGCGTTTTCTACGCCTATATGTGAATGTCGCAGCAGCATAGCTTGCTCTCCACAGTCTTGTCTTTTTTTGTAAAATGCAGCCAGACAAAAGATTTAGATTTCTTGGAGATTTTGTCGACTAAAGCCAAAACAAATAGCATTCTAACTGAATGAATACAGCAAAACTACCTATATTGCTTACTGAGCGCGAAGCAGCAGTGCAGCAGTGCAGCCAGCCGCAGGTGTGGTTCCCGAGTGTTCTACGTTGTGCGCCAAACTGGCGCAGAATAGCTTAAATTAAAACATTTAAATTTGGTGATAAAACATAGGCTAATTATATTTAAAATACAGTAATATATAACTGCGTATAAAGGAATAAACATCAAGGAGTAAATCAATTAATTTATTTCTATTGGTAAAAAAATATGCAACTGGTCGACCAATGAGAATGTCAGTCGACCAAGACGGCATCAACTGATTAGTCGACTAAACGACTAAAGTTGACAGCCCTACTAGTCAGTGATGTCTGTTTTGATTTATTGACTGTTATAAATTGTTTATATTTGTCACTCATCTTTCTGAAACAAACTAAAAAGAGAACTATTTCATTTTTATAAGGAAATAAATATAATTTTCTATTTGATAGCAATACCACTGTCACATGACGCCTACCACAGGTCTGAGGTTGTCACTGTCATCACTGCAAAAGACAAAACAAAAAAAAACTTTACATGTTAACATTGTGTCGAATAACATGGATTCATTGATTGTAATGACATGGATTGTGTCTAATTGACATTGTGTCTTACATGGATTTATGGTTTTCTAAACAAACCTTATTAAAACATGGAGCAAATCCGACCTTTCGCGAGTTGGGGAGCGCAATGTTCCACGACGCAGCATTTGATTTCAGAAGTGTCTCTCCACGCCGCTTCCCTAAAGATAGGCGCCTAGTTTATATTCGACAAACACCATGTCCAAAATACACCGCACCTTATGTACAAAATAAGAGTAAAAGTCAATTTCAAATATTTTGCGAACTAGTCCCTGTTTTTTTGCCCAAACGGGACCAGACCAGTCTAAGACAATTCTCTGGACTCTCTAGGTCAATAATTATCCAAAAAGTTGAACTTTTGCATTTTTCATATGCTGTTATAACAGGATGATTTAGAAAAGAGGCATGGCAATAACTCAAAAGCCTATAAATCATCATAAATAAAAACTCAGAACTTCACAAATTGGTGAGCATGTGACAACATAGTTAACAAACATGCAACATTTTATGGAGATCGGACCATAGGTGGCGCTATAACTGTTAAAAAGCTTTAAAACCATATATTTCCTATGGTAAATTGCCTGTATTGGCTGTAAATTGTTGTTTCCATTTGTCACTGGTTAGGGTCAAGAGGCGCAAAATGAACGTTTTGGGAGGAGCCTATTTTTCTAAAATGGCTATAACTCGAAGTAAATGATATCTTCACCAAACTTGGTACACATGTGAATGAGTTTAATCTGAGGTTTAATCTGTTTAATCGAACAGTAGGTGACGCTATAACATGGAAAAAACATAAACATGGCAATGACCACGTGACCGTTAGTCCGATTGACCTGAAATTTGGTGTGCAGTGTACATGGAACCAAGGTACCATGTATGTGTAAAAGGATAATGGCGTATCTAAAAAAAATATGGCCGCCATCGACCAATGAAGTTTGAGCACCTATTAAACAAGGTTAACGGAGGCCGATCAGAATGAAACTCGATGGGCATGTTCAACTTGTGGCCCTAGAGGTCTGTAAGAAATTTGAAAGAAATCGGCCACTAGTTGGCGCTAACGAGTTTTACAGATCTGTAATCACATGGTGTAGCACACATCCACACAATATGCATATTGTTTGATAGATCTAGTTATTAACGAAAATGTTAAAAACCTACTTTTGCGAACTAGTCTGAGCTTTTTCGCTCGATCGTAACCAAACCAGTCTAGGACAATTCTCTGGACTCTGTTGAATTTCCTATGATAAAATGCCTGTATTGGCTGTAAATGGTCTTTTCCATCTATTATGTCAGTGGTTAAATGTAGCCTATGTTAAATAAAACTTAATGTCTTACATGCTTATGTGCTTAAAGGCCTTAACTGCTTGAACCCCGATACATGCTGCTTGCAGCTTTAATTTTATATACTTTTACAGTATTTGTTAATATTTTGAGGTTTAGTAATATTTGGTAATACTTTATTTTAAAGTGTCCTTGTTACTTTTACGTTTTATCTGTGTATGTGTTTGCTTGAGTTGGAATTTTAGTTGGTATTTTCCCTTTGTCTTGTGTTTAGTGCCTGTTTATATCTGTGTTTTCTTGCTGTTTCCTTTTGGTTGTCACAGTAATTCATTAGCCAAGTTTCCATCCAATTTTTGAATTGTTTTGTTATCGACAAAACATAAAAAAGATGTGTGAAGCTTGCTGTCTCCAGCTTGTTTCCATCCAATTGCCCTTTTACTGATAAAATGGTGTACATGACATCACTTAAAAGTTACTGTCATAACCCCGGTTCTCTGAAACATCTAGTGGAGAGATCCACCTATGTAAAGGACATCCGTACCTGACCTCTGCAGAAGCATCCAATTGCACCAAGTCTGGCTAGACAGACAGAAGCGTACAGCCAATGCCAGGTAAAGCCCTGCAAGCACTGCTGTTCTCCAGTAAGTATATTCGCTTCTCGTGCGGCAAGCGGGGCAAAGCTGGTGGATTTCTTCACTCTATGTTTCAGAGAACCGGGGTTACGACAGTAACCTATTGTTCTCTTTGATCATCTCGTGTTCGAGATCCACCTATGGGAGAGAGATCCCCGATTGCCCAATACACTCACAGTGAGGTTCTGTAAGCAAGAGGAAGATGGTCACCCAAAGGGGCGGTGCCTGATACGTCCCATAATCATGAACCCGCCATACTGACGCACACACATAACTGCTGTGTACAGGCAGGACATGAAACGTGTGTGGCACACATAAGAGAAAGAAGGGTTAAGATGACCCTACCCCCAAAACAGAATGTGCTACCGAGGGATTGGTGACATCCAGCCGATAGTAACGTACAAACGTATGGGGAGAAGCCCAGCTGGCAGCAGAACAAATATCCTGCAGCGATACTCCCCTGAACAGAGTCTAAGAGGCGGCTAAACCCCACGTGGAATGAGCTCTGATGTCCCCTTGGGCTACACTCCCTTCGATTCAAATGCCAAAATTATAGAGTCCACAAGCCAATATGAGAGGCGTTGCTTAGATATGGGATTCCCCTTGCAATGGGGGTGCCCATGAAATAAAGAGCTGGTCACTCTTCCGAAAAGCACTGGTCCTAGCCAAATAAGTCTGTAAGGCACGAACAGGACACAAGGCATGCAGACATTGATCTTCCGCAGAGGAAAAAGGTGGAGGGTGAAAAGCAGACAGCTCTAACACCTCCGATGTGAACGCAGGCGAGCATTTCGGCATGAAGGCCGGATTAAGCTTAAGGAAAACCTTATCTCCACCAAGAGAGAATTTAGTGCACAAGGAATGGACCGAGAGTGCATGTAGCTCACTGAGACATTTAGCTGATTCCAAAGCCAAGAGCAAAACTGTCTTGAGAGAGAGCAGCTTTAGAGAAATATTTTCCAGGGGCTCAAAATGGAATTGAGACAGAGCTTCCAGCACCATGGAGAGGTCCCATTCAGGGACTGTTCTTCTGATGACTGGCAAAGAGCAACGGGCACCCTTCATAAATCTGCGGATTAGAGGATGCTGCCCAACCGTTGAGCCCTCAAAGCCCACACGACAAGCAGAAATCGCGTGCAGATAGACCTTAATCGTGGAAAATGGCCTACCCTTATCCATGAGGTCTTGAAGGAAACATAAATTTATCAGGAACTGCACACTGATAAGATGTGAAACCACGCCCATCACACCACCCTTCGAACACTTCCCACTTACAGCCGTATAAGGACCGAATAAGAAACGGCCATGGTGTTCTTTATAGTAACAACCACACGCGGGGGAAGCCCTAGTGCGTTTAGGTTCATCCTCTCATGGGCCAGGCCCAGAGAGGCACCCTGTCCAGGTGTTGGTGATAAATCTCCCCGTTTGGTTGGGACAATAGGTCTGTGCGGAGGGGGAGGTGCCACGGCTGGCCAAATAACAGAGGGATTATCTCTGCCAGCCATGGTGCTTTGTGCCACCTGGGTGCTATCAGAATGAGAGACGGGCCCTGCTCTCTCACCCTGACCAGTGTGGGAATTACCAGGCATGGGGGAGGAAAAGCATACAGCAGCACTTTGGGCCATGGGTGGGCCCATGCGTCCACCCCAAGGGGCGTCCTTTAGCAAGAAGAACATAGGGTAATGGTGGTTTTCGCGCAAGGTGAACAGATCTACGGTTGCCTGTCCAAATCTCAACCATATCACTACTGAGGTTGAAGGCGCCAATCTCCATAAATTCAGAATTTCTGTTCAGAATGCCTAGGACATGAGTTGTGCGTAACAACAAGTTTTGATGAGCGCACTCCACCTTCACGGTTGATGTAAGCCACTGCCGTAGTATTGTCGCAGCGTATGAGCACATGATCTCCCTGCAGAGGAGGCAGAAAATGATTCAGAGCTTTCCATATTTTCATAAGCTCTAAATAATTGATGTGCGCTGAACGTAGTCTGCTCGGCCACAAATCGTTCACCGTTCTGCCCTCCTGGGTGGCACCCCAGCCTGTTAGGAAACGCGTCTGTCGTCCCAACTTTCCACATCATAACCGTCCCCAGAGGGGTTCCATGTGTGTAAAAGTCTGTGCTATTCTAGTGGCGAAAGGCTTGCGTCAATGTTACAGAGCGGCAAAGATCGCGTATCGGGCTGAAATGTAGTGACAAAACCCATTTCATGAACGCTCCCATTCTCAGGAGTCCCAGTGGCAAAAACTGGATAGATGAAGCCATAAGATCCTGCAGCCTGAGGCATGTACAATATTTTATTTTCGTCCCCTTTCTGAACTGCGACAGACAGTTCATTAGAGAGAATACGCGCTTTTGAGAGAGAGGCGCATAGATGCAGACTGAGTTCAACTCCAAGCCCAGGAAAATCATAGTCTGACTGGGTGTAAAATTGCTTTGTTCACATTCACCTTGAACCCAAGAGATGTGATGTGTGTGAGCACACGGCAGGTGTCCTGCAACACTTTCTCCTTAGATTCGACTATAATGAGCCAATCGTCTATGTATGTCAAAATCCTCAGACCTGACATTCTCATGGGTGCTAAGCCCACCTCCGCACACAGACAGAAACTCATTGGGCTTAACGAGAGACCAATTGGGAGAACTGTGAATTTCTAACGTGCCTTGGTAGGCGAAACGAAGAAACTTCCTGATAAATGCTTATGTGGAAGAAAGCATCTTTCAGATTGTCCGATGTGAACCAGTCGTTCCGTTTTATGGCGCAGGTGAGCGAGCCATGAGTTAACATTCTGAAATTGTATTTCCTCAAATGTTTGTTCAACTCAAAGAGGTCCAAGATAGGGCGGAGAGAGCCTTCCTTCTTTGGGACCAGCAAAAAAACAGGAATAATATCCCTGGTTTATCAGATTGTGGGGCACCACCTGAAACGCTCCCTTGTTTAGAAGGGAAGATATTTCCTCTTTCAGAATTTGTGCGGCGCTCTCCTCCCTGTGTGAAGAGAGAATGCCGTTGAAATGCAGGGGTTTCATAGCAAACTGCAGTCTGTAGCTCTGCATTATTGTACGCGTCACACATTCGGGACCCAAAACAGTTCTTTGTCACAATTCTTGACTCGCGAGTGTTCCCACCCGAGAGTGGGTGGAGAACACACAACGTCCACTGAACACATGGGCTGGGCAGCCTCGAGAGGGGGGTGGCCGACCCCTCCATAAGAAAGGGCAGAAAGAGAGTCCTTGCGGCTTGTGAACGCGGACTCGATGGCCCCATCGACCGAACATCAGGCAGGCCGCTTGCGTTTTGAGTCAGTGGGGGTAGTGTTCGAGGGTTTTCCCGCCGCGGCAAGAGTCGGTTTCGGGGGAAACCGGGACACATTGGGTCGCGGCAAAATTAAGGCGCCGTTTTAGGAGTGTTTTCGGTTGTATCAGGCAATGACTGCAGGTCTCCGGGTTCTCCAAAGCCTCTTCCGCGTGCTTAAGGCCCAAGCAGACCACGCAGAATGGGTGGAGGTCCTTCGCAGCAATCAGCGCACCACACGTGGCCGGGAAGGCCCGTGATAGGCTGTTCCCTGGAGAAGCGGCAGATTTAGAGAGCGACATACTGTAAAAAAGAACAGCCGTGGAAAGGGAAACGGATGAGAAGATGCGAGATCGTGGGCGGCTCAGCAAACACCGCTAACTGGTAGAAACACACTGTCACGCCTAGCGGAGGGTGATCTGGCGATTTGTCCTCCTGCAGACACGTAAAGTGAGCAGCGTAAATCCAACCGAACTGTGTAAGTACAGAGATTACGAGAAGCGAATGTCAACTGGAGAACAGCAGCACTTGCAGGAGTTATATGCCCGTATTTTAAGGGGGTTGTGCCTTACCTGGTATTGGCTTCGTGCTTCTGTCTGTTTTGCCAGACTTGGTGCAATTGGATGCTTCTGCAGAGGTCAGGTATGGATGTCCTTCCCATAGGTGGATCTCGAACACAAGATAATGAAAGATAACTGCCCTTTCCATACATAATTTCGTGTATATCGCAAATTATATAGTAGGCATATCTGTCGCATCTCAAATATTTGTAAACCGTAGCGAGTAATGAGAAAACTGAAATTTGCGAGTAACTATTTTTTTTACAAACAATTTATTTATTTTTTTGATATTTACTACTTTACAAAATTAGTAAAGTAGTAAATATCAGGAAATATCAGAAGACGATGGCGAAGTGGAACAGTTCTTCTGACAGGACTTCTAACTGCCTGTCACGAAGCCCATGGGTTTGGACACAGGCAAGCTAATTTATATTGTCCTGTATGCTACATTTTTGGCTCCATAATAAGAATGTTAGGAAGATTGTTCCAAAGTTTTGGTGCTGTATAGGAATAGGATCTACCGCTAGCAGTCGATTTTGATATTCTAGGTATTATTAACTGGCCAGAATTTTGTGATCGCAATAGACGTGAAGGACTATAATGCGTTAAGAGCTCAAGTACTGGGGAGCTAAACCATTTAGTGCTTTGTAAGTAATCAGCAATATTTTAAAATTTATATGATATTTAATAGGGAGCCAATGCAGCTTTGACAGAACCGGGCTAATATGGTCATACTTCCTGGTGAATTAATTGTTCTGCATTTTTAATTGACGTAATTTAGATATATTTTTAAGATGAAAAAATGCGTTTTTACAGATACTAGACACGTGACTTTCAAATGAAAAATTGGTATCAAAGAGCACACCCAGGTTCCTAACCGACAACGAGGACTTGACAGAGCAGCCATCAAGTGTTAGACAGTATTCTAGGTTATTACGTGAGGACGTTTCCCGTCCAATAATTAGAATCTCTGTTTTTTCAGAATTAAGTAGTAGGAAATTACTAGTCATCCAGTTTTTTATAACAGCTATGCATTCCGTTAATTTGGTGGATTGGTAAGTTTCGTCAGGACATGAAGAAATATAGAGCTGAGTATCATCAGCATAACAGTGAAAACTAATGCCATGCTTCCTAATGATATCTCCCAAGGGTAGCATGTACAGAGTGAACAGCAACGGTCCTAGTACTGAGCATTGTCGTACCCCATACTGAACTTTTGATCGATAAGACATCTCTTCATTTACTGCTACAAACTGATAACGGTCAGATAAGTATGATTTGAACCATGCTAGAGCAATTCCACTAATGCCAACATAATGTTCGAGTCTATTTAAAAGAATGTTGTGGTCGATAGTGTCAAATGCAGCACTAAGATCAAGTAACACTAATAGAGAGATACAACCACGATCGGATGATAAGAGCAAATCATTAGTGACTCTAATGAGAGCGGTCTCAGTACTATGATACGGTCTAAATCCTGATTGAAAATCCTTGCAGATACCATTTCTTTCTAAAAAGGAACATAGTTGTGAAGAGACTGCCTTTTCTAGTATCTTTGACAGAAAAGGTATATTCGAGATTGGCCTGTAATTGACTAATTCTGTAGGATCAAGTTGCGTTTTTTAACAAGCGGTTTAATCATAGCCAGCTTAAAAGTTTTTGGTTTGTATCCTAAACACTGAGGACGGAAGGTGCCCACTTGAAGACCCTAGAGATGTTCCCTACTCATAGGCTGACGCCTATGCATAGATGGTAGGCCCTGACTAACTGGGGCCTCTGTTTAGGCAGAGTGGCGTATGCTTGTACTCCCCTTGTTTTAAGGGTGCTAGCTTTCTTGCAGAGTACACTACTATGGGCGATGTGGTTAGGCACCTGGATGCTGTAGGCGCCGTGTGAACAGCTTATCTGCCAGTGAAGGCTGCGCCATTGAGTAGTAGGTCTCAGCAGGCTTCCTTGATTGGGCAGCCCCCAAGAGGGCGCTGTAGGCCAGCTCACTTCACGTGGTTGGCCTTAGTGGTTCAGGCAGTTGACTCACTGATGGGTAGTAGGCCTTAAACAGGCCTCCTCGGAGGTGAGTCCCAACATTGTGGGACATACCTATAGCGCTACTGGAAGCCCAATAGTAAATTATGCTTGTGTAGTATGGTTCCCAACAGTGCATGTTAGCAGAATATGACTTGCTATCAGCTAGTAGGCCCGACCAGGCCTCCCTCCTAGGCGAGTCCCCAGCTGGCTGGCCTTAGCAGGCCACCTTGCACTATCACCCGGACTCAGGGCTCATAGCTACCAGTGGTTATCAGATAGTAGGCCACTCAGGCCTCCCTGAAGGTGAGCTCCCCACATACTGTGGTTACCAGGTAGTAGGCCTCACCAGGCCTCCCTGAAGGTGAGCTCCCTTTATCAGGTTGACGGCCTCACCCGGCCGCCCTGAAGGTGAATTTCCACTTAGGTTGGCTATCAGGTAGTAGGCCTCTCTGGGCCTCCCTGAATGTAAGCTCCCAAATGTAGTTGCTGTCAGGTAGTAGGCATCTCTGGGCCTCCCTGGATGTGAGCTCCCAAATGTTGTAGCTGTCAGGTAGTAGGCCTCACCAGGCCTCCCTGAAGGTGTGTTCCCACATGCTGTGATATCAGGTAGTAGGCTCCTCCAGGCCTCCTTGAATGAGACCGTCAGGTAGTAGGCCTCACCAGGCCTCCCTGAGGGTGAGTTTCCCACATGCTGTTGTGATCAGGGTTTAGGCCCTACTGGGTCTCCCTGAATGGAACAGTCATTCTCTGCTATTGGCTCCCTCCTGGAAACTTTCCTGCCTACAGCCTGGTTTGCCTACCAGGCAGACCTTGTGCTCCCCTCACCGAGGGTCTCTATGAGCATGCGGGTTCCTGAGTCTGGTCAGACGGTTGTAGACCTCTCGTGAGGCCTCTCAGTTAGATCAGCCCTTAGGCCTTCACAGGCCTCCTAAGTGTTTTGAAACCCAGACACTGGGTTGATCCGTGGATCGAGTAGAGAAACTCCCCTCGCTTGCAAGGGTTGGAAAGCACTATGCTGAGTCATACTCTCCAGGATATCCCGTCTCTGAGATCGGGTCCGAGTGGTTCACTGCCAGCTTCGCAGTCCCTCGGGTTGGATGCCTTACTTAAGGCTTTTGTCCAGAGGCTCTGTCTTCAGACAGACAGGATTTGGCCAGACTAAGTGTCTATGTACTGACGCCTGGTCAGGCCGTCCTGGTGGCATTTCGGGGTGAGTACGTTCCCCTGAATAGTGACTGGTTGGGGTTCTTTCGGGTTCCCTAGCCACATTTCCTAGAAGGGACCCCTTCTAATTGGAAGTTGTGGTTCCAGGCTCGGAGCCGGCCCAGGTAGACCCTTCATTTAACCATGTTTATGACGGTTTTTCTGTGAGGCTTAACTTGGGCTATGACCGTAGGGAATGCTGTCACTGACAGCCCAGTGTGACCTGAGGGTGAGTGGTTCTAGCGTTTCATTTGAAGATGCTGGTTCTGACAGTTGTCACTGCCCTTGGGCATGCACTCCCCTCAGCATGGCGGAGTGGGTATTTCGTTCCCCATAGCGTCGATGACGTATTGTTGAGTTCCCTTCGAAAGGGACCGTCTCAGGTTACGACTGTAACCTATGTTCCCTGAGAACAGGGAACGAGACAATACGTCTTCCTGCCATGCCTCGGGGCTTGCCTACCGTACAGTCCCTTCAGACGATAAGGTGATTTGTCACGTTGCAAGGCGCCCTTATATACCTCCAGGTCACACGTTAATCATTACTCTTATGATTCACGGGCTGTCGCCGGTCAATGTGATTGACGTGATTTGGTAGTGATTTCAGACACCTGTCACGCCTGAGGCGTTCCCCATAGCGTCGATGACGTATTGTCTCGTTCCCTGTTCTCAGGGAACATAGGTTACAGTCGTAACCTGAGACGTTTTATAATCATCATGAAAAAGCTTGATTCACTGATGACTTTGGAATCTAACAATAGTGTTGATCCATTAATACACAGCAAAATCCCCAGTGTTAAATTAACACTCCTCAGTGTTTATATGAGTCAACACTCGGAGAGTGTTAAATGAACACTGAAGCAGGGCTAAAGTTAATGAGATAATTAAGTGATTAATTGAGTGATAATTGAGCATTATTGAAGACACCTGATGTTAACAAGCAGAATCACTGAAGGAGAAAATCATAATTGGTATGTTACCATTATGGAGATCAGTGTTTGCTTAAGTTGGGCTGTTGACACTTAAGTCATTAACTCTAGATTTTGTTTGGCTGCTGTACCTGGGTTATAACAGCCAGACAAACAAAGAAAAAAGGCGATATAATGGTGTTGGTTGGGTTTTAACATTGTCATTATTTCACAATCATTTGACCTGAATCATATAGAGCCCAATTACTGAGTTACGTTTACTTTATTGATTGTAGCAGCACTGTCTTTGAAAAGCATAATATTTGTAACTTTTACAATGTAATCCAAATAATTTCTTAACTTAATCACATACAAGATTTTTTTTTTAACAGACATCAAGAATCAGCCTGTGAATCTCAACAATGGTGACAATTATAAAGCATTTTGCAGTGTATTCTGGATGCCACCAGTCAAATCTCATTCATGGTTCCCATCATGCATTGCTGCATGAATAAATAATGCATTTATGTTCAGAGGTGATCTGTTTGTCACCATTGTTGAGATTCATACGCTATTCTTGATGTCTGTATGTGCCTACCTGAAATGCTTTTAAGCAGGTTTTTTTTGTAATTGATTTTATCATTTGGATTTAATTGAAAGGGCTAAAAAATGCATACTCTACAAGGACAATGCTGCTATAATCCATAAGGTAAACTTAACTCTGAAATTGTGCTCTCAATGAATTCAGTGATTCAGGCCAACTATTGATTATGTTAAAACACAACCAACACCATCATATCACCTTTTCTCTTTGTTCATCTGGCTGTTATAACTCAGGTACAGCAGCCAAACAAAATCTAAAGTTAATGACTTAGGGGTCAAGAGCCCAACTAAAGCAAACACTGATCTCTATAATGGTAACATACCAATTACGATTTTCTCCTTCAGTGATTCTGCTTGTTAACATCAGGTGTCTTCGATAATGCTCAATTATCACTCAATTAATCACTTAATTATCTCATTAAATTTAGCACTGCTTCACTGTTCATTTAACACTCTGAGTGTGGACTCATATAAACACTAAGCAGTGTTCATTTAACACTTTGGGATTGTGCTGTGTATTAATGGATCAACACAATTGTTAGATTCCAAAGACATCAGTGAATCAAGTTATTTCATGATGATTATAAAACCATCAACAGGTAACCATTATAACCTGATCTCATTTCACTTTAGCTTTCTTTGCTGCTGCAAATGTTTGACTAAACACACTGTCACAACAACAAAAAAAGACAAAATATATATTAAGAGTTAAGAGCCCAACTAATGGAAACACTAATCACTGTTATGGTGACTTCAAATGAAAAACATTAGAGTTAAACCTCTGTTAATTCTCAATAAAAAACTTTTGTAGAAGTCTGACAGAAATAACGTCAGTCTGGTTAGTAATAAGTGAAGCTGGTAATGCTGTTTGTGGAGTTGTTTAATCCTCCTCTGCTGAGATCTTCACATATTTAATGTCTTCTTTTATCTTCAGTTGATTTCATCTAAGCCTGTGTCTGAAGTCAGTGGTAGTTCTTGTGTTTCTGCTCGTCTTTTTTCTATTCTCTTATTTCCTTCAGTGATTCTGCTTGTTAACAGGCTTATTAAGGTTGAGATGACTCCATATTTAATATACACTGATTTTGTGGCTCAGATAAAGTCCAGTTCTGGTTTATTTATTTGCTCTTGGCTGACATGTGGCATTGCTATTGCCTGCTTGTGGCTCAGATCTGACAAACAGGAGTGGGCCACCCAAGGGCCCTCATTCCATGCTGCATGTGGGCCAGATCTGCATCCCACAAGTGCCAGATGTGGGCCGGATCTGGGCCGAAACAATGTTGCTATATGGGAATAGTTAAAAAACATCAGATCGCTGCTGATTTTTTCCCCCAGCGACAGATTCAGCTTTAACCTAAACATTTTATTTATGTATGCCTATTTAAAGGGATAGTTCACCCAAAAATGAAAATTGTGTCATCGTTTACTCACCCATTGCTCCAAACCTGTATGAATTTTTGTCTTCTGCTGAACCCAAAAGATATTTTGAAGAATGTCAGTTACCAATCAGTTGACGGCACCCATTGAATCCCATAGTATTTTTTTTCCTACTATGGAAGTCAATGGTTGCTGTCAACTGTCTAGTTGCCAACATTCTTTAAAATATCTTCTTTTGTGTTCAGCAGAAGAAAGAAACTCATACAGGTTTGGTACAACGTTTGTGTGAACTATCCCTTCAAACTCTTTGAATGTCCCACGTTAGTTTAACTGGTGCTTATTCTCAGAATTCTAAAATTAATTTAGAGCTTATTGGATTCAACCCACTTTATTTTCCTAATTTGTTTCAGATAAAATTGTTACATATTAATAAATGTATTTATACATTTATTTTATTTACAGGTGTCATGTTTGGGATTTTCATTTGTCATTAGCCTAGACAGCTTTAAACCATGAAAAAAAAAGACTTTTTATGAATTTTCTTTTTTTCAGATATGTTGTCACTGTCACCAGGTCATCATCTAGCTCTTCACTACATTTCCCAACATCCTCCTTGACCCACACCTCCTCACCATCAGCCATCACCTGATTACTAACCACCATCACCTGTCACCACTACCTACTAGAGCTGTCACGATAACTACTTTTTGTTATGCGATATATTGCACCAAAATTAATTGCGATAAACGATATTGTAATTTTCAGACCATTTTATGCCACTGATTACATAATGACAATATAATAGCATAATAATGCAAGTACACTGTTTCAAAGAACAAAGAACATTTTATTCTTATTCTATTCAATATTTAGACATTGTGAAATGTGAAAAAAATATATCCCAAATAAATAAAACAAGTAAATAAATACACTTTCATTAACAAAAAAGTGCAAGGTATCAACACTCAAAAAAATAATCTGTTGAACCAACTTAATTAAATTAAGGAAAGGTTTTCCACGAAATTGAATTATATTTATCCAACAAAATCGAATTTGTTCGAAATGATTTTTTGTAATCTTGCTGTATGAACTTAAATTAATTTGGTCAAGACTACTAAAATATTTGTGTCATTCCTACTAGATAGAATTTTGTCAAGTTACCCAGATTTATTTTTTGTCCTCCCTAAATCTCCAACATTATAATTGTAGCTAGTTTGACTCAATAGTTACTACCAATGATAGTAGCTACTAGCATTCGATTTAATTAAACCATCTTTTCGCATAGTAATATTAGATATGACTTATGCAGGTCTGCAAGTGAGGTTAAATGCATTTGTAGTGTATACTGAGTTCCCACATCCTAAACACAGTCTTCACTCTTCTGCATAATGGTAACCACAAAATTCAAAAACATTACATAAAGTCCTCTAAGTTTCTAACATAACTGAACATTAAATACTAACATCAACTAACAACATCTTTACATTTACTGAAAAACACATAAAATAACATTTTAATCCCTAAATTTACCCTCCTAATGCAGTCCCTTGCAAAGCATGCTGGGAACTACAGATCCACTGCCAAGTTAGTTGTCAACAAAAATAATTCATGTAGTTTTCACACAAATGAATTAAGTAAACTTCAGTTTTAAATATATTAGGTTGATTGAACACAATTAAATTAAGTTGTGACAAAATATTAAACAATTGTGTTACTTTTGCTTATTTTAATTAATTAAATTTAACAAGAGGCAAATTTTATTTTTTTGAGTGAAGAACTAGATAAAAAAAAAGTAATATGTCGATTTAAACTTTTAAAGTGTTTCACACAAAGGCACAGATCCATCAACAGGACATTTCTGCTGCCAAATTGGTTTTTTAATTGTTAGGCAGATTCCAAGAAAGGAACACCAACATGTTTACCTTGTGGGGCTTAAGGCAGGATCTTACAGGGGTAACAATGTTACCAGCTGTGCTAAACAGTCTTTCTGAGCTGGTGCTTGTTGCACAAATGCACATGTATTTTTGTGCTAACTTGGCTACTAGGGGAAATCTTCTGTGGTTATCACGCCACCACATTAAGGGATCAGATGATGCATGAACTGGTTCTTCCTGGAGGAACCTGGTCAGCTCCACATCAGCCTGCACTCTTTTTGGAACTGATGCCTGAGTCTGGTGACTTGCAAGTAGGTTTCTTCTGTGCTGGAGAAGGTCACACAGCCTCTTCTTCTTGCTTGCTGGAGGTCCAAATTCAGATCCTTCATTTCCCCCTGCAGCTTCAACACAGTTCTCACCACTGGCACATTCTCCTTTTCCTTCTTCCTCGTTCATGTCTAGTAGTTCTTGCAATAACTTTTCTTTTACATCATCCAAGACCTCCGCATCCTCCATGGTACCACGATACCTTGGATCCAAGATGGTGGCCTTTGTCAGAAGGTTTTGGATTTCAGGTGGGCTGTATTTCTCTTTCAACACCCTGCACATGTTTGCCTTTATGTTTGCTGTCAGTGCAGTGTCATCTGGTGATAAAAGTTCACCTTTAAGAAGTTCCAACACAGGCTTTACTGAGGACACAGTGACATATTTTTCCCCTGAGAGGACATCCGTGAAATCAGCCACTGGCTTCATTGCTGCATTAATGGATTCCAACACAGAAACATCCTGACAGGTTGGGTTGAGGTGGCCATATTTTCGATCTACAACTAGGACGCGTCTTATGGCTGGGAGTTGCTCTAGCACCCTCTCGATCATTTTGTGCTTGGTACCCCATCGTGTGGCGACATCCTGTGGAAAATATAAAATTGTTTTTTTTTGTGTTTTTTTGTCTAACATTATTTAACAAATGCTACTTTTACTACACTGTAAAAAAAATGTAATCACAATTTTTTTTCTTTTGTCAAATCAACTTAGATAATTTATGGGGTTCAGATAGCATAATAGTTTGAGTTTCTGATGGTTAAATCAATCTGCCTCATTGTATTAACTAAATTTTTCAATTTCAATGAACTTAACATTTTTTAAGGCAACCAGGTTACTTATTTAATTAAGTTAAACCAACAATATTTTTATAGTGTTAGTAGTACTTCTCAAATAAGTACTACTATATAGTGGTAGTTAACAAATAATAATATGGTTATTATAATGTAACCAATTATTTAATACATACAATAAACCCTAAATATTTTGTGTTGTATAACAAGTTACCGGTATCATCACTCACCAGAACTAGATTGTGTTGGGGGACATTGGTTTCAGTCTGTGCCTTCCTCAGGTCTCTCTTCTTTAGCCAGCTCAGGTTGAAGGTGTTGACAAGATTACTACAAAGTTCCATGGCACGTGTTGTGCGATCCTTGTCACTGTCCAGTCCATGGGAAACGGCCAAATGGAGGTTGTGTCCAAAGCAATTGAGCCATGGCCAGCCAAGATTACGTATTGCAGCCACAATGTTAGCACCGTTGTCTGTAGTTATACAGGCCATTTTGCGCTCATCCAATTCCCAGTCTGCTAAAGCAAACTGAAGGGCTTCAGCAAGCACATTCGCAGTGTGGTTCTGGGGTATGTATCTGGTCTCTAAACACTTTGACTGCAGAGTCCAGTCAGCAGTTATGTAGTGTATGGTCAAGCTCATATAAGGTGTCATATTTGAGCTTGACCACATATCTGTAGTGGCAGAGTAAAAGATGTCTTTTATCTCCTTCAGAATATCGTCTTTTACTTTATTGTACAAGGATGGAATGGCAGTTTGGGAGATGTACGTTTTCTTTGGCAATTCGTACTGTTTGTCAAAAGTTTGCAGCATATTTTTAAATGCTGGTTTTTCGACCGTGTATAATGGCTGCATCTCTTTGGCTTTATAACGAGTTACGCTATCCGTGAGTGTACGCCATTTCGCGCTGTCACGTTTATATTTGCACTGTCGGGAAAAGGCATCTGCAACAGATAACTGTCTGGAAGAAGGCCCCTCTCCAACTCCAGCTGCAGTTGTTGTTCCCAGGTTGAAAAACTGGGTGGGATGGTTATGTTTTAGGTGCGATTTTAAGTTTGTTGTGTTGCCTCTTTTCGTTGCTACTGTTTTAAAACACAGTCGACATACCGGCTCGTTCACGTTAATTAGCTCTCCTCTCTCGTTTGGCTTAAAGCCAAAATGTTCCCACACCGGAGCTGAAGATTCCGCCTTTGATATCAATTCCATGTTGGACTCGTCCTTCCTAACTGGCTCGCTGTAGATGTCACGAAACAGAACACTTTAAAATGCAGTTGATTCACGCCTTCTCTTCACCTGATGGTGTCCGCTCTCTCTCTCTGTGTGTGTGTGTGGACACGCTGCCTGAGCCCCGCCTCCGACACAGAGTGCAGACAAGATGACAGAGGCAGCGCGAGCATCTAAAATGTTGGTGACATTCATTTTAATGTAAAAATGAATCTAATTATTATTTTTAATAATAAAACAAATAATCAGTTGCAATATATCGCTGCACCAAAAATGATCGCGTTCATTTCCATATATCGTGCGATAAGTCGATATATTGACTATCGCAACAGCTCTACTACCTACCTGCACTCACCACAGCCTATCGTCAGCACTATATAGTCACCACATCCACGGCACTACAGTGTTTGGTCTTGTTCTTATGTGATCACACAAAACTCCAACAATACCTTACCCATTATGACTTACCTCGAAGATTTCTCAAATCCAATCATCTGCTTCCTGTCATCCGTTGTCAGTCTTCTGCCCGCTGTATCCACAGCCCTCAGCTACAAAGAAGAGAGAGGCGTTGTCATCCAGCTAAGTTCATCCTGTTCAGATTCTTCAATATACACTCACCAATCATCTCTGCTGTTCCACTCAGTGCCTCTGTTCAAATAAACTCGACTTTTGAACTACTTACCTGTCTGCCTCTCATTGTACCGTGACATAGGTCTACAGAAGTCACGTATTATTTGAGTATTTTACCATTCTTTTTGTCGGCAGAGGAAACTCTAACAGCCTTCCTTCATTTGACAGATGGCCCATTTATATTTTTGCTTGTCCTGCATGTCCCATGTTTTTGCTGAGTTAGACACATGTTATATATATATATATATATATATATATATATATATATATATCAGTGCTGGTCAGAATGATTTGCCCCCTTGGTAAATATGATCAAAGATGGCTGTAAAAAACAAATCTGCATTGTTTATCCTTTTGATATTTTATAAAAAAAAACCTAGCCTTTTATTGAAGTAAAAGAATTGAAAGTGGTGGGAAAATCACATTATGAAACAAATGTTTTTCTATTTAATAAATGTTTAAAATTTCATTTTACTCATGGGGTACTTTTTTATCCCTGTATGAACCTGTCAGGGTTCTGTCACTTCTGTCTAGTCTATTTCTTGGTTTTGTGACAGAGCTCTGACACTCCTGTTTTGTCTTGTACTGTGTAGCACACAGCTTGTTTAACACTAGCTGTGTGCTTTCATTTTATCATGTTTTGTGTGAACACGTGGCTTATGAGTGTTCTCATTGACTGCATGTTCATGTCTCGTTTTGTGTTAGCACATGGCTTGTGATTTGTTTTACTGGCCATGTGCTTGTTTTAGTCAAGTCATCCTCATTTATATAGCGCTTTTAACAATGTAGATTGTTTCAAAGCAGCTTTACAGAGATAAACATATAATTTAAGGGAACAGAGATTGGTTTGGTTTTATAGTGGTTCTTGAAAAAAAAAAATTCCAGCTAAAGTTAGTTTTGATTGATTCACTTCCGTCTAAATGATCATTTGTTATTAAATTAGGGGCCGCTAAGACGACACCGTTCTCTCTAAACAGACTTTAAACGTGAACCTGTGATAGATGCTGATGGCGTTCACACGCGCCTTAATTGATTCTATAGTTATGTGCGTTTGAATATATGTGCGCAGGTTTGTAATTCCTTACAAACCATGCCTAAACAAACTACTTGTCTTGTCTATAAATTTTGATGCAGAATTTTATTTTATCTTTTCACTTTGGCTAGGTATGCGAACCGAAAAATTCCACAACGCTTTATCTGTAGAGTGGTATAGGGATCCTCCATAGGGAGAGGCTAGTTGGCATTTCAGCACTGCATTGTCATCAGGTCCAGGCGAGAGTCCTTCGTCAGATCTGGAAAGGGCCTGGATCCGGCAGGCTGCGGGAAAACCTCGGGATAAACAAAGACACTAAAATTAGCGTAGATGCCATTCTTCTTATGATGTAACGAGTACATCAGGATTTAAGGGAAGTGTTCCCAGTTCCGGCTGACCTAATCTAAGCAGCCTAATATTGAATTATAGAAGTCTATAGAGTGTTATGTGAATGCTAGGTCAAAGAGATGTGTTTTTAGTCTAGCTTTGAACTGACAGACTGTGTCTACTTCCCGGACAATGTTAGGAAGATTGTTCCAAAGTTTTGGTGCTAAATAGGAAAAGGATCTACCGCCAGCAGTCGATTTAGATATTCTAGGTATTATCAACTGGCCAGAACTTTGAGATCGCAATAGACGTGAAGGACTATAATGAGAGCTCGCTCAAGTACTGGGGAGCTAAACCGTTTAGTGCTTTGTAAGTAATCAGAAATATTTAAAAAATTTATATGATGTTTAATAGGGAGCCAATGCAGTGTTGACAGAACCGGGCTAATATGGTCGTACTTCCTGGTTCTGGTAAGAACTCTAGCGGCTGCGTTTTGAACTAGCTGTAGTTTGTTTATTAAGTGTGGGGGCAACCACCCAATAGAGCATTACAATAATATAGCCTTGATGTCATGAATGCATGAACTAGTTTTTCCGCATTTGTCAATGAGGACATATGACGTAATTTAGATATATTTTTAAGATAGAAAAATGCGGTTTTACAGACACTAGACACGTGACTTTCAAATGAAAGATTGGTATCAAAGAGCACACCCAGGTTCCTAACTGACGACGAAGACTTAACAGAGCAGCCATCAAGTGTTAGACGGTATTCTAGGTTATTATGTGTGGAAGTTTTTTTGTCCAATAATTAGAATCTCTGTTTTTTCAGAATTTAGTAGTAGGAAATTACTAGTCATCCAATTTTTGATAACTATGCATTCCGATAATTTTGTGAATTGGTGAGTTTCGTTAGGTTTCGTTAAGAAATATAGAGCTGAGTCTCATCAGCATAACAGTGAAAGCTAATTCCATGTTTCCTAATGATACCTCCTAAAGGTAGCTTGTACAGAGTGAACAGCAGCGGTCCTAGTACTGGGCCTTGTGGTACGCCATACTGAACCCGTGATCGATAAGACATCTCTTCATTTACTGCTACAAACTGATAGCGGTCAGATAAATATGATTTAAACCATGCTAATGCAATTCCACTAATGCCAACATAGTTTTCTAGTCTATTTAAGAGAATGTTGTGGTCAATGGTGTCAAAAAGTTTGAGCTTTAGTCAAGCATAAGCTCCTGGAGGCTGCCTTTCTGGAGTTTCGTCTCATCGTGGCCGCCCATCCAGAGCTTATACACATCATGCCTGCCAAGCCAGAGACCTGCTCCACCCTGGACTCATGCTCTGCCCTGGACGCCTGCTTCGGCCTGCTCCGCCCTGATCTGCCCTGGACTTATGCACCGCCCTGGAAGCCTGTCTGGCCTGCTCTGCCCTGGATCCTTGTCAAGCCTGCTCCACCCTGGCCACCTGCTCAGCCGGCACCACCCTGGCCCTCAGCCAGGACTCCAGACTTGCCGGAGTCTCCCAGGTCTGTCCCTCCGGCACCGTCCTGGTCCTCAGCCAGGTTATTTTTATCAGGTATTTTTATTATTAAAAAAGCCCATCGACTCTGCACCCAAGTCTTCGCTCCTTTCACCATCACCACACCTGACAGAACCAAACCCATATCAAGTGTTTGCTGCCAAAAAGCTCTTTTTATTTGTTTCATTGGTCCATAGAACGTTTGAAAATTAACTGACACAACTGGAACTTCAATCGGGAAGGGTTCTATGGTCAGATGAAACAAAAAAAATGCTTTTTTGGCAACAAACACTTAAGATGGGTTTGGTGCACACAGGGATATAAAAGTACCCCATGTGTAAAATGAAATTCTCTGCTGTATCTTTAATGCTTTGGGCCTAATTTTCTGCCAGAGGTCCTGGGCATCTTGTTCAGATACATGGCATCATGGATTCGATCAAATACCAACAGATAAAAAATCAAAACCTGACAACCTCTCCTAGAAATCTTATAATGGGCCATGTTTGGATCTTCCGACAGGACAGTGATCCAAAAACAAACATCAAAATCAAAACAAAAATGGGTCACCGAGCACAAAACCAAGCATCTGCAATGACCATCCCAGTCCCCATACCTGAACCCTATAGAAAAAGTGGGCTGAACTGAAGAGAAGAAGCGCCAACATCGATCTGGGAATCTGGAGAGTTTCTGTATGGAGGAATGTTCTCGGATCTCTTGTCAAGTGCCCTCCAAACTCATCAGGCATTATAGGAGAAGACTCACAGCTGTTATGTTAGAAAAAGGAGGTTGCAAAAAGTATTTAATAAAAAGGGGCAAATAATTGTTCCCAATGTGTTTTGGAAAAATGTATTTCATAATGTGATTTCCCACCATAATTGCATCAGCTGGTCTGCCTCGCAGTGCGAGCATATAATGAGCAGCAGGTGTGTTGCATATTTGCTTTTCGCTGTGGAGCCAAGCGGTTGTACTGTTTCTGCTCTGCAATCTTATCTGAGAGTGTTTTAACTTCAAAAAAGAAGAAAATGGGTCTGCTTCTTCAGGAGAATGCCTCTTCAAACTGGTGTTGGATTACAGCGAAGACAGTGCTGGCCGCAATCTCACAGAGAGCTGACAAAACAGCTGTTCTTTGAGCTCTCCAGAACGTTGCGCCTTAAAGTATGCTGATTAAATCAGCTGATAGAGGTTGTGCCTTCAAAGAGAATGTGTGTGCTCACATCAGGCTTGCACTATCGTCCTGTTTGTAGCCACGGCCATTACCCTGTGTGCTCGACACCAGAAAGAGCAGTTTCCGGAAAGAGCATACATAGTTTGATACTTCGTCTTTTTCAAGATGTCATTCAAACAGTGTGTTTCTCGATGCGGTCGTTTCCTATCCTTATTTTACGGCCACGATCACTGGTCCTCTATCGCATCGCAAAAATGCTGAGACTGCGTTCATGGGCGGTTCATATTCATGGTTCGTCTGCATGTTGTTTGTCTTACCTTTCTCATAATGTGCCGTCGGGTTTGATGGCCACGATCACTGTCTCACATGCTTGTTAGCTTCTGGATGGGATTGCTGGTACTTCTCATGAGGGACCTTGCATTTCATTAAGGGCTCAAGGTGAGGATCAGATGTTGATCGCTGCATCGGAGAGAGGGCTGTTACGCTCTGGAAATGAAGATGATGCTGAGCTTCCCACTATAATGCTGTGAGTGCTCACGCTGATTTGGATTTAGACTTGACAGCCATGCTTTCCTGGGATACTCTGGGGGTGCAATGCCTTGCCCCACACCCGTGCCCTTTTCCCTGGATGTGTGTAAAAAAGTTTGGCAGTGTGGAAGCATATTGGCACCAATATGGCAATGCAAACATGCCTAAATCTGCAGAAAGAGTTTTTCCTCTCTCACTACCCTCAATGACAGGGCGGCTGTGCTACCGCAGACCACCTCTTCCCTGCATGTGATGGCCACCCTGCAAGTGGGAGGCAAAAACACTCATAATGCACATGGGTAGTTCTGAGTAGGGTTGAGCTGCGCATGGTGACTGACCATAATTAAAAAGTCACAGCGCTGGCCCTCGGCCAGAAGCACCCCCTAGCTAAACCTTGCAGAGGTGCGAGACATCGCCAAAGTTCGCTTTTTGCGATGAGAGGTGGCCTTTTCTGCGACACTGTTTGATACTGTGCCCAGCGGTTCTCCGCAGTTCAGAAGCAGGCTGAGATATAACCAAGAGGTTGCCCCGATGTGCTACCAGAGTCACTCAGTCTGTTCATCGCCATGGGTGTCAGTCCCCTGCGAAAAAAAACAAACAAACTCTGCCACAGCCAGCTCTACTGTGACGTTAAGCCATTTTCGAATGCATCTGTCCCCGAGATTGGTTGCAGCGATTGACCTGAAAGACGTGTACTTTCATGTCTCTATTCTTCCGCGGCAGGCCGTTGTGCACTTTGCGTTCGAGGGTCAAGCATATCAGTACAAAGTCTTCGGGTCAACTGGGAAAAGAGCAAACTCGCCCCCGTGCAGAGGATCTCTTTTCTTGGTATGGAGCTGGACTCGGTCAACCAGACTCACAGAGGAATGTGTCCGGTCAAGTGTTAAACTGCTTAGATACACTCAAGAGCAGACCAGCAGCCCCACTGAAACATTTTCAGAGGTTCCTGGGGCATATGACATCCGCAGCTGGAATTTAGTAGCGGGAATCTGGACGGGCCCCCAACTGCATTGGCACAACTACTTCCTCGAGTTGCTAGCAGTAGACCTTGCTCTGAGCCACCTGAGAAAGCTGCTTAGCAAGCATGTACTGGTCCCATTGCGGTTGTTCTATTCCCTGAGTGAGGGGACCCTTGGCACTGATGCACTGGCACACAGCTGGCCCCAGGGCCTACGCAAGTCTGCGCAAGTCTCCCCAAGTGAGCCTTCTTGCACAGACACTGTTCAAAGTCAGAGAGGATGAGGAGCAGGTCTTGCCAGTTGCACTTTATTGGCCCAACCGGACCTAGTTCCCCGAACTAATGCTCCTCTTGCCAGCCCCTCCCTGGCCCATTCCTCAGAGGAAGTACCATTTCAGGGATGGGGCACCGTATGACACCCGTATCTCCATTTCTGGTCCCTGGTCAGGACGCAGAGGTTCTAGGTGATCTACCACAAGCAGCCGTAGACACCGACACTTCTGTGGGAGCACCCTCTATGAGGCATCCTTACGCTCTGAAGTGGAACCTGTTCGTTGAGTGGTGTTCTTCTCACCAAGAAGACCCCTGACGATGTATGATCGGTACTGTGCTATCCATTCTGCAAGAGTTTGTTGCCTCTATTGCCGGACATCACGATGCAGTTGACGGAAAATCCTTGGGTAAGCACGACCTGATCGTCAGGTTTCTGAGGGGCATGAGGAGACTGAATCCGTCTCGGCCCAACTCTATACCCTCTTGGGACCTGTCTCTGGTGCTGGCGGCACTGCATAGACCTCCATTTGAGCCATTGCAGGCAGCCAAGTTAAAAATCCTGTCTATGAAAACAGTTCTTCTGCTTGTTTTGGCCTCCATGAAGAGGGTAGGGGACCTGCACGCATTTTCTGTAAATTCGGGCTGGCCAACTCTCATGTCATCCTCTGCCCCGGCCTGGATATGTGCCAAAGGTTCCCTTCGGGGACCAGGTGGTGAACTACACTCGAAGTAGATTGGTCTCTTAAAGTGATCACCAATTCTGCTGGTCAGTCCGACGTACGCCTCCGTTCCTTCCTTCAGGGAGCAAGGGTTACATATGTAACCGAGACATTATGCGACATACCTAGGTAAGTTTACTCAGAGTAAATGGATAACCTCAAATTTCAGTTCCAAAAACAGAGGTAACTTTCAGAGTATGTAAGTAGCCAGAGCCACTTACTCTCTGAACATAACTTGCTCTGGAGCAGGTTATGTTCCAGGGTTAGTTTACTTCAGAGGTATTCAGCACATGATGAGTTTCCAGTGAGCATAACATATTCCATATAATAATATATGGTTACACTTTATTTTTGAGGTGTCATTGTTACAGTGTAATTATATAATTAAGTACTGAGTAACAATAAGCAACTACATGTACTTACTATAGGATTAGTGTAGGATTAGGAATTGGTTGAGGGTTAGTTGCATGTAATTATGCATCATTTACTGTTATTACTATGGTAATTACATGTAACATATGTAACAAGAACAATGTAAAATAAAGTGTTACCTAATATATTTTATATTTGGGCAACATTATACGGCAGAACTCTCTGACAAACAAGCAGGGGAAGCTGTGATGAAGCAGCTGACTGATGGCCTGACGAGGATGACTGTAACGTAGTTTAGATGTTATAGGAAGAAGGAGGCGGGAACCAGTGAACAATTAATCAATTTAATAACAAAATAAAACAAATACAAAATCAAAGTAAAAGACGGCAGTCCCTCACGGTCGACTGCCGCCACAATCTCCACTGTCGTCGCTCCTTTTATGCTTCCGCTCCTCCGTGAGAGATACGAGACCGCTGCATCGCTCAGGTGGCGCTCATCAGTAATCACGCCATCAGCCTCGTGCCACTCTCTCACGGCCCTTGGCCCCGGCCCTCTTAGCCACAGACTGAATGCCAGCTCCCGGGAAAACTTAAGGCCTGGTGCTACCACCTGGTGCTACTCCTGATCCTGATCGATTGCTCCTGTCTGCCTAGCTGCCTGCTGTGTTTTGTTTGCTTCGAAGCTGTAAGCTCCGTCTAAGCCTCGTATTAGCTTTGTATTTCTTTCTGTTTTGAACCATCATTTACTACCATTTCTAGTTGTTTATACTACTAAATACAGCTTAGACAACATCCCAGATTAACCTGACATCGCTAGCTTCCGTTATTGTTAGAACAACACGCTAGTAACTCGCTAGCCTGTTAACGCGCCACCCGTGCGCTCAGTTATTTATTTATTTATTTTTCTCTCGCGCGCCCGCGCCTCTGAGTTCATAAAAAGCCCAGGTGAGTAAGAATCAGTCAACAAACACGGTGAGTAATGTCTTGTCCTGTTATTGTCACCTGCACTTCATGTTACATGTTTAGCATAGCCTTCCCCTTCGGCAATATTGGGTTTATATGTGATAAATGCAAGGAAACAGTCAGGCTGACGGAGAAGATTTCAGAATTAGAAACACGCATCCAAACTTTAATTGAGGATAGTAAGTGTGCTAGAGCTTTAGATTCTACTTTGGATGCGCCTAGCATAGTGAACTCTTTACATGATTCGGTTCCGGCTGAATTATTGCCTGTGCAGCCAGGCAGATGGGTGACAGTGAGGGATCGCTCTAGTCACGGATCAAAAAACCACTCTTCCGTTCCGATTACCACAACAAGTCGATTTGCCCAACTCAGTGAAACACCCACTGAGAATTCTGTTGATTGTGCCCTGGTAATTGGCGATTCTATTACACGGAACGTGAAAATAGGGACACCAGCCAACATAGTCACATGTTTGCCGGGAGCCAGAGCGCCTGACATCAAAGCAAATTTAAAAGTGCTGGCTAATGCTAATCGTAAATTCTCTAAGATTGTTATTCACGTCGGCACTAATGATGTTCGACTCCGCCAGTCGGAGATCACCAAAATTAATATTAAAGAGGTGTTTGAACTCGCAAGTACGATGTCAGGCACTGTAATTTGCTCTGGCCCCCTTCCTGTTCGAAGGAGTGATGAGATAGTTAGCAGATTGTCATCACTCAATGGCTGGCTGTCTAAGTGGTGTCCGCAAAATAATATAGAATTCATAGACAATTGGAAAAGTTTTTGGGGCAAACCTGACCTGTTGAATAGAGATGGTATTCATCCCTCCTGGGATGGTGCTGCTCTTCTCTCTAGTAATTTGGCTCATAGTCTTAGAGACAAAACATGACAATCTGGGGCTCAGGTCAGGAAGCAGACAAACTGGCTAAACCGACCGTCTGCTAGCGGCCTCGCGTCACCAAGGTCAGATAAATCCCATCACATAGAGCCTCTTTCACCTAGATATCATCATATAGAGACTGTGTCTGTTCCCCGAATTTGGAAATCCAAAAAACGTCCAAACCGATCTAAGGTTAAAAATGTAATTGATATTCAACAAATAAAAAATAGATATAATACAGATGAGCAAACGATAAAGCTTGGGTTGCTGAATATTCGATCCCTTACTTCAAAAGCACTCATAGTTAATGATATGATTTCAGATTATAACCTAGATGTGCTGTGTATGAAAGAAACCTGGCTAAAACCAGACGATTACATTACTTTAAATGAGTCCACCCCTCATAATTACTGTTATAAACATGAACCTAGCCTGAAAGGCAAAGGGGGAGGTGTTGCTGTAATTTATAGTAATATTTTCAAAACCACTAAAAAATCTAGTTTAAAATATATTTCTTTTGAAGTGTTGGTGCTTAATGAAAAAATATATAATGTAAACGATAAATCAAGTTTGAGAATTCTGCTGGCAATTGTTTACAGGCCACCAGGGCACCATAAAGATTTTATCAAAGAATTTGCTGACTTTCTATCAGAATTAGTATTGACTGCAGATAAAGTCCTAATTGTTGGTGATTTTAATATACATGTAGATAATGGAAAAGATGCAATGGGATTGGCATTTAAAGACATTCTTAACTCTATTGGAGTTAGACAACACGTGTCACGACCTACTCATTGTCGTAATCATACTCTAGATCTAATATTATCACATGGAATCAATGTTGATGCTGTTGAAATTCTGCAGCAGAGCGACGACATCTCACTTCTGCCACTAAAGATTGCTTTATCAATAATCTTCCGAATCAGTTTCATCGTCTCAGCATCCCAGATAGCTTAGAAGAACTTGATATTGCAACAGAAACTTTTAACTCTCTCCTTTCCAGCACTTTAGATACAGTTGCTCCGTTGCGCTTAAAGAAGATTAAAGAAAATAGTCCAACACCGTGGTACAACGAGCACACCCGGGCCCTTAAGAGAGCAGCCAGAAAAATGGAGAGCAACTGGAAGAAAACAAAACTAGAGGTATTTCGGATTTCATGGAAGGAGAGCTCGATTACTTACAGAGAGGCTTTAAATGCTGCTAGATCTGCTTATTTTTCAACCCTATTAGAAGAAAATAAACATAATCCAATGTATTTATTTGAAAAAGTGGCTACACTAACGAAAAAGAAAGCTTCAAGCCCAGAAGTTTCCAAGAAACACAGCAGTAATGACTTTATGAACTTCTTCACTTATAAGATTGATAATATTAGGGACAAAATTATAACTATGCAACCGTCTACTACAGCATCACATCAGGGAGTGCATTATAGTCTCCCCGAGGTAAAATTTGATTCATTTGTTGCCATAGGAGAGGAAGAATTTTGCAAACTCGTTAATTCATCTAAATCGACAACATGTATGTTAGACCCTATACCGACTAAACTACTGAAAGAGATGCTTCCAGAAGTCATAGATCCTCTTCTTAACATCATTAATTCATCTTTGTCTCTAGGATACGTACCAAAAACCTTTAAGCTGGCTATGATTAAACCGCTTGTTAAAAAAACGCAACTTGATCCTACAGAATTAGACAATTACAGGCCGATCTCAAATCTACTTTTTCTGTCAAAGATACTAGAAAAGGCAGTATCCTCACAACTGTGTTCCTTTCTTCAAAGAAATGGTATCTGTGAGGATTTCCAGTCAGGATTTAGACCGCACCATAGCACTGAGACTGCTCTCATTAAAGTCACAAATGATTTGCTCTTATCATCCGATCGTGGTTGTATCTCTCTATTAGTGTTACTTGATCTTAGTGCTGCATTTGACACCATTGACCACAACATTCTCTTAAATAGACTAGAAAACTATGTTGGCATTAGTGGAATTGCATTAGCATGGTTTAAATCATATTTATCTGACCGCTATCAGTTTGTAGCAGTAAATGAAGAGATGTCTTATCGATCACAAGTTCAGTATGGCGTACCACAAGGCTCAGTACTAGGACCGTTGCTGTTCACTCTGTACATTCTACCTTTAGGAGATATCATTAGGAAACATGGAATTAGCTTTCACTGTTATGCTGATGATACTCAGCTCTATATTTCTTCCAAACCTAACGAAACTCACCAATTCAAAAAATTATCGGAATGCATAGTTGATATTAAAAATTGGATGACTAGTAATTTCCTACAACTAAATTCTGAAAAAACAGATTCTAATTATTGGACAAAAAACTTCCACACGTAATAACCTAGAATACCGTCCAACACTTGATGGCTGCTCTGTTAAGTCTTCGTCGTCAGTTAGGAACCTGGGTGTGCTCTTTGATACCAATCTTTCATTTGAAAGTCACGTGTCTAGTGTCTGTAAAACCGCATTTTTCCATCTTAAAAATATATCTAAATTACGTCATATGCTCTCATTGACAAATGCGGAACAATTAGTTCATGCGTTCATGACATCAAGGCTAGATTATTGTAATGCTCTACTGGGTGGTTGCCCTGCACGCTTAATAAACAAACTACAGCTAGTTCAAAACGCAGCCGCTAGAGTTCTTACCAGAACCAGGAAGTACGACCATATTAGCCCGGTTCTGTCAACACTGCATTGGCTCCCTATTAAACATTGTATAAATTTTAAAATATTGCTGATTACTTACAAAGCACTAAATGGTTTAGCTCCCCAGTACTTGAGCGAGCTCTTAACGCATTATAGTCCTTCACGTCTATTGCGATCTCAAAACTCCGGCCAGTTGATAATACCTAGAATATATAAATGGACTGCTGGCGGTAGATCCTTTTCCTATTTAGCACCAAAACTTTGGAACAATCTTCCTAACATTGTCCGGGAAGCAGACACAGTCCGTCAGTTCAAAGCTAGACTAAAAACACATCTCTTTGACCTAGCATTCACATAACACTCTATAGACTTCTATAATTCAATATTAGGCTGCTTAGATTAGGTCAGCCGGAACTGGGAACACTTCCCTCAAATCCTGATGTACTCGTTACATCATAAGAAGAATGGCATCTACGCTAATTTTAGTGTCTTTGTTTATCCCGAGGTTTCCCCGCAGCCTGCTGGATCCAGGCCGTTTCCAAATCTGACCAAGGACTTTCGCCTGGACCTGATGACAATGCAGTGCTGAAGTGCCAACTAGCCTCTCCCTATGGAGGATCCCTATACCACTCTACAGATAGAGTGTTGTCGAATTTTTCGGTTCGCGTACCTACCCAAAGTGATAAGATAAAAGAAAAATTCTGCATCAAAATTTATAGACAAGTAGTTTGTTTAGGCATGGTTTGTAAGGAATTACAAACCTGCGCACATATATTCAAACGCACATAACTATAGAATCCATTCTTAATGCGCATGTGAATGCCATCAGCGTCTATCACAGGTTCACGTTTAAAGTCTGTTTAGAGAGAACGGTGTCGTCTTAGCGGCCCCTAATTTAATAACAAATGATCATTTAGACGGAAGTGAATCAATCAAAACTAACTTTAGCTGGAAAAACATGTTTCAAGAGCCACTATAAAACCAAACCAATCTCTGCTACCTTAAATTATATCTTTATCTCTGTAAAGCTGCTTTGAAACAATCTACATTGTTAAAAGCGCTATATAAATGAGGATGACTTGACTTGACTACCACACGATACTTTACCAGAGAATAATGTGGCTGCTTAAGCTGTGCGAGATATGATTATCTATGGTAAGCAGGTTGGATGGAAAAGCAACTCGTTCATCTGAAAATGTCTGGGATTGCCGCGATGCCCGTCTGAAACTGGTTTATTTGGAATAAACATGCTCCAGATGCCCTTACAGTCAATCACCATAGGTTACAAACAGGAGAAATCCAGGCTTGTGATGGAGATGAAGTCCACTGATCAGTCACTGAGGAATGCCAACGTTCAGATCCGCACTGGCCGTAAATGGAAAGCCCATGTTGAGGTTGACCAGGCAATAAGCAGGCTGCAACAAAAAGAGATAATCGGTAGAGTTCAAGCAGGAAGGGCAGGCCTTGGACGTGGAATGAGAGCTGGTCATTGCCAAGGTAACGAGCATGGAGATTGAGCGTAAAAAGGTCAAGGCTGTAGCTCAGGCATGCCAGGGGGAATGGACGACATATGGTTGCCAGAAACATCAGCTTGGCAGACCAATGGAAGATCCATCAGGCAAGGCTTAGTTTTTTGATTAGGGCAATTTGCGACAACTGCGCTTGTGGCTTAGCAGGGAGGAATGCTGCTCTCTTTGTAACACGCCGGGTGTAAGCCTCCACACGATATCTTGTCAGTCTGCAAGAGGACACTCTCCTAAGGTCGCTACAGATGGCGGCATGACCAGGTCTTGAGAAGGCTGGCAGAGATCCTGGAGAGACAGAGGCAGGATGCAAGCAGATGGCACTCCACACTCCACGCGTTGCAGCCTGCCAATATGTAGGGACCAGAGGAGGTGCGTCATGCAGCAATGCCTTGGCAGGTAAAGATCTACCTATGTAATGTTTGATAGTTACATATTATAACATAAAGCAATATTTTTTTTACTCAAATTTATTTATTTTATTGTATTCTCTTCTCACACATCATAGATCTGCATTCAAAAGGATATATATATATATATATATATATATATATATATATATATATATATATATATATATATATATATATATAATATCTATCTATCAATATACAGGTGCTGGTCATATAATTAGAATATCATCAAAAAGTTGATTTATTTCAGTAATTCCATTCAAAAAGTGAAATTTGGATGTTATATTCGTTCATTACACACATACTGATATATTTCAAGTGTTCATTCCTTTTAATTTTGATGATTATAACTGACAACTCGTTAGCCTCATAGCATAACTGCCTAGCATAAAAACATTGAAATATGACTTAGGCAATTATTGTCACGATGCACACACGGGAAACAGAGGTCCAATAGCAGTTTTATTTAAAGGGTAATCCGTACTCACAAACTAGTCCAGGCAAGGGTTTATTCCAAAAGGCAATCCAAAAACAAGAACACAAACAAGAACAGGCAAAAACAGGCTACCAGAAGTGGTGTGACAATATACAAGGACTCCGTAACAAACACTAAACAGGCAGGGTATATATAACACAGAACTAACATTGATAATGGGGAACAGCTGAGTGCAATGATGATGGGGAACAGTTGAGTGCAATGATGCAGTGATGGGTACAGACAAGGATTGTGGGGAATGCAGTTCATAAAGTGGATGACACCGTGGGGAAGGAGGACATCTAGTGGACACCTGGGGAACACAAACCCAACACTGTGACAATTATACTATGAGGCTAACGAACTACTGAAAACCTGGTGCCACACTCTAATCAGCTAATTAACTGAAAACACATGCAAAGGCCTTTAAATGGTCTCTCAGTCTAGTTCTGTAGGTTACACAATCATGGGGAAGACTGGACTTGACAGCTGTCCATTGACATCTTGCACAAGGAGGGCAAGACACATAAGGTCATTGCTAAAGAGGCTGGCTGTTCACAGAGCTCTGTGGCTAACTTTGGCTAACTTTAAAGTATGAACATTTAAAGTATGAGCATGTACAGCACTCAATACTTAGTTGGGGCTCCTTTTGCCTGAATTACTACGGCAATGCGGCGTGGCATAGAGTCGATCAGTCTGTAGCACTGACAAAACTAACAAAAGGTAATTGCTAAAGAGGCTGGCTATTCACAGAGCTCTGTGTCCAAGCACATTAATAGAGAGGCGAAGGGAAGGAAAAGATGTGGTAGAAAAAAGTTTACAAGTAATAGGGATAACTGCACCCTGGAGAGGATTGTGAAACAAAACCCATTCAAAAATGTGGGGGAGATTCACAAAGAGTGGACTGCAGCTGGAGTCAGTGCTTCAAGAACCACCACGCACAGACGTATGCAAGACATCGGTTTCAGCTGTCGCATTCCTTGTGTCAAGCCACTCTTGAACAAGACACAGCGTAAAGTTTGCTGGCATACAAGTCCAGTGTAAAGTTTCCACAGTCAGTGATCGTTTGGGGTGCCATGTCATCTGCTGGTGTTGGTCCACTGTGTTTTCTGAGGTCCAAGATCAACGCAGCCGTCTACCAGGAAGTTTTAGAGCACTTCATGCTTCCTGCTGCTGACCAACTTTATGTAGATGCAGATTTCATTTTACAATAGGGCTTGGCACCTGCACACAGTGCCAAAGCTACCAGTACCTGGTTTGAGGACCATGGTATCCCTGTTCTTAATTGACCAGCAAACTTAACACTATAGATCTTAATCCTATAGAAAATCTATGGAGTATTGTGAAGAGGAAGATGCGATACGCCAGACCCAACAATGCAGAAGAGCTGAAGGCCACTATCAGAGCAACCTGCTCTCTCATAACACCTGATTCGACTGATCGACTCCATGCCACGCCGCATTGCTGCAATAATTCAGGCAAAAGGAGCCCCAACTAAGTATTGAGTGCTGTACATGCTCATACTTTTCATGTTCATACTTTTCAGTTGGCCAACATTTCTAAAAATACTTTTTTTTGTATTGGTCTTAAGTAATATTCTAATTTTCGGAGATACTGAGTTTGGGATTTTCATTAGTTGTCAGTTTTAATCATCACAATTAAATGAAATAAACATTTGAAATATATCAGTCTGTGTGTAATGAATGAATCTAATATCAGCATTTCACTTTTTGAATGGAATTACTTAAATAAATCAACTTTTTTATGATATTCTAATTATATGACCATCATGTGTATATCTATATAATGTATTTCTATAATAAAATGCATTTTTGATCAATCTCACAACAATTGTGGAAGTAAAATAGCAAAACATAAAAAAGAGACTTATACAGCCATATTATCTTTGAAAACACAATTGTTTTTTAGGTCAATTCATCTCTTTTTTTAAATTTATATATTTAGCATCAACCAAATAATATAATTCTTGTTCACAGTAATAAATAAATGATTAATGAAAGATTAAAAAAATATCAAAACCGCCCAGTAGGGGCAATATGTACTAAGAATCTAAATTGTGATTCTTTTTAAACAAAAGAAGAAAGTAGTAGTAGAAATAGTTAATCAACCGAGAGTTCAGGGTATATGTGACGTTAAGTTACCTTGCTTTCTGGAAAAACCACTGGTGTGTTTGTGTCTTCAATGGAGGCATTTTGTGGCGTGTGGACTGTGAATCATTGCAGATGTAACCCTCATGACTTATCTCTCCTTCAATGACAACTTTGAACATCTTATTTTTCCACTCACACTTTAGACCATTTTTTTCACTCAATTTAAGTCCAATATTAAAAATAATAATAGCCAGTGGTGTCAGCACCGGGACTCAATCTCAGCTCTCTGGTGGGAAAGTCTTACTTTCCACAACTGAGCCACAGAAAGGTGTTGAACCCAATAGTCTGACACCAGGGGTGTGAAGTAACGAATTACAAATACTCACGTTACTGTAATTAAGTAGTTTTTTTCAGAAATTGTACTTTTTAGAGTAGTTTAAAAATTGTGTAATTTTACTTTTACTTGAGTACATTTTAAGTGATGTATCGGTACTTTTTCTCCGCTATTTTCCTTCTGTTTGTGGTCGTTACTCGTTACATATGCTTGTTTTAGCCTAATTTCATTTTATTTTTATCCATCAACGTGATTGGATTGAGTAATCGGTCTCGTGACTGTCATCAAATCAAATTAAGCATAGAAAACTTTAACCGCCTATTCCTGCTGTTACTCGTGACTGCTGTGGAAGTGCATTCTTCACGCATCAATTCAATCCAGATATCAGCGTCTTCCTCTAATATGCTAAGGTACATTTCACATTTCTGCTTAATATGATATTTATATAGGCTGGCCTGTCTAAATGGCCTAAAATTTGGTCTGAGGTTGGGGGTATTGCGTGACGAGTTCATAATGCGGTGAATTCCTGCTCCCATTTACTTCACAATCACATTATAGAGAGACGCGCGTCACGATCTGTGCACTGCCGCGTCTCGCGCTCGCCATGCCGCCAGATTCAGAATCAGTGCACTCTATGAACCATGGCGTTAACTTGAACTGCATTTATTCTGTCAGTCTGTGACTAACGTTACAGCTCGTTAATAAACAACGTTTTTTGATTGATCCATTATACAATCCTTCTTCATTTGGCAAGTGCACTTGCGCAAAAACATTTTTCATGTTGAACTTTTGTTTTTTTGTGTGTGGATGCTGCTGATAAAACAGCTTCGACGAGACTAAAAAGAGACATGCGTGTGTGTGTTTGTTTGTTTCTTTTTTTGTAAAAGTTTCCTGGATATAACTTCCCTATTTAATGCACAATTTTCCTTACAAATTATATTATCAGCAGCATTACAATGCGAGTAAATGTAGCCGTGTAAAATGTAAGGGATGATGCCACCCTTCTAGAACAATGTGCATTTACGTTTAAATTCTAACATATTTAATAGCATGGAATTAAAGTGTGTAATTAGTGTTAGCTCACTATCTTAGCCTTTTTCAGTGCATTAGGTGAGGTAATCTGATAATATTAGTGATTCTCGTTTATCAAAACACTAATATTGGTACCGTTTTGGAGAGAAATTGGGTATTTTTTAATCTCTCTATTTAACCCATCTCATGGTGTGTGATGCTGAACTATCATATGAGTTTCTAAAGGTTTTTGAATTCTTTGCACAGTTATGAATATTGATATTTTATGTGCAACAATAGCATGCTCAGGCACAGTTTTTTTCGCCTAATTTTAAATGCTTTTCCCCCCCAAATAATATGATTTAAATGGTGATGAGTGTACTGATTTGATGCATTTTAAAAAGATGGATGATATATATTCTTCAATCCTTCTGACAAAGAAGAAAATATAATGTGAATTACAGTATGTGCAATTTTTTTTAATTTATAAATTGTAGTGCACAGTGTTTATTATAAGGGGTAGAATCCGCAGCTCAGTACTCACTACTCACTACTCATGAGTACTTTTAAATAAGCTACTTTTTTACTCCTACTCAAGTAGTTTTTTGGACAAGTACGTTTTACTCTACTCACACTACATTTTTTGGAATGTAATGGTACTTTTACTTGAGTATGTTTTTTCAGTACTCTTTCCACCACTGTCTGACACTCTTTTTAGATTGAATCAAAAGAGTTTATTAAAAAAAAAAAAGGAAAAGGGCACAAAAATCCCTTTCTTCAAGGCAACCAGAAAAACAGAAGAATATCCTGACCAAAAAGGATACAAAAATCCAAAAAGAGAAACAACAATCTCCAAAACAAAAACTCAGGCAAAAGGTTCTTAAAACCTCCACTTCTTGCTCAGGGAATAGTGGAGGAGTATACCCAAACTGGCACCCTTTAAAGGGGGACATGCCTGTAGCAGAGGGGCAAAAGGTGTTGTGAGTGTATTCCACCCAAACAATGAAGGAAGACCAAGAGGATGGGTTGTTAGCCGCCATACACCTCAGGGTAGTCTCAAGATCTTGGTTAAGCCTCTTCGTTTGCCCATTGGACTCCGGGTGAAACCCTGAAGATAAACTCACTATAGAACCCAGAGATTGACAAAATGCCCGCCAGAATCGGGAGTAAAATCGGGGCCCTCAATCAGAGATAATGTTTTATAGGATGCTGAAGACTCAAAAGACATGGTTTATAACCTCTTTTGCAGTGGGTAGTTTGGGCAAGGGAATAAATCGGACTGCCTTGGAGAATCTATCAACTATGACTATGATAATGATGTTGCCCTGTGATAGCGGAAGTCCAGCGATAAAATCCATGGAAAGATGAAACCAAGGTCTATGTGGTATGGAAAGAAGGTGCAAAAGCCCCTGGTGCCAGTAACTCTCGATCCCCCACATGATAATTCCTCTCAGTCGTTGTAAGGCAGTGGGAAAGGAATGCACAAGGGTGCAGCTTGTTGTACTATGTCCGAGGCATCAACCTCAATGATGAAGGGAATATCTGGGCTTGGGAGAATAAGAATAAGTGCAAAGGTAAAACGTCTTTTCAGTTTGTTCAAGGCCTACTCTGCTTCAGGTCCCCAGCAAAAGCTGGCTTCCCCTTGGTGAGGGCAGATAAAGGAGCCGTACTAAATTTGAGGATAAATTTGCAATAAAAATCTGTCAATGGAGCAAAGCTGAGGAAACGTTGTACTTCCTTAACTGACGAAGGGGAGGGCCAGTCCACTACTGCTTGCACCTTTTGAGGGTCCATTTGTATTTGGCCAGGCTTGATGATGAACCCTAGGAATTGGACCTGGATCACATGAAACTCACATTTCTCAGGATTGACATAAAGATGGTTGTCAAAAAGGTTTGTTTCCAGGTATGACGGTGTACTCAAAATGTGCTTTTGATTTTCATTTATATTTGGATTACATTGTTAACTATATTCTAAATAAATTAACAGCTATATATATATATATATATATATATATATATATATATATATATATATATATATATATATATATATATATATATATACACACACTCACCTAAAGGATTATTAGGAACACCTGTTCAATTTCTCATTAATGCAATTATCTAATCAACCAATCACATGGCAGTTGCTTCAATGCATTTAGGGGTGTGGTCCTGGTCAAGACAATCTCCTGAACACCAAAATGAATGTCGGAATGGGAAAGAAAGGTGATTTAAGCAATTTTGAGCGTGGCATGGTTGTTGGTGCCAGATGGGCCGGTCTGAGTATTTAACAATCTGCTCAGTTACTGGGATTTTCACACACAACCATTTCTAGGGTTTACAAAGAATGGTGTGAAAAGGGAAAAACATCCAGTATGCGGCAGTCCTGTGGGCGAAAATGCCTTGTTTATGCTAGAGGTCAGAGGAGAATGGGACGACTGATTCAAGCTGATAGAAGAGCAACTTTGACTGAAATAACCACTCGTTACAACCGAGGTATGCAGCAAAGCATTTGTGAAGCCACAAAACGCACAACCTTGAGGCAGATGGGCTACAACAGCAGAAGACCCCACCGGGTACCACTCATCTCCACTACAAATAGGAAAAAGAGGCTACAATTTGCAAGAGCTCACCAAAATTGGACAGTTGAAGACTGGAAAAATGTTGCCTGGTCTGATGAGTCTCGATTTCTGTTGAGACATTCAGATGGTAGAGTCAGAATTTGGTGTAAACAGAATGAGAACATGGATCCATCATGCCTTGTTACCACTGTGCAGGCTGGTGGTGGTGGTGTAATGGTGTGGAGGATGTTTTCTTGGCACACTTTAGGCCCCTTAGTTCCAATTGAGCATCGTTGAGATGCCACGGCCTACCTTAGCATTGTTTCTGACCATGTCCATCCCTTTATGGCCACCATGTACCCATCCTCTGATGGCTACTTCCAGCAGGATAATGCACCATGTCACAAAGCTCGAATCATTTCAAATTGGTTTCTTGAACATGACAATGAGTTCACTGTACTAAAATGGCCCCCACAGTCACCAGATCTCAACCCAATAGAGCATCTTTGGGATGTGGTGGAACGGGAGCTTCGTGCCCTGGATGTGCATCCCACAAATCTTCATAAACTGCAAGATGCTATCCTATCAATTTGGGCCAACATTTCTAAAGAATGCTTTTAGCACCTTGTTGAATCAATGCCACGTAGAATTAAGGCAGTTCTGAAGGCGAAAGGGGGTCAAACACAGTATTAGTATGGTGTTCCTAATAATCCTTTAGGTGAGTGTGTGTATATATATATATATATATATAGTCCTCGCATTCTTTCTTGTGGTACCTTCCCGGCGACATACCTGACTGAAAAGCTCATTATGCACATCATTGTCTTCTCAGGTGTGAATATGTTTATTAGCAACTGAAAAAAACAAATGTCAGGGCATGTCAAAATATCTTATGGACCCCAAAAACACCGTAGACCCCTAAGGGTTAATGAGGGCTTGAAAGACTGCAGGAGCATTAGACTGAAAGGCATAACTAAGTATTCGTAGTGCCCAGTGGGTGTGGGGGGGGTCGCCCAGAAATTTGACCCTTTACTGTGAGACACTTAAAAAAGCTTCTTCAAATTTAAAGAACTAAGAATATTGAAAAGGGGTATTTGATTCCAGAAATAATTGCATGCATTGTCTTTGAAGATAGCAAGTAATTTGTAATAGCGCGACGGAGCACCAGGTAGTTTTTGCCAGTGTTTATATAATCTGATGCAGATTGTATGAATATTGGTACTACTAATTTGGCGCTAAGGGTTTTATCGTACTTACGCAAGGATTTGTATTTACTGATAAGGATATCAGTGGTTGATCTGTGTTTACTTATCAAGAGGGCCTAGAAGGATGATAAGTATATCGCATGTGCACAGATGAAGTTTAGTTTACGGTTACCGCCTTGTTATAGGTTTAACAGGGGTCAGCTCGGGTAAGTTAAATCCTATGGAATAGGATAGTTAAAATTATTTTCTCCTCACTGTCAGGGAAGTGCAGCAGTGTATAGTTTTAAAGAATAGTTTTAAAGTTATTGTTTTTCATTTTGTCATGGAAGTGTAGCAGTGAATAAAGTAAGCGAGTAAAACTGACAGGGAATTGAGTACAGAATAGTGTTCATGTGTGAGATAGTGTGTGTGTCTGTGGGATCCTGTGTCTGGCTTGACTGTGCCGGTGGTTAAAAATAGTGACCTTAGCAACGATAAGCCAGATACCTCACCAGGACTGCTCTGGGAAACTTTAAAAGCTTATATAAGAGGTTGTGTTATATCATATCAGGGGTCCCGAAATAAACTATTCAAAACGAAACTAATTGATTTAGGGAAACAAATTCATCGGTTAGACAAGGAAAACGCACTAAACCCCCAGATATCCATAAGAAAATTTACAGTTAAGGTTTGAATACAACAAAATAGTCTCTACTAAAATAAATAAAGCGTTTCATTTTGTTAAACACAAATACTTTGAATTCGGGGAGAAACCCCAGAAATTATTAGCCAGACAATTGCGAAAAATAAATAGTGAAAGGACAATTCATAAAATACAGACAAAATGTGGGACACAATGTATCACAAATAAAGAGATAAACCAATGTTTTAAGGAATTTTACTCAAAGTTATATTCTTCAGAAATTGATTTGGACCCACAAGCAATGGATGAATTTTTACGCAAATTTACTCTTCCCACACTATCTCTAGATGATCGGGCATCCCTTAATAAAGATATCTCGCTAGAGGAATTGAAGAACACTATAAACTCTTTAAAGAGCATGAAAACCCCTGGCCCAGACGGGTTGCCAGCCGAACTATATAAAACATTCGGCGATATCCTTACTCCTTATTTGCTTAAAACTTATTAGAAAGCATTAACAACTGGACTACCGCCGACTTTTTCTGAAGCTTTTATCACAGTAATTCCTAAAAAAATTAAAAATCCTGAAGAAGTTGAGGGATACAGACCTATCTCCCTTATTAATGTTGATCAAAAAATATTATCCAAGACACTTGCTAATAGACTTGGCAAATTAATTAGCAAGCTGGTTAACACAGATCAGAATGGATTCATTCCAGGAAGAAGTACTATACATAATACTAGACGCCTGTTTAATATAATTTATCATCCCAAGGCAATCCGAGACAATTTGGTTGTAATCTCATTGGATGCCGAAAAGGCATTCGACCGAGTGGAATGGCGTTATTTGTTTGCTATCCTTGAGAAATTTGAAATGGGGAATGAGTTTATAAATTGGATTAATTTTGTACCGTAATTTATCAGCACGGGTTTTAACAAATAAAACATTATCGGACCCCTTCTATCTTCAAAGAGGAACCAGACACGGCTGTCCCCTCTCACCCCTTTTGTTCGCTTTAATAGTAGAGCCCCTGGCAGAAACAATTTGATCTAACCGGTGCATACATGGCTTTAATACTTCAAACACTGTTAACAAAATTTCACTGTACGCGGACGATATTTTGCTTTATATTACCCAACCTCAGGTGAGCCTTTCTGTTATACTCAAAACTATTACTAACTTTGGAAAATGTTCTGGCTTTAAAGTAAACTATGAAAAAAGTGAACTCATGCCCATTGGTCTGAAGGATTTATCTGTAATACACTCTTCCCCATTTAAAGTCTCCACGGAAAAAAATACATATTTAGGAATAGTGGTTACTTCTAAATATAATTAACTCTTCAAAGCTAATTTCAACCCCTTACTATCCAAGTTACAAGCCTGTATACACTTCTGGAAAACTCTTCCGATCTCCTTAATTGGCAGAATAAATGCGATAATGATATTTCTACCTCAAATATTATATTTATTTCGTAATATTCCAATACTATTGCCCAAATCCTTCTTCAAACACTTAGATTCGATTGTCCTTCCTTTTCTATGGAACTATAAGGGTCACAGAATCAGAAAAACACACCTTTGTAAACCCAAACATGAGGGGGGGTTGGCCCTTCCTGATTTTCGCATTTATTACTGGGCCACTCACTTACAAGTTTTTGCACTATGGTTGGAACAGTCGGCTAATGCCCCAGACTGGCTTCAGATGGAGCCTGATTACTGCCATCCCTATAATCTTGGAGCAGTGCTGCTTTCCCCAGTGATACTAGACCAAACTGCAGTTAATGGTTTTGTCATAAAGAGTCAGTTACGTATTTGGAGACAGATAATAGAATACCTTAATATAAAATCACTCTCCCTCTTAATCCCGATCGCAAATAACCCATCATTTCCCCCTTCAAGGTTGGATTCGACCTTTAATCAATGGAAGGAATTGGGTATATGCACAGTCAAGGACCTTTATTTTGATGGGGCGTTAGCTTCCTTTACGCAACTACAACAGAAATACAACCTTCCAAAAAATATTTTTTTCAGATTTTTACAGATAAGGAATTACTTGCGTACACATAATGTCCCCCTGGATGAGGTCCCGCCCTCAATCAGTGATGATTGTCTCATTCAGTTTAGAGGAAACAAAAATCAATTATCTTTAATTGATTGGAAAGTTACAAGCAGCTACTTCTCCCTCTACTAACTTGATCAGAGAGGAATGGGAGCGAGAGATGGGGATTGGAATCTCTGAAGAGATTTGGCAGAATGGTTTAGATGATATTGATAAACAATCGGTCAATACAAGATTATGCCTCATTCAATTTAAGGTCTTACATAGATTACATTTCTCAAAAAGAAATTACATAGGATTTTCCCCAAAGTCTCACCTCTTTGTGATAAGTGCAAATCAGAGGAAGCTGATATAGCCCACAGTTTTATTTTCTGCCATTAAATACAGGGATTTTGGTGTGAGGTTTTTAAAATACTTTCAGATGTACTCAGTGCTTTAAGTGGCCCAACAGAGGTGCCGGTACTCTGTTATTAAATTTTTTTTTTTTCTCGCTGACTCCCCTCCTCCCCTGAGGTAAAAACAACTATATTGAAGGGTTTATATATATATATATATATATATATATATATATATATATATATATATATATATATATATATATATATACAGTCAACAGACGACCTTATAAACAATAATTTAATTGTGGATTTGCTTGAGCTAGAAAGAGCTACTGAACATAAATAAAATGTGCAAAAGGGTATTGAAAACATTTTGAACAAAATGTAGGCTACATAAAATAAATTATAAAACATAATAACATAATAACCATAGAACAGTAGAACATAAACATGAGTCTTGCTGTGGTTCCTTCATTTCTTTACCCGTTTCACACACCCTCTCCGGACCACTTTGAGTTGACACCATGATTGACACATGGACACTTATAATGGATTGACGCCTCGATCGGACTAAAAAACCCTCATGTAAACACCTTAATCGATCCGATTGAGCTCGATCCGGATGACATTTCGATCGGATTGAAAGGGGTCGTTTATCCCTTATGTAATCCGATCGAGAGAACATGTAAACACTTGATTGAAAACCGAAACTGAAAGGACTGCACATGTGCAATGACGTTAAATAAACATAATGAGTAGCCTATCACGCGCGGAACGAGCTGTTTTTCCTGTTGAATAAAGTGTCATATTAATAAGCTTCCCGTCATTCTAAAATTCACATTTTACTCGCACGTATGTGAAGTGAAGCAGGACAACGTCCCACCAGTCCTTGTTGTGGATTCTCATCCACAGATGCCTGGTTTTGGCCGCGGGAGGGGCATTTTTACTTCGTGATCAGCACGGCAAAACGGTTAATATGCTCTAAATTATGACCAGAGACGAATTAATATTACGTCTGCTGTTTAAAACAAATAAAGAACCAATAGAGGAGAATATTTATGCGCGAACAGCGGGAAACTCTGTATATTCGTGCAGTTTTTGCATGTCAAAAAATCAGATCCGATTTGAAACTTGTGACATATAAACGCGCACATCAACCCGATTACTTTACTTATCATTCATGGAAACACCTTGTTCAGATTCATCAATCGTATTGATTTCATTCCAATTGTGTCCATGTAAACGTAGCTACTGACAGCGGCAAAAGCGATGCATGCTCTTTTCACTTGTAAAACTCAAGGGTGTATGGGTAATGTAGTCTCTGCTCTCGGTGGGACGAATTAGGAAGCGTGCATTGTGAAGGGCGCTCTGAAAAGCGACAGCGCAGCCAAAGGATTAAAACAGATGTGCAAATGAGCGTACCGGTACGCTAAAAGCACGTTCTGGGCGCACAGAGAGGTGGCGGTACGCTCAAGAGCTATATTTGGAAGTGGCGGAGTACCGGCGCGTACCGGCCCACTTAAACAGTGTTGTGCAAGTTACTTCCAAACTGTAATACATTATATATTACTTGTTACTGTTATTTAAAAGTAATTCATTACCTTACAATATTACTGTCTCAGAATTGTAATGCGTTACATTACCTGTATTACTTTTGAGTTACTTTCACCAAAATAACTATACAGAAGTAGAACTTAACATTCTAAAATGACTAGGGCTGTAACGATATGCGATATGAAACCGAAATCGCGACACTCAGATCCACGAACCTGCAGAATGGCGACACACCCCTTCCAACTCCCAGCGTTATCCATACCGTCCAGATCCAATGCTACCACATCTTTAAATTACGATTAGTATTATTTGAAGTTAACTTAACATTATAAAATATGTAGACCTACACCACAAAACTAGTTGAGGATAAATTATTTAAAATTTGGGAATTCCGGCGTTATGGACATGACATTTGCAGACTTGCAGTCAAAACTTATATAATTATATAAATTCTCAGAAACTGCATTAATACCAAATTATTGAAACGTCTGTTTATCCATAGGCTCCTCCCAGAAAGGAGTCCAGACATTAGAAAAATATCAGTCTACACATGCGTTTTATATTTAATATTAGGGAAATCGACAGTCATGTGTGACAAAAAAAAATCTTTAACTTTTAGGAGGCAACGATTTTTATTTTTTTGTAATTCTGTGAATTACACTGCGCAAATCTAATGAAGAAGGGTTGGCTCTCCACATAACATAAAATATTCATTTTATTTTATTTTTCGTGTTCGCATTTATGAGGAAAAAACAATGTTACAGACGTGACAGTTCTCCGTTACGGACGCGACCGCTCTGAAGCGGCACTAAAAGACTGCTTTAAAACTTTCACAGACACCTTACACAGAAGACACGAAGCCTTTCTTTAAAGTGAATTTCGTTTTGTATTAATTGTACGGACCTGAAAAATATATATATTTTGAAATGTCTACTTGTAAACAGAACAATTCAAAACGAAAGAAAACAGACTGCTCTCTGCTTATGAAATGAAATGTGCATTTCGCTCTGGTGCATTCACTAGCCTACTGCGAAGATCGCGAGTCAGCATCGTCAACTTCATCTTGACTTTATTAATAAACAATCAACATGTCTCCTTGCTATATTTGACATATTCATAATCATTGCTTTTGCCGGTTCTTTGTGACAGCTTTTAGGTGCTTCATCGGCAGCGCCGCCGCCCTTAAATGAACGCATCACCACTGCATCAAAAACATGATTGCGTGATGAAAACATGAAAAATACCACATAAACATAGCCTAACTGTTTAGAAAGAAAACACAGAACGAATAGCCTAATGCGCATAGGTCCATCTCGCGAATGTAGTCTTCTTCATGCCATCTTCACCATTAGCCGCTTTTCCTCTGGCCAGCGTGAGCACAGAGGCCGAAATCATACCTCACGGCATTCCTGTAAAAAATAAATCGCTATACAAATATATCAGACGCTGCCATTTAGTCTTTAATTACAGACTTGGACACCACACGCGGCTATTGACTGACCACGAACAGGTAATTTAGCCTACTTGCATCTTTCATTCTTTAATGTCTGGCGGTCTTGCAGTTTTTTTTTGTTTGTTTGTTTGTTTTACAATTAAAACTAAAAGTCTGTTGTAACGCAAGCCTTACCGAACATGTACCGAGTAAAATATTACTGAAAATTGATTAGTAATGCCTTACACTACTGCGTTACAGCAAAACGTAATATGTTACTGTAATGCATTACTTTTGTAAGGCGTTACTCCCAACACTGCACTTAAAGCACTGGGGAACCAGACCCAGTGCTCATTATATTAGGACATTCTAACCATATATATCCGTTGAACAGTGCCCAACAGAAATTTCTTACATATTGTCTGATAACAGCCAAGAAACTGTTACTACTGTTTTGGAAAAAGGTTTACTCTCCTGATGCTAAACTATGGCTTGAGGAACTGATGTCTACTCTACACCTGGAACGAACTAGATACCTTTTGAAAGGCAACATGGGACAATTTCACAAGATTTGGGATCCTTTCATCTGTTACCTCAATAGGAATGCTATTCTTTAATGCAATGTATTGTAGGCTGACTTAAGAGCAGTGTATTAATGTCATTGGATTGTATATTAACAGGCGGGGGATGGGGTGTTGGTAATAGTAAGTGTTTTTAAAAAAAAATTTATTAAGTTTATTATTTTCGTGCATATAAGAAAATCTATCCTGAAACCTGTAATTATTTCAAGGCTATTTGATGTCTGAATAAAAAATCAATTTAACAAAAAATAGTGACCTGGTCACTTGAAAGGGACAAAGAATCTGTGAATGAGTTTTAGGGACATGTTTAAGTGGTGTGTATTAAAAATAAAGTAAATAGTAAAGGAAAACAATTGTTTCAAGATATTAACCTTGCAGATTATTGTAGTATGAAATAAGTTAAAATAATAAACTATATATTTAATCAATAAATGTAATGATTTATAATAATAGACAAATATAAATAACATTGCACATGCCTAATATATTATATTTTATATCTGAAGACGTCTAGAATTTGTATCTCATTATCTCTGAAGACAAAGGCGGAAAACTGATTCCATTGCAGATAATTAAGTTTGTGGTAAGAAAAAATAACTTGTGCAATGTGCTGAAGGTGAGCAAGATTGGGTGACCAAGTTTCAACAGTCATAAATAATTTACAGGAATCTTAGAATTGTAATAAATGGGAATTGTTGATTCAATTAAAAATAAATAAATAAAAGGAATTCCTTGATGATGGTTGAGGAAAATTGTATTCACCATGCTAGATTTCTTGAACACAGCATGCAAATATAGAAGAAAGATTGAAGTCTGATTTTATGATAGGGAAAATATTTAATTGCATTACACTCAGATAATCAAAGTTAGATTATTGCTGATATTGCAATGAAGAAATAGCTTGCTTTTTCCTGCAAAGAAGAACGTCTCGGTTACTAATGTAACCCTCGTTCCCTGAAGGAGGGAGCGGGAGACATAACGTCGACGTGACGACGTAATTGGGATCACTTCAGGGAACCCTATCAACTTTGAGTGTCTACAGAACGAGCCAATGAACGTTGGCGTGCATGAAAAGCACGCGCCCCGCCCTGCAGCGCGGGTATAAACAGGGAGCGGGCGCACGCATGATCGTCATTGTTTTTCGCTGAGGAGCCGAGATTGTGACGGCCGTACAGCGATGGTCAGCAACCGTGGCGATGGGACGTTACGTCTCCAGTTCTCTCCTCCAGGGAACGAGGGTTACATCAGTAACCGAGACGTTCCCTTTCAGTCGCTCACGTTCGACGTAACGTCGATGTGACAGCGTAATTTGGATCCCATGGAAAACACCACGGTTGCTGCCACATCCAGCGCCCTACGCAAGACTCTCAGACCCCCAACTAGCTGGGGCGGAAGGCCTGCGTAGAGGGAGTTCGAACTGCTGTTCCGTTATACCCCACACAGTGGAACTCTTTGGATAACACTGGGAGGCATCCCTTTCCAGGGGAGAGGGACGCTGCGGAAGCCACATCCTGCCCGAAGGGAGGTAACATGTGGAGAATACACATATGGACTGGCCGGAGGAGCAGTGCAACATATAGAATGTCACTGGCGATGCTCCAGCCTGAGAAGGGGGAGGCTACACCAGACAGTGACGGCAGAGCGGACTCTGCCAAAGGGAAAAACACAGGCTCGTCGTGGAAGAATACGCATATGGGATCGCCGCAGGGATACCAACATATGGAACCCAGCCTAGCACAAGTTACACAAGCATACAAGCACTAGGCCTGGCGTCGGCCGCTCTGCGACGTCCGACTGCCGAAGGGGTACCGAGGAACTTTACAGGGTTCGCCTGAGTGGGGAACTCAAAAGCAGAAAGCGCACGTATCTGCTCCATGTGGAGGGGAGTGGCGGAGCAAGCTGACACTAGAGCGGGAACTTCGGTGTTACCGGCTGGTTGAAGCGAGCACACAGGAAGAACCGGCTCAACATAGGCTATAAAACCTAGTGAACGTGTTAGGTGTCGCCCAGCCCGCAGCTCTACAGATATCTGTCAACGAGGCGCTGCCAGCGCCCAAGAAGAAGCGACACCCCTAGTGGAGTGGGCTCTCAATCCGGGCGGGCAAGGCATGCCTTGGGCTTCGAAAGCCAAGGCGATGCATCCACTATCCAGTGGGCCATCCTCCGCTTGGAGACAGCCTTTCCCTTCTGCTGGCCTCCGTAACTGACGAAGAGCTGATCTGAGGTCCTGAGGCTTTGCGTTCTGTCCACGTACAGGCACATGTGTATTTTTTACCCTTTCCCAAGCCACATCTCAACCGAGATAAGTGTCTGGATTAAGTTATGCGGTAGACCACAACACCAACTAAACGTGGATAAATTAAACAAGGATGTCTACATCTGTTCTAAGATAAGTCAACAACGTATTTGAATGTTATCTTTAACATCTCTAACATAACGTTAGCCTAACATTAGAAAGCGTTAACGTTAGCTTCTAGCTGCGTTGTACATCATGTCACTTAGCTTCATTAACGTATCTGTAAATAACCGAGGTAACAAATGTTAGTAATGTTGTGCTGATTGATTCATGTAAATACTGTAGCACCAAACTAACGGAGAGGTACTCTTGGTAAAGATGGTAAAAAGGCTTGTCCTGGAAACGTATGCAACTTAGACCTGTACATATTTAATTTGATCATGAACCATTAATTACATATTGAAGCACAACATTTTAGACAACTTTCTACCAAATATATATATCTATATAATCTTTCTGTCTCCAAAAATCATCAATTGCCTCCTGTGAAATGTCTCCCACTGTGACAGCTGCCATAGCGCCTGTCACCGAATGTTGACTGTTTGTACGAGTGAGTGGAGGGGGCATGGCTTAGCCATAGGTCAATTGTGGCCGGCTGGTGGCGCCAGGGAACAACCGCACCCAGAAACGCACAAGCGGAATGACATCCTGAAAAGGATGCAGGGTCACGCTTGTGTTGCTCTTTTAGTTGAAAACAAAAACTTTCAACTCCCCTCCTCAAGTTGACCTTTCTGGAAAGCTCAGCAAGGAGAAAGACTGATTTAATGATGGAAAAGGTGAAACTTTCACTTGAAACTTTTCAAAAGTTACCTGAAAAGTGTTCCACACATTCAGCTGACAGTCTCAAGTACCACCTAAACGCAAAGCATCCGTTAGCTAACGCGGTAGATGCCGGGCCAAGCACTGATGTAACGTTAAACTACTATGTTTGAGTGCAACCGAGGCAAGCCCGTCAGCACAGCTCTATCAGTTAGATGTAAAGATGTACCCAATAGTAAACACAAGTACATCTGATTGAACTTGATTTATTTTCATCACCAAATATCATAGTAGAACAGCTTTCTCAAGCAGTTTGTGATGCATTTTGGAAACAGGAGATGAGCCCCTGGTCTAATGCGCCACCTGGCTTGAGAAACCCGTTCTCAAACACTTAGGCATACTTTTAGTCATTATTTGGGTAGCACACATATTCTGAATGCCTTCGACAGAATTCAAATGAGCCATTTTAATCTAGATTAATCTAGATTAATTCCAAGATTACAGTGAGATTAATCTAGATTAAAAAAAAATAATATATGCCCACCACTACTAAAAATAGAATGGGGGAACTGCTGTTGTCAACCAGTGATTATTATATAATATAAAAGAACTAGTGAAAAAGATGGTTAAAAAGTGGAATTTAGATAAAGAACTAATAGCTCAGGCACAATTGGAACTAGTATTTTTAAAAGTTCAATTTGATTCATGGGGATCTCTGAGTGTTCAAATTTCAGATGGCTTCGATGACAGTGAGAAAGGGCAAAGACACGACTGCAGAAAGAAGAAGAGTGTGTGAGGGGCTTTCAACTCCCCTCCTCAAGTTGACCTTTCTGGAAAGCTCAGCAAGGAGAAATAATGATTTAATGATGGAAAAGGTGAAACTTTCACTTGAAACTTTTTCCTGAGGACAAAGAGGAAAATCCTGAGATGCAAAACTGTGGCAGAATCCTTCAAAAGCCCAAACTGAGAAGAGGCAGAGAAACAACAGAGCCTATATTCCAATCTACGGCACCAGGCCTTTGAGTGACATCATAGGCTGACGACACATGCAAGAGCGACAGCCAAGAAGCTTCAACAGAAGGATGATCAATAAAAAAATAGAAGAACTGACTGACATCCTTCCCTTACAGGCACCACAGGTGCGGCAACTCCAATGATCACTCTATAGAGACTGGTTCAAATTTGGTTAATTATTATATTAACTTTATTCATCCTGATTATTCACTGGTCTCATAAGCAATTCTTTATATTCTCTGCTAAAGTCAAGTCAAGTCACCTTCACTTCACCTTCACCGTCACTATAGCGCTTTTAACAATATGGACACAGGCGTTTCAAATCTGTCAATATGAAACGCGACTTGGTCATTCTAATTAATGATCGGAAGAACGCGTATCGACCACCGTTACTGTAAAATATGCACGCATGTCCATTTAAACTCGATTTTGGTCAAATGTGGATTATATCATTACACTGCCAAGAATATGGTTACATTTAAAGATGCCGTACCAAGTATGCAACGCTACGTTCAACTGCTTATGAAATTACGTTTTTTTTTCACTTCCTGAAAAGTAACCGTTTTGGACATACGTGAGTTTCATTGGGCAGCGACGATATGATGTAATTTAGATATATTTTTTTAGATGGAAAAATGCGGTTTTACAGATACTCTATTCACGTGACTTTCAAATGAAAGATTGCTTTCAAAGAGCACACCCAGGTTCCTAACCGACGACGACGACTTGACAGAGCAGCCATCAAGTGTTAGACAGTATTCTAGGTCATTACGTGAGGAAGTTTTCTGTCCAATAATTAGAATCTCTGTTTTTTCAGAGTTAAGTAGTAGGATATCACTAGTCATCCAATTTTTTATATCAGCTATGCATTCCTTTAATTTGCTGAATTGGTTTCGTCAGAGCTTGAAGAAATATAGAGGGGAGTATCATCAGCATAACAGTGAAAACTAAACTAACCCTCTCTGCTTTTTCAGTAGGTACAAGTCCAGCCCAATAAGAAAAAGAAAGTACATTGACGGAGAAGTGGGTGCTCAACTCACCAAATAGTTCAAACTGAGGCTGGATTTGGTATAGTGAGGGCTATTATATTAAACAACTATAGGGCTAAAAGCATGAAAAAATATGCTGCGGCAAAGAAAAAGATAGACACAAAATGTCAAAGAATAATAATTATTGTTGGCAAAACAACAATACTGGTCACTCCATCTTGTGTAACGGTGGTGGCTGCCCTAACATAAATAAATTATTTTAAAGAAAACTTTGGGTGCCAGACAGGGTTAAACCTGTCAAAATTGAAATTAACCCAAGATAGCAAAAAAGAAGAAACCACCTGTTACACAATGGATCACAATAATAATCCCCGAAAAATTCAGTTCACCATGGGATATTTATTTTTCAATGTTCATAATAGACATGATAATAATATTAATAACAACAACACAAACTACTTTAGGAAACTCCAAAGGAGAAATGAAATAATTTAAAAAAAACAATCCAAATAAAGTACAACACTGTCACAGTCTTCGTTTGCACCAGTCTGTCTTTGTCATCACTACACTTCCCAGGATCCCGCTTGTCTCCTCACCTGAACTCACTTCCTCATTAACCACCTGTTTCTCGTCATGATCATCTGTGTTACCTGTCTTCACCTCATTAGTGTTCATTGGTTTGTGTATACACCCGTGACACAACCCACACACACCCGTGACAGAAAGACCGACCAAGACAAGATGGATTTGGCTGGCCATGACCTGACGGATTACCTCATCAGGATCCTGATGGAGAGAGGTCTCCGCATCACCATCACACCGGTGATGGCTCCAACCATCTTCGCCATGCCATCCATCCTCATCCATGGTTCTGAACAGCCCTTTTCCCCGCTGGTTCCGTCCAGCACCAAGCCCTCTTCGCTGCTGATTCCGTCCAGCACCAAGCCCTCTTCGCCGCTGGTTCCGTCCAGCACCAAGCCCTCTTCGGCGCTGGTTCCGTCCAGCACCAAACCCTCTTCGCCGCTTGTTCCGTCCAGCACCAAGCCCTCTTCGCCGCTGGTCCCGTCCAGCACCAAGCCCTCTTCGCCGCTGGTCCCGTCCAGCACCAAGCCCTCTTCACCGCTGGTCCCGTCCAGCTCAGAGCCTTCACCGCTGGTCCCGTCCAGCACAGAGCCTTCACCGCTGGTCCCGTCCAGCACAGAGCCTTCACCGCTGGTCCCGTCCAGCACAGAGCCTTCACCGCCGGTCCCGTCCAGCACAGAGCCTTCACCGCCGGTCCCGTCCAGCACAGAGCCTTCACCGCTGGTCCCGTCCAGCACAGAGCCTTCACCGCTGGTCCCGTCCAGCACAGAGCCTTCACCGCTGGTCCCGTCCAGCACAGAGCCTTCACCGCTGGTCCCGTCCAGCACAGAGCCTTCACCGCTGGTCCCGTCCAGCACAGAGCCTTCACCGCTGGTCCCGTCCAGCACAGAGCTTTCTTCCCCGCTGATGCCGCGCAGCCCAGAGCCCTCGCCGCTGACGCCGTGCAGCCCAGAGCCCTCGCCGCTGACGCCGTGCAGCCCAGAGCCCTCGCCGCTGACGCCGTGCAGCCCAGAGCCCTCTCCGCTGTCACCGTGCAGCCCACAGCCCTCGCCGCTGTCACTGTGCAGCCCAGAGCCATCGCCAGTGACGCCGTGCAGCCCAGAGCCCTCGCCGCTGACGCCGTGCAGCCCAGAGCCCTCGCCGCTGACGCCGTGCAGCCCAGAGCCCTCGCCGCTGACGCCGTGCAGCCCAGAGCCCTCGCCGCTGACGCCGTGCAGCCCAGTGCAGCCCAGAGCCCTCGCCGCTGACGCCGTGCAGCCCAGTGCAGCCCAGAGCCCTCGCCGCTGACGCCGTGCAGCCCAGAGGCCTCGCCGCTGACGCCGTGCAGCCCAGAGCCCTCGCCGCTGGTTACGTCCAGTCCAGAGACCCCTTCACCGCTGGTTCCGTCCAGAGACCCCTTCACCGCTGGTTCCGTCCAGTCCAGAGATCCCTTCACCGCTGGTTCGGTCCAGTCCAGAGATCCCTTCACCGCTGGTTCCGTCCAGTCCAGAGACCCCTTCACCGCTGGTTCCGTCCAGTCCAGACACCCCTTCACCGCTGGTTCCGTCCAGTCCAGAGACCCCTTCACCGCTGGCGCCGTCCAGCCCAGAGACTTTTTCACGGCTGGCGCCGACCAGTCCAGAGTCCTCTTGACCGCAGAGTCCGTCCTGTCCAGAGGCCGTCACTCACCCCAAGTATTTTTTTTTGGGGGGGGGGGGGGCAGTAGGCCCTCGCCGTAGGCACCCAAGAGCCCACGGCCACCCGAAGGGTCCTCACCGCCACGGCCACCCGAAGGGTCCTCACCGCCACGGCCACCCGAAGGATCCTCTCCGCCGTGGCCGCCCGAAGGGTCTTCATCGCCGTGGTTACGCCCCAGGGTCCAAAAGGCTCCGCCCTGGACGCCCGAGGGTCCAACAGCTCCGCCCTGGATTCCAGAGGGTTCGTCTGCTCCGCCGTGGCCACGCCCACGTCCTGCTCCGGCCTGGATGCCCGAGGGTCCAACAGCTCCGCCCTGGATGCCCAAGGGTTCGTCTGCTCCACCGTGGCCACGCCCACGTCTTGCTCCACCCTGGCCACCTGCTCGTCTTGCTCCGCCCAGGCTGCCTGCAAGTCAAGCTCCGCCCAGGCCGCCTGCTCGCCCTGGTCCGCCCAGGCCGCCTGCAAGTCCTGCTCCGCCCTGGCTGCCTGCTCGTCCTGCTCCGCCCAGACCGCCTGCAAGTCCTGCTCCGCCCTGGCCGCCCCCTCGTCCTGCTCCGCCGTGGCCAACTGGACCATCCTGGAGTACCAACCTGCTGCACCCGGTCTGCCTTCCCGTCACGGACTCCAGGATGCCCACCCTCCCACCCCTCTTCTACGGCGTGAGGACACGCCTACAGGGAGGGGGGCGTTATGTCACAGTCTTCATCTGCACCAGTCTGTCTTTGTCATCACAACACATCCCAGGATTCCGCTTGTCTCCTCACCTGAACTCACTTCCTCATTAACCACCTGTTTCTCGTCATGATCATCTGTGTCACCTGTCTTCACCTCATTAGTGTTCATTGGTTTGTGTATTTAGTTCCCTCTGTCCAGTCATTCCTTGTCGGTCTTTGTTCATACGTCACCTTTGTGTGTATGCTTTGTGTCTGCCTTAAACTGATCCTGGAAATGGAATAAATCTATGTTTGAATTGGAACCTGTCGACCATTGTCTTCTTCAACCCACACACACCCGTGACACACTAGCAGTAGATAATCAACTCAGTCTTTGAAATCCGTGCAGAAAACGCGTCACTCTAATCCAAGTTTGCAGATTCGTGTCCACATTCATTCACAAATTGTCCATAAAAAAAGAAAAGAGAAAAAAGTAAACATTTGATAAACATCACATCAAATAATAATTTTAACGGGCAGCAACAATTACGAAAAAAAAAAAAAAACACTAAACACTCAGAATGTGCGAGTATGAAAGGTATGCGAGTGGGTGCGTGCGTGTATAGTAGTGTGTGTAATGGCGGTGCAGAGGTACTGACTAAGATTGCAGGTATGAAAGCAGCTATAGAGTGTCACGGGTCATCGTCAGACACCAAGATAGGTGGATAAGCAGCTTTGACTTGTCTTCAGAACAGCTCAAAATTAGTCTGTCTGGAAGTGCAACGCTTCAGTCGAACTCCGCGACGCACCAGACATCAAACACAGGAAGCATCAGATTGACAAGCGGCCGTCTTTCCATCACAATCAATCACTCTCACAACTGGCAAACCTTGTATGCAAACAAACGGATGACGCGCCTTTTCCAGGTACGACACACTTCCCTATATTTAACTTCCTTCCGTCGTTAATTAAAATACTCCACCCATTCACGCAAAGGGAAAGTGAAAGTAAAACAAACAATGTTGTGGCACAGATTCTCTTCACTGCCACACTTGTTTTGGTAATTTTCTAGAGATAGGTTGGAGGGGAAAAATACTCCAAAAGTCCAAAATTATGAAATCACAAATGCTGTCAAAACTGGGATAATGAGATGGAAATGTTGTTAATCGTGGATCCAAGATTATGCAGAGATCTCCAGTTTTCTTCTTAAAGCAGCTCATGAGCAAAAACAAAAAGAATATAAAAATTAGACCTATTATTCTAAAAGATTAAGTCTTTTAGAATTTGTAAAAAGAAAAAAGGGTTTATAACAATGGTGTTAAACTAAACCTTAGGATCACTGACACTTCCAAATAGTGTTTAGTTGTGTTGACCTGATCAGACCTTGTGGCATTCCACAGCTAAAATGATAAGTTCCACATTTAGAGCACAACCTGCTGAAGCAGCCACAAGAATGTATGTTGGCCAATGGGAGTGACTCAGTGTGAATGGAGTGAGAGATGGTGTTTGAAGAGACACTGAGGTAAATCAATTATTTTGCCAATACAGCTGTATCTAAAATTTAATATGTGGGCCCACATAGGGCAAATTGTGCCCAGTAAAATAATGACCTTGGATGGATTTGGTTAAATTCCCTGGTCGGAACTGTTGTGGCAATAGGAAAAAAACAAAGAATGAAAAGAAAAAAAATAGAAAAAAAAAGTGCCACATTTGCGCAGCGCATTACACATCTGACTTTCTTTTCATAATATCATGATGGAGCTGATTCATCTGACTTTCTTTTCAGCATATCATGATGGAGCTGATTCTTTGTCAAAAGTATGAAATATTGTCTTGTAACTTTTTTCTTGTAACAAATTGGGTTGAGTGTTGTCCAAGATGCCTAATAAATAGTGTGCTGATAGTGGAACTCAAAACAATGAGATAACAATGAGTTGTTAAACTAATTGTAAAAAGTACATTTGGATTTTAGTATGAGAAAAATGTAAAGAAATTGCAATTATGATGATAAAAAGCCAAACTGTATGAAAAAGAAATGGGAATATATGGATTAAAGCCCTGCTGTTAATGAAAGCAGAAATCCCTGAAAGGGGCCAGTGCCCAGTTGCATAAAGCACCTTAAGTGTAATTTTCCCTTAAGTTCTCCCTTATGTTTGCCTTAAGCCTAAGGGTGTTGCAGAAAAAACCATTAAGTGTTACTTAAGGGTTTCTTTAAGTGAAACGTCAAAAACACTTAGAATTGCCCTTAAATGCTGTTCTCTTACGAGAGGTTCTCTCGTATTGCGTAAGCTAGCTTACACTACGGGTAAAGTCATCTTTGCTCCAGATATTGAAGCCAAAAATTATCCTTAATTCTGTATTTATTGTCAACGCAGTGCAGCAGCCAGCAGTCCTAGAGCAGGCCATCTTGCGTGCTCATTGGCTGCCCTGCGGCAACTGCTGCAGCCTACCACTGAGCCTCACGCGTGACGTCACGTCCAATGAGTCGTTACGCGTGCGTTTTAGCCTGCCAAAATGGGGGTGGCTTAGCATATAAAAGCCAGGCTCAAAGGCTGTTGCACTGATTTCATCATCTTCAGCGAAGCTCTCCGCATCGCTGGAGTCTGAGAGAAGCCTTCCGCCGTTGAATCCAACGACTAGCAAGCAGAGGAAAGTGCCTGAAGAAGCCGGCCGTCTTCGCCACCTTCAGCCATCCTTGCCTGCTACGCCATCCGGCGTGTATCCTTTTGTGCTATTGCAAACTGTGTGTGTTCGTGCTGCGACACTCTCTCTCTCTCTCACTAAAAGAGCGCAAGCGTTGTTTCAAATGCCTCGCCTTTCTTGCGGCTCGTGTAGAGCCCCGCTCAGCGCAGGAGACCGCCACGTGATTTGCGCTCTCTGCCTGGGACCGGACCACGCAGCCCTCGCCCTGGATGCGGGTGGCTGCGAGGATTGTGAAGCGCTTCCGCTGTCGACCCTGCGGGTTCGACTCGAGGCCTTCACACAGAACGCTGTCACTCCACCCTCTGGACCGCGCAGAAAGAAGCGCCGTGCTCAGAGGATGCCGGAGTCTGTGGCCACGGTGAAGTGCTCGCCGGAACGTTTCCCGCCAGCTTCACTCTCTCCTTCTCCGCCCCTCCCGGACACACAGCTGTCGGCTTCGGCCTGCGCTGCCAGGGGACGAAGCTAAAGGAGGCCACGCACTGGACAGCTGTTCCATCCTGGCCTCGGACAGCGAGGAGTGGTCGAGTTCACATCACTCCACCTCCTCATCCGTCCAGGAATCCAGCAGGACTCGGGCAGGCATGGACGCCAAACTAATGCACCTCCTTTCCAAGGCCGTCGACCAACCCGGCTTCAATTGGTCACCGCCGAAGGAGCCCGCACCCAACAGGCTCGACGGATGTTTTCTGCACAGCTGCCGCCCCCCGCCCTTTTCCAGATCTGCACCTTTTTCTGCCGGAGCTGCATACTGAGCTGTCGAAATCGTGGAAGGCACCATTCTCCGCGAGGCTCCACTCTAATGCCTCCTCACCCCTACATGTAAACACTATGCCCCATGTATCTCACATGCTCACAGAACCCACTCTCATAAAGCTGGCAAATGCCGCTCGAGTGTTAGATGTAGACAATGTGCCCACAAATCTGTGCTCACACCTACTCACTGCACGCTCTGTTACACGGCAACAGCCTCACAGCGGCCATGTTATGAACGTAAGTCACGTGACCGCCCACTTCACCCCAGACTCTGCTCGCAATAAATATCGCCACGAAATGTTCCCCATTCCCTGTAATCGGGTCATATCAAGTGGTACAGGCAGCAAGGTTATTATAGTTTTGCTTTTTAAATTAGTTTTTATTTTAATATCGTTTTCAATTTTGCTTTAAATTTTAGTTTAGTTTTAGTTAGTTTCATTAATGGTTTTGTTAGTTTTAGTTTAGTTTTTATTTTGCAAACACATTTCTATTTAGTTTTTATTTGATTTACTTTCAGTTTTAGTTTTAGTAATTATAGTTTAGCAGAACAAACAGAACACTTCCAGTGTAGATGCGAGATGATTAATGTCAGCAAAGTTTAATGTTTGCCCAGATTACAGTTAACTCTTGTGCAGACATCTTAATAGTAAAAATAAAATAATGGTTTGAGATTGAACAAAGCACCAAATAAATGGAACTTAAACGTATACAAGAAAAAAACTATGAAAAATTCAAACAAACTAATTCATATTAATAAAGATGAAATCTTGTTAAACATGCCTAGTTTACTTTTTTCAGCTGTAAATGTAGTAGAGTGGCCACTGGTACATTAAAAAAACACAGAAAAAACAGCTCAATTAATCTGACTACAGACAACACAACCTGCCGTGAAGCCAGTGTGATTAAATAATGTATCTATGCAATGTGTGAGAGTGTGTACATGTTTTTCTATCCTGGTGAGGACATAAACCTGAATGGACACTGACTCAAGGGGACTCGTGTCACTGTGAGGAACTAAATTGAGGTACACAAGCTTATAAATCATACAAAATTGTTTTTTTTTTATGTAAAAATGCAGAAAGTTGTGTGATGGGTAGGTTTAGGTGTCAGGTTAGTGTACTGTAAGGAGACAGAATATACAGTTTGTACAGTATAACAACCATTACGTCAATGGAGAGTCCCCACAAAGATAGTGGATCAGAGTGTGTGTGTGTGTGTCTGTCTGTCTGTCTGTCTGTCTGTTTTTGTATGCAGGCGCTTGTGTGTGTGTGTGTCTGTGTGTGTGTGTGTGTGTGTGTGTGTGTGTGTGTGTGTGTGTGTGTGTGTGTGTGTGTGTGTGTGTGTGTGTGTGTGTGTGTGTGTGTGTGTGTGCGCGCGTCGTGTCCTGGTATTACATACATTGCAGGGAAATGTCTCCACGTGGATAATAATATTAAATGCACCTTTCACCCTGTCAACATTCATGAAAACATGACATCTTAAACATACAGTAGTAGGCTAGCCTAGAACATTAAAGGTTTTTTGTGCTTGACGAAATTGTTTTGCTGTTGCACCCGCGTCGAATGAAACGGCATTCTAAAAATGGTGCGCTCAAGAAGTCCAACTTGCCTCCCATTACCTTGTGTTATTTCCCATTCCACATCCTTTATGAACAGCCGCTTAGCACTAGCATAGACCGTAAAAGCACTAGCGATGTGTTCTACCTTATGGTCCTTCATTGAGTGCGTCACAAAAGGACAGCGGTTAATCGCCTCAGAAACTTCACGCGTATGAAGCGCCATATCATGCATTTCCTTAAACAGCCACAAATCAGATATTCCGCCAAAGTAAAGAGAGCTTATTAATTACGAAAACGATTATTTATTGTTGCCAATTATTATTTTATTTCAGTTAGATCAGAGAGCGCGCACGCCCCGCTCACGCCTCCGGTACAGTTTCCCGAGCCCGCGAAGCGCGGCCAACGGAACCCGGAGTCCATTCTGCCCCTAGCTACACATGTAGATGCATGGAAGGCTATTCCTGGTGTGACAGATTGGTTACTAAGCACAATAAGTCAAGGCTATTCGCTTCAGTTCGCCCGCCGTCCCCCCCGCTTTCGAGCGCGGACCGAGACGAAAGTGAAAGTGGATGTAGCGCAGAAATAGCCAAACTGCTGTGCAAAGGGGCCTTAGAACCAGTACCTCCTTCTCAGAGCGAGTCAGGCTTTTACAGCCGTTATTTTCTTGTACCCAAGAAGGACCGAGATCTAATACCTATCTTAGATCTGAGACATTTGAACAAAGCTCTCATGAGACGGCCGTTTAAAATGATCACGACCAGACAAATCCTCGCGCAAATTCGCCCGAGGGACTAGTTTATCTCTCTCGATCTGAAAGATGCATACTTTCAGATCCCGATAGCCCCACGTCACAGGCCATTCTTGAGATTCGCCTTCGACGGTCGGGCATATCAATACACCGTCCTCCCATTCGGCCTATCCTTAGCGCCCTGTACATTTACGAAGTGCATGGATATGGCTCTCGCCCCCTTGAGAGTGAAAGGGCTGCGAATTCTGAACTATTTGGACGATTGGCTGATTTTAGCCCAATCAGAGATAGAACTGTTATCTCACAGAGCTGTGCTTCTCAGCCACCTGGAAAGCTTGGGTCTCACGGTCAACTGGACCAAGAGCTCATTACTGCCCAGTCAGTCAGCTTCCTTACTAGGAATAGAACTGGACTCTGTGGCTATGACGGCCCGCTTATCGACACAGCGCGCGCGCCGTGGTCGACAGCTAGCCGCGTCTTTCCAGGAGGGCAGCATTACACCTCTGAAGACATTCCAGCGGATGCTAGGCTGTATGGCATCAGCTGCAGCTGTGCTTTAGCTGGGCCTGCTGAGCATGCGCCCGTTACAACGCTGGCTGAACACAAAAGTACCTCACCGGGCTTGGGTTTCAGGTCACAGACAAATCAGAGTGACTAGAGTGACAGAGTGACAATGGGGGCTGTTTCACACCGATTGGTCATCTCGACGGATGCCTCCAACCTAGGTTGGGGCGCCGTTTTCGAGGGCAGACCGGCCTTTGGCCTGTGGGCAGACCAAGAGAAACGCTTCCATATAAACTGTCTGGAAATGATAGCGGTCGAGAATGCGCTCAAACGCTTCCTCACGTTCATACAGGACCACCATGTTCTGGTCCGCTCGGACAACATGTCTGTGGTGTCCTACATAAACCGTCAGGGCGGCGTCAGATCCAGAAACCTCTGCCATCTGACAGAACGCCTTTCTTATATGGTCTCAGGGCCACCTGCGCTCGCTGAGAGCAACGCATGTGCCAGGCCATTTAAACGACGGTCCAGACAAACTGTCCAGGAAACACGTTCCCCCAGGGGAATGGTCCCTGTACCCCCAAATAGTCCAGTTACTGTGGCGCCTCTTCGGCAAAGCGAAAGTTGCCCTGTTTGCGTCAAAAGACAATGCTCATTGCCCGCTGTTCTTTTCAAAGAACGAGGGCCAGAATTTGGGCCAGCCTCCCAACTTATGCTTTCCCTCCGGTCTCTCTGTTACCACAGGTAATCAAGAGAATCAGGGAAACGCGCCACTCGGTGCTCCTTATAGCCCCGCGCTGGGAGAATCAAACCTGGTTTCCGGAGCTGATGCGACTGTCCCACACAGCCCCTTGGCCGATTCCGGTGAGGAGAGATCTCCTCTCTCAAGCCCGCGGCTAAATCTGGCATCCCCATCCAGACCGCTGGTTTCTGCACGTATGGTTAATCAACGGTTACCCGTTGTACTGCCAGAAGGAGTGATGAACACGATTACGCAATCCAGAGCTCCCTCTACGAGGCGGCTTTATGCGTCTAAATGGTCGGTGTTCTCCAAATGGTGTGCTGATAGAGATCTAGACTCTCGAATGTGTGGGGTCCCGGGGTTGCTTAGCTTCCTTCAAGAGCTGCTGGATATGGGCAGGTCCCCATCCACGCTTAAAGTCTATGTGGCGGCCGTCGCAGCGTTCGCTGAGTCGGCGCGCGGCCAGTCCATAGGAAGGAACGAGCTTGTCATTCGCTTCCTTAGAGGAGCTAGACGGATGAATCCCCCGCGACCCCCGTCGGTTCCCATGTGGGATTTTTCAATGGTCCTAGAGGCCCTGAAAGCTTTCCCCTTTAACCCTCTGGGGTCGGCGGTATCGCGGGCGATACCAGCTCACTTTTTTCCTTATCAGTGCAAAAGTGAATCAAATTACTCTGTTGATTTTGATCTTACATATAAGTGCTGTACATCATTACATCCTGTTAAGTGTCTATTTTTTTGTGGGTACTCACAATAAAAACAAAGTGTTGTGCTTTTTGTCAAATAAAGAAAAATAAACATGATGCACGTTTTACCTTCTCTCGTCAGTGAGGTCCATTCTGAAACGCGTCCGAAAAATGAACTGCAACTCTGTCAATAATTGTCACAGAGATACGATAGATTTCTCTTTATGAAGCTGAAAATCTCTTCTTTTAAATGAAGTAATTTATATAAAAAACTAATATTCTCCGTTTATGTAATCTGTATGAAAAGAGAGAGATGTCAGTATTTTTCTTTCCAGCTCATTATACCTCATTACACGTTAATGTGCCACGCCCACGGAGAGCGCGCGGCATTCAAACGCAAATGATCTAAGGCAAGCCATGCAAACATGCCAACGCCCACCAGCTGGATATAAAACACATCGTGTTTAGTAAGTATCTTAATAGAGCTGTGTACACAGCGTATCCTTTCACTGTGAGGAATAATACTATCTAATAACCCTGGAAAATGTATCAAAAGTGCTGGTAGTTTCATTTCGAGGAGCAACGGATCCAGCTGATGTAGTAAGTAATTTATTCTTAAGTGCTTTGTTCTAATCGCGATATTGAATAGTGTCTATAAAGCGCAAAAAGACTGTTTAAATATGAATTGCGTGTCTGTGTGACACGTAACGCGTAATGAGGTATAATGAGCTGGAAAGAAAAATACTGACATCTCTCTCTTTTCATAAAGATTACATAAACTGAGAATATTTGTTTTTTTATATAAATTACTTTCAGCTACATAAAGAGAAATCTCTCGTATCTCTGTGACAAGTATTGACAGAGTTACAGTTCATTTTTCGGACGCGTTTCAGAGTGGACCTCACTGACGAGAGAAGGTAAAACACGCATCATGTTTATTTTTCTTTATTTGAAGAAAAGCACAACACTTTGTTTTTATTGTGAGTACCCACAAAAAAATAGACACGTAACAGGATGTAATGGTGTACAGCACTTATATGTAAGATCAAAATCAACAGAGTAATTTTAGTCTCTTTTGCACTGATAAGGAAAAAAGTGAGCTGGTATCGCCGCTTTGTTTACTACAGTTATACAGCGCAGCGCGTGTCTGTGCCGTCATTCACTCTCGCATCTACATTAGTAAACATGTTATTAAATTTACATGAACACATCCAAACTATATTGCTAAGGCCTACTAAGATGAGTAAAAATAGACTGAAATATGTTGAAATAAAATGTCTGTATAAGCAACTAACTGCAAATTAACATGTATATGCTAATATATCATACACAATATGTTACAGACTAAATATGAATGTTTAGACAAGATTTTGTGATTAGTTTTCGATAGATTATAAAGTTTTGACTGTAAAAAAAGACTACTGTCACATTAAATAGGTACGCTTTTGTTCACCAATTTCTGCTCATGTTAAATATACTATATGATGTTTTGTCAAAAATAAAGTAGGTATATTGAATTATCAACTAAGATGTTATTATAGTGTTTGTTCCAATATTCAAAATAATGAATCCTTACCTTTTTTAATACGTATGATAAAATGTATACTTTTTACAAAGAAAGAATACACTTGAAATATTGTTAAAATTGTAATTGTTGTTGTAATTGTAACCTATTTGTAATTGGTTACAATTTCTAATTGTAAAATATGTATATATATAGATAATTTCTTTTGTCCTTGCGTTCTTTGGGACCCTGTGACACACCTGTGTGAAAGGGCTAATTAATATGCAGCTCATTATGCGAGACATTATCCGGCCTTTGTCTTCTCAGGTGTGAACACGCCTCCACGCATATTGCCTTTCCAAACAAAAGGTGTCTTATAAAATTTAAATCAATGTATTGTTTTGTGTAAATGATTAGGCAGGATGATTTTCAGATCATTTTGAAGCAAAAACTCTATGCAACAATGCCCATTAGTCAAAAGTCTTGTGGACACATATTTAGTATGTGTTTTGTGGCCTTATTTCAGACACTTTAAGTTTTAGTTTTTTCAATAACCACGCATAAACATTATTCTCTAAAAAATACAAACATGTGCATACATGTTGCTCACATATTACGGTAGCCCCGTTTGTGCTATATAGAGTGAATTTACACCTTCGCCATTAACATGTTTATAAATAACTGAAAAAAGCACAAATGTCAGAGCATGTCAGAACACCTCCACACATATGCTGGCCCGCCTTGCTGGCCACCTGTTTCCCACTTATCTATGTTCCCCCTGGAATCCCTGGTACTCATGAAGTGGAGGCTGGGCGAGCACGGCGTTGACAATGGGTTCCCGTAGCGTAAGCTAGCTTACGAAATACGAGAGAACCTCTCGTAAGAGTATGATACTCGGTTACTAACGTAACCTCTCATTGGACGTGACGTCACGCGCGAGGCTCAGTGGTAGGCTGCAGCAGTTGCCGCAGGGCAGCCAATGAGAACGCAAGATGGCCTGCTCTAGGTCTGCTGGCTGCTGCACTGCGTTGACAATAAATACAAAATTAAGGATAATTTTTGGCTTTAATATCTCGAGCAAAGATGACTTTACCCGTAGCGTAAGCTAGCTTACGCAATACTCGTTCCCTCTTCTAGAGAGAACCGAGGTTACGTTAGTAACCGAGTATCATTTTTTCACTTAAAAAGCGTTAAGTGTTGCATAAAACCCCTTAACGGTCATTTCCCTAAGAATAATTTAAGGTTTGGAAATCGTAACCTTAAGAGTAACACGGACAAAAATGAGACGACATGGCTGAATTTATGGAACCAGTTGAAGATAATTATGTGCAAAGATGAATTTTTAGAGATAGGGAGAACCCTTTGGACCATCTTAGCGATGAAAAATTGTTGCTTAAATACCGGTTTGATCGACGCGCAATGTCTATTTTGACAAAGAATCACTAACACTAGCAATTACGCGTTTTCATCAAATAAAGTAGGCTAAGATAGTAGGCTAAGATATCGGAATGGATAAAGAAAACAAAAAAAGAAAGCCTAATTGGACAGAGGAGGAGAAATGCATTCTTCTTGACGAATATGATAAAAGAAAAACAGTTTTGATAAGCAAACTAACCCTGGTGAAGAGTTCGCTTTATTGCTGTACAGTGTTAAGACCTAACGATTACAAAACTGACCAACAGGTGGAGGACCCTCACTGGCTGAGTTGTCGGACTGTACTATAATGGTACATAACATCATTGGAGCTGACTCACCTGTCCTGTCTGGCATCTGTGGCGGTTTAGAGAGTGAAGCTGAACCAGTGCAACAGTGTAACATAGAGTGAGGCATTATTGTCCTGTATCAGCATAGAATAACAGTGGCTTAGAGGATACATTATTATTTTGACATCATTAGAGACATAATACGTTATAATGAAATTATAAACGCATTGAAAACGCGAAATTGCTAGTGTGTGTGTTTTGCGTATATATGGCAACAACAGACTTTTATAATGTGAATCCAGGATCGCTGTCGTGAAACGCTTAAATGTTTCCCTTACCTAAGAGAACCGTTTAAGAGATTATATGCAACACCCTTAAAGGGGTCATGACATGGTTTTTTGTTTTGTTTTATTATGTTCCCTTAGGTGCAATTATAGTATTACTATAGTTTTTTGTACAAAAAAACTTTAAAAATATAGTGATTTATGACCTTTTCCCACCCTGTTTCTCACCTCTGATTCAACCAAAGGTTTTGGAGGTGTTTCCCCTTTAAGAGTTCAGTGTTAACGCCCACTGTTATGAATGGCTAACGTCAGTGCTGCTTATGCATAAATTATTAACGTTTATCATTTTGTATCACACGTAGACTACACAATGCTCCACCACGTGAAACTTCGGTCTTCCGATCTTTTACCATCGTGTCAAATCTCAATTGATTTTGATTCAAATGCGCGAGGGAGGGAGAGAGAGAGAGAGAGAGAGAGAGAGAGAGAGAGAGAGAGAGAGAGAGAGAGAGTTTGAAGGCGCGCGCGGCCGGGGCTCTCTCTCTCTCTCTCTGGTCGTTCTTCAGTAACATGCCCTGTCACACTTATCTGATCACTCACCATTCAAATTAAGCTTTGGCGGGCTGCATATGCTGCAAATAAACTGCATCCGACTGTTTTCCCTGACGTCTGGATCGTTCGGCAGCGTATTCAAAGACTCAAACAGGAACAGCACATCTGCGTAGCATCGCAGTCATCTTGTAAACAGACCCACTCACTGCACGACAACGCATGCGATGATGCGAAATGAGGCGTAGTTGTCTTGCGCTGGAGGCGGTCATATGCAAACGACTGGTACGTCACTTCGCACCGTGACGTCCCTTCATACCATGGATCTAGAACGAGCTGTATTTAGAGCTTGATTAAATAAATGCTTCGTTTATAATGGGGAGGACGTCTTAAGCTATGAAACTTGCAGGAAGTTTTAATAGTACATAGATATCTTATATACCAAAAGATCAAGGCAAATTTGGTTTCTCATGTCATGACCCCTTTAAGTTATTCTCTTAGGTAAGGGGAAATCGCCCCTTAAGTATCACACTTAAGGGAAAAACTTAAGGTGCTTTATGCACCCGGGCACAGGACACCACTCAGCCCACATGACTATTCTACAGGTAACACCAAGAAGGACAATGGGCCAGATGAGCAGATGACTTTAAACATGTTGTTGTCACTAACAAAAATAATTAAGCTTTAATTCACAGATGACAGCAGCTCAATTCCAGGAATGGTTCTAAGATGGTTCTAACAAAAAGAACCAGTGACTGTCCTTTGTAAAATCAGAAGAGGCTTGTGCATTGATCAACAGAGTGACATTTGAGTCCATGCCTCTCAACTTAAAATACACCAACAAACTTCAACAACCCCCGACAACAGGAAGTGAGGGATGCTGTATGCTGAAAATGAGAGAAAAAAAAGTCCATTGCAACGACTCGAAAAGAGTCACACTGATGAAAGATGTAATGATTGATAAGACGGTTAACAGAATGATCAAAACATGAATGGAAAAAGGGGACAAACTTGACTAAAACACTGGAATGAGAAGTTGCAGAATGTGGGAAGTTCACAAAGAGCTGTGCAAAGAAGAGAGAATCAACAGAGATGAGTACAAGTTCAAACAATAGTTAACATCAACCAAACTTTCCTAAAATTGAATTTCAGCCCTTGAATAAAATTTATTAGCAACTTAATAATAACCCCAGCAGAACAAAAATTTATTGAAGAGAAAAATATATCAAAGCAACGTAGAAACAATGATAATGACAAATTAAAAGAAACTACAATAATGAATGGTAACGACTAATTCAAGAAATTGCCATAGCACACTGGGAAATAAGACAAGAAGGAAAATAAAAATAGAACTAAAAGAACTTTTAAAATAAATCCTAATGGGTACTCATTGCAATTTGTCAATACAGGGGTATAGGAATTAATTTGAGGCTACAGTTGAAATTAAAGCAAGTATTTACATTGGGTATTAACAAATATTCAATTTTAATTTTAATTCATAAGATTATGATTTGATTCAATATGCTATTGACTAATTAAATATATATCAAGTAGTGCTTATAGAAGGACAACCTCAATTGGAAGTGATTCGAATTCAATAACAAACAGGCCCTTATGGACAATCTAAATGGTACCAGAGGGGGGCCAAAAAAGATATTAGACATTTTAAAAAAACAACAGATTGTTGCACCAACAATACTTTTGAATATTCTCAATCCAGATGCGCATGGTTTTGACCAATGTGCAAGGGGGGAATAAGGATAAGGAAATTAAAATTTGGAAATTAAAATTAGGAAATTTAATTAAAGGGCATATTAAATTAAAAGGCATTAAAGGCAAGGAAATTAAATTAAAAGGCATTTTAAATTAAAATGCATTTTTTGCAAAGTTTTGTCTGTCCATATGTGAAACTTGTGCCAAAAACAAAGTTAGGAGAGGAACAGCAACACAAATAGGCCACATATCAGCACCAGAAGGACTATTAAAACACTTGGTAATGGATTATCTGGACATAATATAGATGAGTAAAAGCAATGAAATCAGCAGAGGAGGGGCAGGAGCGGAAATAAAATTTCTAACAGAGAAAGAATCCTTAGATTTGAAATGTTATCAGATAAGTTCAGATAATGGGTCAGCATTCATTCCAGAAATATTGAAGATTAAAATTAATTAATTGTATACAAACACTTAAATTACACACAAGGAAGTTTTAATAATAAGTTATAATGCTTTATGTTTAAATGGTTGATATAAAAACTTGCAGATTGTTAGATACTGATACAGAAAAAAATGTACATAATGATTATGTAAGATAGTGCAAAAAGTTTCCTAGAGTTATTTTATCTAATTGTCTAATAAGGTTATTGAATGACTTTTATGAGGTAAATGTAACATTGCTCTCAAGCTTTCTTAGTTAGAGTGATTACATAAGTAGTTTATTCATGATAGTTTATTTAGAAATTAGTAGAAAAGAAGAAAAGGTATTCAGGTTAGTCTTAGAACTGAGGACCTACAATAAATAAAAAAAATGAGGAGCTACAACATGCGAGATTAAAAAATGTCAAAAGGGTATTTATTGTTTAAATTTGGTAATAAAATAGACAGAATTGGAAATGTAAAACTTTATAACAAAGCACAAAGCATATTGCGATTTATTGAATAGAAGTTGCACTAAAATGTTCTGTTTGTTAATCAACTAAAAATGACTGACTCAAAGATTAATTCTTCAAATTTAAGTGATTAAATTTAAATTTAAGTTAAATTTAAACTGATATTCCTTCATAAAAATAAAATGCAATTAAAAATGATAGTTAGTCATTTTTACCCGGCCATATTTTGAGCCAATATTCATATGTATCATGCAAAACAAAAATGCAGAATGAATCAATTACTACTATAAATAGAGTCTATGCCATAAAACAAAAAAATTTCAAGTGAGAAGAGCGCCATCTAGTGGCTTTAAAATATATATAATTGTGTGTAATGTCCTGTAAGCGTCTGTAGGCTCCCATAGCTTTCTATATAAATACATAGAAAGGCTTTTTGATTCCTATTGTTGTTTTAGACATGATTTCTCTATCTTATTCGTTTATATATATATATATATATATATATATATATATATATATATATATATATATATTTAGATATTCTAAAATACTACTTTTTTATTTTTTGTATTGTTTTTAGATAAGTATCAGGTTTTGCATTATGATTAACCCCTGAAGCCATTTTTAGAGTTGTTTTGTCTGAGTGACACATAAAAGTAAAGACTCATAACTCCAAAACTATAACAAGGAGACTCAAAAGGTAGGTATCGTTTGATAGAAAACCTTTCAATTTTTTTGAAAATATAAATTACATTACATTTGGACATTCTTCTGCTGAGAAACTGCTGATAAAAGACAAAAAAAAATATAATTTTTATTATGATTTTGCACATCTTTCTTGTTTGACATGGAATAACTCTGGACGGAAATAAGGTAGGAGGAAAATTATTTTTTGGTGAAGTCCCGCCACATGTGAGCTGCATCTGAATCAAATTTTGTGGTGATTGGATAAAGGAATCAAAAGTTACAGCATTTGGAACCAAGATAGCCTTTTTGTTTAGTCATTGACGCCCCTGATGGGCATTTTTAATATTGTTCCTCCATGGATAATATCTTGTCATCAACGCAATATATTATGTTCATTTTGAGCTCATTTTAATTATAATAATATGCCTTAAAAAATGATGTGCCATTTTCAACGATCTGTGAATGTTTCATGAGCTGTATGATGTTTTGAAACATTGCAGTACATAGTACAAAAAAGTATTTTTTAGATTATGGAAAAAATAAAATTGTATTTATCAGCAATTAACTCAGCAATAATTAGGAGTTGTTCAAATCGCAGTTTCAAATTTACATTCACTGTAAAGTACAGACTCTATGCTTTCAAATGACACCTATTTTGTGTTAATCAAGGCAATATTTTTTTTAAATACGATAATGCGTATTTTCGCAGCTTGGTGGCGCCAGTGGGCAGTACACTCCGGTTTAGAGGGACTAGTCAGCTCTCGTTCAGAGTTGATCGACGTGGTTAGATGCTTTAAAAAGCTGATATTCTAACCTTTAAAATGAAACATATTTTGTGTTATTCCACTTTTGAAAAAAAGCACGGATGGTTCCGGGAACATTGGAAAACACAATGCATCCCGGAAAGATGAGAGACATGTTTTTTTAGCCAAGTATGCATCACTTCCGGAGGTATATCTCGTGATCAACGTAATGGATTATGTTGTGTTTGGGCTCTTTGTAATCGTGACAATCTGCTGTCAATAAAGCTGTTCGATTTTTTTACAATAGATGCATGTTTCATGGATATATGAGCTGAAACGTCACGTCAAAACAACGTGGCATCACTGTTACTGCTAACTCATTGGCGTGCCTGTGCAACTTCATGTGTTAGAAGTCCATGAGGAATATCTTTAGATCTGAGTGATGGATTATGGTGAGTTTGGGCTCTTTTTAATCATAACAATCTGTTGTAAATAATGATGTGCCATTTTCCACAATTTATGCATGCTTCGTTGAGTTATGAGTTAAAACGCGACATCAGTGCTCCATCTTTATACAAGGCTCTGTGTGCGCCTGTGGGTGTTCGTGTGTCACAATTCCATTAGTAATATCTTTAGATCTGAGTGATGGATTATGCTGAGTGTGGGCTCTTTGTAATCGCGAGAGTCTGTTGAAAATAATGTTGTGAAATTTTCTACGGTCTTTGCATGCTTCACTAAGTTATAAGCGAAAAACAAATGCGAGTGCTTCATCAGTATATACTTGCTAAATGTCAGGAACCAATCAGACACAACATCCTTCACCACACAACATCACTCTCCCCAGAATACTAATCACCTGCACATGTTCACAATCAGTAAGCCTCATCAACCCCTGCATAAAAACACTCACCACAGCCTCAGTCATTGTCAAGCCTCCAACAGGAACAGACCATTTCCCGTTGTCTTCCGAAGTCACTGATATTTCCAGTTCCAGCCAAGTATCGTATACTCACCTGTGAATTACTAACCTCTGCATTCCTGTTCCACTGTCTTCAGAGATCCTGTCCGAATCCTTGTTTCCTGAAATCCTGTCTGGATCCTTGTTCTCCGAAATTCTGTCTGGATCCTTATTCTTCGAAATCCTGTCTGGATCATTGTTCCCCAAAACCCTGTATTCTCCTGAGTCCCTGTGTTCACGCCGAGTTGTCTCTCCCACGATGACATTTGAAAGAGAAAAGAGAAAAGTATAAGAGATCTGTGACTGCTTGACATCAGTTAACCTGAAGAGGACCTGCTCACCTGTAATCTGCCCCGCACGTAGTGATCTTCACCGAATCTGCACCTGAACTTTGAAAATACTCACCTATGCACTTGTGTCACGTTAAATAAAGCTGTGTTTGGATACACTTACCTCGATCTCCGTGCCTGTATCCTGACACTAGGTGCGTCCGTGGTATATTTTTTTGTGTTAGAACGCCATGAGGAATATCTTTAGATCTGATGAATGGAATATATTGAATTTGGGCTCTTTTTAATCGTGAGCTCCTGCTGTAAATAACGATGTGTCCTTTTTAATGATCGATGTATGTTTCATGAAGACATTAATGAAAAGGCCAAATCGGAGCATGTTTCATGAAGTTATGGGCGAAAATGTGTCCTAAATTAAGCATCCATTTATGATTTACAAATGTATCTCGAGGGGCTTCTTGTACAAAACCTTGCTCAAGCTTAGAAAAAAGCCCGAAACAATTATGCTTGTTGTATTCTACTCATTGAGACCTTTCAAATGACACATGACTATCTGAACTGTATGATGTTTTTGACATATTGCAGTGTGTAGTACAAAAAAGTACTTCATAAATTATGAATACATTTGTTTCTATTTATCAGCAAATAATTCAGCACTACTTAGGAGTTTATCAAATTGGCTACATTCATTGTAAATTTCAGACTCTAAGCTTTCAAAGGGCACCTATTTGGGGGGGTCTTATTTGCACTCTTGATGTTTTAGAGTGTCACCCCTTCATTGCTGTACACTTTTTTTCTGCACAGTGGCTGAGCTGTAGTTTGTACCAGCAAAAGTTTCTCTGAGTTTTCCTATTTTTTCGTATTGCCCATTCATTTCCTATGTCGGTCATTTTTGACCGGGAGGAAGCTAAGTTGGACTATTTTTTTTTACAACCCTTTAACATATCCAAATCATCTCCTTGATTTTTTTGTGTGATCACATAGGTAATACAACAAAAGACACCAAGTTTCATCCCCCTCTGATGAAGCAAAAAAAATAAAAAAATAAAAACGTAAATGGTTTCGGTCATTTTCGGACGAAGAAGCCCAGAGGGTTAATGTGACAGTAGTCTTTTTTTACAGTCAAAACTTTACAATCTATCCAAAACTAATCACAAAATCTTGTCTAAACATTCATATTTAGTCTGTTACATATTGTGTATGATATATTAGCATATACATGTGAATTTGCAGTTTGTTGCTTAAACAGACATTTTATTTCCACACATTTCAGTCTATTTTTACTCTTAGTAGGCTATAGCAATATAGTTTGGATGTGTTCATGTAAACATAACGTTTACTAATGTAGGTGCGAGAGTTAATTAACGGCACAGACGCACGCTGTATAACTGTAGTAAACAAAACACGCGCGCCTGTCCCGGTCATTCTTCATTTAGCTTGCACACAGACACGCAATTCATATTTAAACAGTCTTTTTGCAGTTTACAGTCAGACACTATTCAATATCGCGATTAGAACAAAGCACTTAAGAATAAATGACTTACTACATCAGCTGGATCCGTTGCTCCTCGAAATGAAACTACCAGCACTTCTGGTACATTTTTCAGGGTTATTAGATAGTATTATTCCTCACAGCGTATGGATACGCTGTGTACACAGCTGTAGTAAGATACTTACTAAACACGATGTGTTTTATAATCCAGCTGGTGGGCGTTGGCATGTTTGAATGGCTTGCCTTAGATCATTTGTGTTTGAATACCGCACGCTCTCCGTGGGCGTGGCACATTAACGCGTAATTAGGTATAATGAGCTGGAAAGAAAAAGACTGACATCTCTCTCTTTTCATACAGATTACATAAACTGAGAATATTTGTTTTTTTATATAAATTAATTAATTAAAAAGAAGAGAGTTCAAGCTTCATTATGGAAAAACACTTGTGCCTGTATGACAAGTATTCGCGGAATTATAGTTAATTTTCGGACGTGTTTCAGAATGGACTTAACTGACAGAGAGAAGGCAGAACGTGCATCATGTTTGTTTTTCTTTATTTGGCGAAAAGCACAACACTCTGTTTTTATTGTGAGTATTTATTGTGAGCCGTCGCGATAGTCAACCTCAGAGGGTTAAGCAAGGTCTGGAGTTGGCGTTTTTTGCCTCCCTAAGTGAGTGTGAGTGTCAACCCAGAGTTGGAAGGTGAAGCAGTGCTTGTTACTCCCCTTACAGTCCTTTCTTGCCTGTGCGGACTGGGGTTTTCCCGAGAGCTCAGGACAGGTGGAGCGAAAATGCTCATACAATCCACAATATAGGCAACAGCGCTCTCTCATGCGATGTTCTCATTCCGAAGGAGAAAGCAGAGTCCTACCCAACTGCATGGGTTCCGAAGAATCTTGGGGCACTGGTAGCATTTTGAACAGGAGCTGGGCTGGCAGACAGTGTGGAAACAGACGGGTGGTGCAGGTTTCTCTCCCTCAGACGATTATCCAGCCGGATTGGTTGATCAATAAGTGTCTCGAGATCACAGGCAGGTTCTCTGGTAGCCAGATCATCCTTGATCGGCTCAGATAGTCCAATCAGGAAACACACCATGAGGGCTTCATTGTTCCAGCCATTCCCTGCTGAAACTGTCCGAAACTGTATGATGTATTCAGAAAGCGCTGCCATTATTTTGTCAGAGGGTGAGAAGTCTCTTAGAGGCTTGCTGGCCGCTAAGAGAGTGCTCAAAGACTTGTTTAAACTCCTCTTCGAATGTAGGGAACAAAGGAACAAGGAAGATGGTTGCAGTTCAAATGTGAGAGAGCACTGAGTCAGGAACTCGTCACATGCACTGGGATCACCCGAGAAACGTTGCGGTGGAGGTTGGCGAGCTTCAGCCAAAGGAGAGAGCATTTGAGAATCCAGAAGGGGTATAGAGGTAGCATTAGAGACAGTAGCTGGAGTGGAGGGCAGCCTGTCAAATATCTAATGGATAGGAGTCATGAGATCAGTCAGCACATGTGAGTGTTTAGCTATCAAAGACTCTGTCTCTGACTCAGCTGTCTCGTGGCGTTGGACTGTGGACCCATACTGAGCAACTGTGGCCAAGAATTCTTGAGAATTAGGCATCTCTGGGTTCATGGTGGCATGGTTATTCTCCGGGACTCGAATTCGTGTCTCTGATGCGAAAGTCTTACTTTCCACCACTGAGCCACAGGAAGGTGTTGAATACAATTGTCAGACGCCCTCTTTACGTTGAATCAAAAGAGTGTATTAAAAAAAGGAAAAGGGCACAAAAATCCCTTTCTTCAAGGCAACCACAAAAATAGAAGAATATCCTGAACAAAAAGGATACAAAAATCCAAAAGGAGAAACAACAATTTCTAAAACACAAACTCAGGAAAAAAGGTTCTTAAAACAGCTAAAATAAACCCAGAGAAACAATCCAAAAGGCAAAAAGAAACTTCTTTGAGCAAGAGCAGACTTACAGCAGTAACTGGCTTAGTAACTGCAAAAAGGCATGAGCCTATGTCAATTCCGTCAGACATCCCACCTGTCAATCCACCAGAATACCAAATGGAGGTCTGTGCACCTAAGTGGAAAGAGATAGAGCAGGTTGTGAGAAAGGCAAGGGCTTCATCCTCTCCAGGGCCTAATGGAGTTCCGTACAGAGTGTACAAGAGTGCTTCAGGAGTTCTAAGAATTCTGTGGAAATTGATAAAAGTGGCTTGGGAAAAGCAGGTTGTACCTAGAGCATGGCGCCGAGCAGGGGGAGTCTTTATACCCAAAGATAAAGATGCTACAAGCATCAGTCAGTTTCGCCCTATTTCACTATTAAACGTCGAAGGCAAAATTTTCTTCAGCGTTATTGCTCAGAGACTGTCAACCTACCTATTAAAGAATGGCTTCATTGACACTTCAGTTCAAAAAGCAGGTATTCCAGGATTCTCAGGATGCTTAGAACATATCAGTGTTATCTGGCAACAAATTCAATCAAGTAAAAAGGAGAGGAAGGAGCTCCACGTGACATTCCTGGATTTGGCTAATGCATATGGTTCAGTGCCACATGAGCTTCTTTGGGCATCATTTGATTTTTTTCAGGGTACCAATGTCGATAACAAATTTAGTGAAAGCCTATTTTGGAGATTTGCAATTTAGTTTCTCAACTCCAGAATTCAGCACTACATGGCAATGCTTAGAGGTTGGAATAATGGCAGGATGCACCATTTCTCCACTGGCTTTTACCATGGCAATGGAAGTAATCATTTGGGCATCAAAATGGGTAGTAGGAGGAGAGCGCTTGGCTTCTGGGATGCGACTACCACCAATCAGAGCATACATGGATGACATGACAACTAATCGGTTATTGGGGAAGTTAACAGATAATATTGAATGGGCACGAATGCAATTTAAGCCCTCTAAATCATGGAGCATCTCAATAGTTAAAGGCAAGGTAGAAGATAAAATATTCTTCATTAATGGTGAGGCAATACCAACAGTTTCTCAGAAGCCAGTGAAGAGTCTAGGGAGATGGTATGATGGGGATCTAAAGGACACAGTTTGAGTGGGAGAAGTTAGACGACAAGCAGTGGAAGGGTTGAAGAGCATAAACAGCTGTGCTCTACCAGGCAAACTAAAGCTCTGGTGCTTTCAGTTTGGTCTACTGCCAAGGTTGCTGTGGCCACTGACTGTGTACGAGGTTTCTTTGACAACAGTGGATAAGCTGGAAGCGTTAATAAGTTCATACATCAGGAAATGGTTGGGAGTTCCACACTGCCTCAGCAGGGTGGGACTTTATAGTAAAGGAGTATTGCAGCTGCCAGTCTCTGCTTTAACCGAGGAGTTTAAGTGTGCCAAGGTCAGACTGGAAATGACTGGAAATGTGTAAGGGAGGCATTACCTGTGGTAAAAACTGGTAGAAAGTGGTCAGCAAAGAAATCTGTAGTAGAGGCAAAGGCTGACCTTAAAATTGGGGATATCGTGGGACAGGTACAGCATGGAAGAGGGGGTTTTGAGCTCAGTTTAGCTCCTCCTAAATGGCACAAGGCAGGCCCAGCTCAAAGGAGGAAGCTGGTAGTCAACGAGGTGCGAAAGCAGGAGGAGAGGATGAGATGTATAAAGGCCATTTCCCAGGCCAAGCAGGGAGAGTGGATGAGATGGGAGAGTGTGGAACAACGCAATATGGGCTGGCAAGACCTTTGGTCAATGGAAGAGAGTAGGATCAGTTTCCTTATTAGGTCAACATATGATGTTCTCCCATCACCGCAGAACCTAAACCTCTGGGTAGGAGAGGATCCCTCTTGTCCTTTGTGTTCATCACCTGCCACATTAAGGCACATTTTGACAGGATGTAAGGTGGCTCTTAGCCAAGGTCGGTTTACTTGGCGCCATGACCAAGTATTGCGATGTTTGGCTTTAGCATTGGAAGGCAAGCGTAGTATGACCAATAAGTTGCCGCTTGTTCTAGCAAAACATTACACGCAGAAGACAATATTCCTCCGCCCAGGCGAGCAACCACCAAGAAAAGGTGCTAACACCAATTCTCGCCCAGGACAACTGGAAGCTGCTAGGGACTGGACGATGTTGGCTGATCTTTATCAACGGCTTATTTTTCCACCTGAGATTGCCACCGCTAACCCACGACCAGATATTGTTTTGTGGTCTGGATCAGCACGCATTGTTCAACTGATAGAGTTAACAGTGCCATGGGAGGATGCTGTAGATGAGGCATATGAGAGGAAGAAATTGCGGTATGCTCATCTGGCCACTGAAGCAGAACAGCGAGGATGGAGAGTCCAGGTTTATCCAGTGGAAGTGGGTTGTCGAGGTTTTGTGGCACACTCTACAACCCGGTCCCTCAGAGACGTCGGATTCAGTGGTCAAGAGTTGCGTCGAACAGTAAAGAACTTATCTGAAGCAGCAGAAAGGAGCAGCAACTGGCTGTGGTTGAGACGGAAAGATTCTAGCTGGCTGTGTACAGGCCGCCATGCTACGGTTTCGTAGAATTCTTGAAAACTTGAAGAGTCTGTTGGTTTATTAGTGTAGGTTGTATAGTATTTACAGTCATTACGTTCCTGTGTATATTGCGTGAATGACCGGTGGTTGGGCAGATATTGTGTTTTGCGGTAGGTGGTATGCCATACGGAACCGTTGCCACTGAAACTGCATATTAACGCACCAGTGGGGCTCGACAGCCTTAGTCAAACGGGTTGGCGCGTATGGTTGGGTTGCGGAGAGATTGTGAGATTGTGTTTAGGTCTCAGCAGCACTGTTGGTTTATTTGTATAGGTTGTGTAGTATTTACAGTCATTACTTTCCTGTGTATATTGCGTGAATGACGGGTGGTTGGGCAGATATTGTGTTTTGCGGTAGGTGGTATGCCATACGGAACCGTTGCCACTGAAACTGCATATTAACGCACCAGTGGGGCTCGACAGCCTTAGTCAAACGGGTTGGCGCGTATGGGTGGGTTGCGGAGAGATTGTGGTTAGGTCTCAGCAGCAAGAGGGAAGTAGAGGACAGTAAGGTGGGCTGAGTTGAGTGGGGGACGGAGGGGGGTGACTCTGGGACGCCAGAATCACTGTCGAGCCCTCTTGAGGTGTCGTGGGCTAGTCGGCGAAACACTGAGGACGGAAGGTGCCCACTTGAAGACCCTAGAGATGTTCCCTACTCCGCTCAATCCAGAGGGTTGTATGGGGGGACCGCACTGTGGTTGCAGCCTTTTTGTGTGCTGACGCGCAAATACACTGCAGCTATTAACACCAGACAGAAGGAGATTCACGTCACCAGATGGAAAGAAGCGTAAATGCATGGAGAAGCATAGGTTACTGTAAAGCTACGTCTTAGTTGGTGCTTATCTTGGCGAAAGCCAAGTACAAATCAGCATGAAGTTTTAACATCTACTCTTGTGTAATGGAAATCAGGAACATCAATAACCAACCGAAGATACAGAGAAACAGACCAGCTTAAATACACAACACAGAACAAGGCTAAAGAATAGCACTGACCACTAAAGGCACAATATTAAACATGAGAGTTCTATGGGGACCTCTAGGGGTCAAACTAAAACATTACAAAGCAAAAACTCTGACAAGTGGGGTAAGAAAAGTTTATCTAATTCAAGATTGGATTGGACTGTGGTCCACAGCAGAGTCAGTTGAGCTGTGAATTATCAGTCACTATTATTATATAAAATAAATAAACAAACAAAAAAAAATGTGTTGGGCTGCAATCTCAATGCAAACCATTATAATGCCAAACTCTTTCCACGTGATTTCAGACGCCAAAAAGTGCTGAAATTTTCTCAACATGAATGATTAACAGCCAAGAAACACAAAGCCATTAACTGACTCACCAATGCCAAGATGGTGAAAGAGAGGTTTGGTGTCATCTGTGGAGGAAAGAGACTGTAGTTGTACAGAGCGAATGCAAGCACAAGACCATGAAGGACAACAAAATAGTATTTAAGCTCTGCATGCAAAATGCACAAAAAACAATGACATACATTACTATTCTAGCTGTAAGACCTTAAAGATCATGCAAATTAATCCTTAGTCATCAGAAAAATGCTGCAGTTATGAGTGTGATGGGTTATGTATCATGGTTCTTATGTATGTCTTGGACATACTCGCCTTCAGTAACAGGATTGGCGGGTAGAGCTGCAGGAGAAGGAGTCATCGATGGCAGTGAAGAACTAAAAGGGCTGATTGAACTCTCTGGGCTTCCGTGAGCATATTCGTCACATGTGCCTTTTGCCTAAGACAAGAACATACCAACTCATATTATTATTATTTAAATACAAGTACATGCGAGTAAAAGAAAAACAGCATTCACTTTGTTAATGGCATATTCACTCTCATGATGCTAACATTGTCCATGTAGCCACTATAATTGCCACATCAGAATCAGAATCAATTTAATCAGAATCAATTTAATTGCCAAGTAGTGTTGTGCACATACAATAATTTTGCTTTGGTAATAAGGTGTTACCGAGGCTGCTATATTCAGCGCCAACTTGAGAAAAAATACAGCATGACATGAGGAGAGGTGAGGAGAAAAAAAGCAATAAATAATGAAATAAATATGAAATGAATAATGAAGTATTAAAACTTATTATTAGTGGTCTGACAAGATCTCATGTCACGAGATCTCGCGAGACTAAAATGTGACGAGATTTGTAGTCGGATGAAAAGCTGTCTCATGATATCGCCATGGCGGAGAGTGAGGGTGAAATTAGTATAGATTTTTTGCAGCGCTACATTCACCGTAATGGTGCCCACTGTCGCTTTGCTGTTTTTATAAAAATAAAAACCATTGTAAACTATTGTAAATGTCTGCTCTGTTGCAGTCACACACAGTGCAGCAGGAATCACAGTTCACTGAACGTGTGATGAAGGATTCATTGCACAGCAGAGCCTAAACGCCTGCCAAATGCCTTATCTTGTAGATATGCATGCTCAGCCCCGCCACTTCCTATACGCAGAGTACGTGTGATCGCAAATTCGAAAGCGAAAGTAAAACACAAGCTCCCTGACGCGGCAAATTAGCTCTGGATCACAGTGTCATAGAGACAAGAGGGAAGGCTCGTTTTACTCAGACGACCAATCAGTCTCTCAGGATCATTGTGAAGCTATTAAGCCACGCCCTAGCAACCATTTAGAGCACCTTGGCAACAAGTTCCATAGACTTCCATTGAAAGAGATAAAAGGGATATCTCTAGATAGAAGTGTCATAGAAACATGAGAGTGGTCTCGTTTGACCCGGGTCAGCAAACAGCCAATCATGAATTACCTCATCACTTCGTAGCCCCTCCCTAGCAACCATTGTCGAGCACCTTAGCAACCACAATCCATAGAGGGATATCTTCCATTCTAAATGTAACAGAGGCATGGGAGTTGGTTTATATCATTCACACTGACAATCAGCCTTTGGAGTTTCATGATTGTCAGCTCCAAGCCACTCCCTAGCAACTAAACAGAGTACCCTAGCAACGATTTTGGAAGACCTATATCTCTGCATCAGAACATCGAATAGAGATGGGGGTTGGCTCTTTTGACTCATGCTAGCAAATAGGACTTCCAACATGCTACATATGCTAGCTGTGGTGCTTGCCAAAGGCAAGGCATCACTATTGTTATTGTGCATACTTAATAGTGGTGCTTGCCAAAGGCAAGGCACCACTATTGTTATTGTGCATGCTTATTATTATTAGTGGTGCTTGCCAAAGGCAAGGCATCACTAGTGTTCTTCTACATACTTATTAGTGGTGCTTGCCAAAGGCAAGGCATCACTAGTGTTCTCTTGCATACTTATTATTAATTCTATTTTACTTACTGAAATTCCATTTAAACTTATTATTATTATTAAGTTGGCTTGTGAGAGCCAACTTACTGAAATCCTATTTAAACTTATTATTATTATTAAGTTGGCTTGTGAGAGCCAACTTACTGAAATCCTATTTAAACTTATTATTAGGTTGGCTTGTGAGAGCCAACTTACTGAAATCCTATTTAAACTTATTATTAAGTTGGCTTGTGAGAGCCAACTTACTGAAATCCTAGTCAAGTCAAGTCAAGTCACCTTTATTTATATAGCGCTTTTTACAATACAGATTGTATCAAAGCAGCTTCACAGTGATAACATGAAAATAATATAACAGAGTTTGTTTCTAAAAGAAAATTGAGTCAACGTCCACCTTAAGTAAGGCAGATCAATAATATTATTGAATATTAAATGTCCCCAACTAAGCAAGCCAAAAGCCAAGGCAACAGTGGCAAGGAACCAAAACTCCATCAGGTGACAGAATGGAGAAAAAAACCTTGGGAGAAACCAGACTCAGTCGGAGGGCCAGTTCCAGTTCTGGCCAACGAAGGAACAGTGCATGATTTATGATTCGGGCAGCATTACAAGTCTGATTGGATCGGAACATTTAGAATATTTATCCATTTCCATCTTTTGGAAGTCCAAGTAATCACGCCGGTGTTGAGACGAGTTGTTGAGGATCAGTGCCGTCCACCATAGAGGGTCCATATCGCCGGTGTTGAGTCGTCTCTTCACAGGCTTTGTGATTGGCGTATCTGAAGTCTCTGTGAAAGGCTGGATACAAACTGGAGCTGACGAACGCCGTTTTTCTCGGGACTCGCGTCCCGAGATAACAGCAGAAAAGCAAAAAGGGAAAATAATTAGCGTAGCTGCTGTTCATAATGATTTCCATAACACGGGCGTAAATGATAAAAAACATGAAGACAGTGATTCTTGCGTCCCAGAGTCACCCCCCTCCGTCCCCCACTCAACTCAGCCCTGCTTACTGACCTCTACATCCCTTCTGCTGCTGAGACCCAACCACAATCTCACAATCTCTCCGCAACCCAACCATACGCGCCGACCCGTTTGACTAAGGCTGTCGAGCCCCACTGTCGTCGTTAATGCAGGTTCAGTGGCAACGGTTCCGTATGGCATACCAACTACCGCAAAACACAATATCTACCCAACCACCCGTCATTCACGCAATATACACAGGAACGTAATGACTGTAAATACTATGCAACTTATACAAATAACCTACAGACTCTTCAAGTTTTATAATATTAAATGCATTTGATCTGATTCAGCAGTTGTATAAAAGGTAAGCATTATGTAAATGCTTGGCTAAAGAGATGCGTCTTTAATCTAGTTTTAAACTGGGACAGCGAGTCAGAGCTTCGAACAATATCAGGAAGGCTATTCCACAGTTTTGGAGCTAAATGTGAGAACGCCCTTCCTCCTTTAGTGGACTTAGATATCCTAGGAATGACCAGAAGCCTCGAATTTAGTGATCTTAAAGAACGTGATGGATTGTAGGGCGATAGAAGGTCCATTAAATACACAGGAGCTAAACCATTTAGGGCTTTATAGGTCAGTAATAGTACTTTGTAATTGATACGGAACTTGATAGGTAACCAGTGTAGAGATGATAAAATTGGTGTTATATGATCATATTTTCTTGACCTAGTAAGAACTCTAGCAGCTGCATTTTGCACTAACTGTAGCTTGTTTATTGAGGATGCAGGACAGCCAGTTAATATAGCATTACAATAATCTAGTCTCGAGGTCATGAATGCATGAACTAACTTTTCTGCATCAGAAACAGATAGCATGTTACGTAACTTTGTAATGTTTCCAAGGTGGAAAAAGGCTGTTCTTGTAACATATGAAATATGATTTTCGAAAGACAAGTTGCGGTCTAGTATAACACCCAGGTCTTTTACTGTAGTGGATAAAGTAACTGGACATCCTTCTATATTAAAGTTGTATTGTAAGTGAGTTTGTGGGTAGTTTTTTGGACCAATAAGTAATACCTCCGTTTTATCTGAATTTAGTAGCAGGAAATTACGCGTCATCCAGCATTTTATATCTTTGAGACACTCTGTCAAATTTGATAAGTTAGTGTTTTCATCTGGCCGTGATGAAATATATAATTGAGTGTCATCAGCATAACAGTGGAAATTAATTGCATGTTTTCTTATAATATTACCAAGTGGGAGCATATATATTGAGAATAGCAGAGGGCCTAACACCGATCCTTGCGGCACTCCATAGTCTACTGACGTTATCTTTGATTTTTCCCCATTTAAACAGACAAAATGATAACGGTCTGATAAGTACGATCTAAACCAGCTTAATGCCTGTCCCTGAACACCAGTGTAGTTTTGTAGTCGATCCAGGAGTATTTTATGATCGATAGTGTCGAACGCAGCGCTTAGATCGAGTAGAACTAGTATTGAGATACAGCCTTGGTCAGAAGCTAAAAGTAAATCATTTGTAATTTTAACTAGCGCAGTTTCTGTGCTATGATGCGGTCTGAATCCTGACTGGAATTTTTCATATATCTCATTTTCTTGCAAGAAAGAGCACAATTGAGCGGACACAATTTTTTCTAGTATTTTAGACATAAATGGAAGATTTGAAATGGGTCTGTAATTTGCTAAGTTATTTGGGTCTAATTGCGGTTTCTTAATGAGAGGTTTTATTACTGCCAGCTTGAATATTCTTGGAACATGACCTAAAAATAAAGACGAGTTAATAATATTGAGAAGAGGCTCTTCCACTACAGGTAACACTTCTTTCAGTAGTTTAGTGGGTATTGGATCTAATAAACATGTTGTTGGTTTCGATGCAATGATAAGTTTATTTAGCTCTTCCTGTCCTATAGTTGTAAAGCGGTGTAGTTGTTCCAGAGGGGCGATAATTGAGGCTGAATCATAAGACACCATAAAAGAGTGTACATTTACAATTGTGTTACGGATGCTTTCTATTTTCTCATTAAAGTAGTTCATAAAATCATTACTACTATACTGTAACGGAATATTTTGCTCTGGTGATGTCTGTATATTTGTTAGTCTAGCCACGGTGTTAAATAAAAACCTTGGATTATTTTGGTTATTTTCTATTAGTTTGTGGAGATGCTCAGCCCTGGCTGCTTTTAGAGCCTTTTTATAACGTGACATACTGTCTTTCCACGCGAATCTAAAGACCTCTAAATTAGTTTGTTTCCATTTACGCTCTAAGTTACGAGTTTCTCTCTTGATAACATGCGTAGCACTGTTGTACCAAGGTGCTTTAGTTTTCTCTCTAACCTTTTTTAATCTAATTGGTGCAACAATATCTAATGTACTAGAGAAAATGGTGCTCAAACTGCTAGTCATTTCCTCTAGTTCATCTGTTTGTTTGGGTTCACTGAGCAGCTGAGATAGATCAGGTAAGCTATTTAAGAATCTATCTATAGTGGTTGGAACGATTGTTCTGCCTGGTCGACAACGTGGCGCAACATGACAAATTTCAGCAGTACGTATTATACAAGTTACCATGTGATGATCAGTGAGATCGTCACTTTGCGGTATAATATCTATATCAGTTGGATTGGTTCCATATGATATAATTAAGTCTAGTGTATGATTTAGACGATGAGTGGGACCACTGACGTTTTGCTTGACCCCAAAAGAGTTTAATAAATCTGTAAACGCAGTCCCTAACGCATCATTTGTGTTATCTACGTGTATGTTAAAATCTCCAACAATTATTGCTTTATCGGTATTGACCAATAGATCTGAGAGAAACTCTGCAAACTCTTTTAGGAAATCAGCATAGGGCCCTGGAGGTCTATATACAGTAGCCAAGGCTAGAGATAATAGGGATTTCTTTCTTACATCTAAGAGCGTAATATTTAGTAAAAGTACTTCAAATTAATTAAACCTGTGACCTGTTTCCTGAATAACATTAAGAATATCTCTATAGATTGTTGCAACACCGCCGCCACGACCGATCAGACGGGGCTCATGCTTATAACAGTATACTGGTGGAGTGGACTCATTTAGACCGAAATAATCATTTGGTTTAAGCCAGGTTTCAGTAAGGCAAAGTACATCGAAGCTATTATCTGTGACCATTTCATTTACAATAACCGCCTTAGGTGTGAGCGATCTAATGTTTAGAAGACCTAGTTTTAGAAATAGTTTTTGTTCACTGATATTTAGATTTTCAGGTTTAATTACAATAAGATTTTCCCTAGATCCTACAGTAGATTTATTATATGGCCTCACTAAACGAGGAATAGACACAGTTTCTATATAATGTTCTACACTACTTATTTCAATTAATTTGGCACAGCAAAGACTGTGATTTGGACTTTGATTTTCGAGCCATATGGTGTGTAACGTCTTGGAGATGTTGTCCGACAGAACAGCCCCTCCGATTCTGCTGGGGTGCAGGCCATCAGCACGGTAGAGCCTAGGTCGCTCCCAGAACAGATTCCAATTATTTACAAAGAGCAGTTTCTGTTCATTACACCATGACATTAACCATTCATTTAGTGCAAATAATCTACTGAACCTTTCCTGAGAGGTTAATAAGTTTATTAACCTATAATAAGTTTAATCCTATTTAAACTTATTATTATTAAGTTGGCTTGTGAGACTTAACATTGCGGAATGTTCAGATTTTCAAACTGGCCAACTGCCAAAAATTAAAATCTAAGCTCCTTGAAGCCCTAGACTGAATCAAACTGCCATTCTATATACTATATGAGCCATTGAGACTCATTTAAACTAATAAACTCATCTTTCTATGACACTTATCTATCTGCAATTAAACTCTCTTAAACTCATAATAAATTAATAAACTTTAAACTTGAACTCTTAGACTCATTTAAACATAAACTCTAAACTCATAAACTTGTACGCTTATAAACTCATACACTTATAAACTCATGAATTAATACCCTTATGAAGTCTTAAACTCATGAATTCATACACTTATAAACTCTTAAACTCATAAATGAATCAACTAAACTCATTTAAACATTAACTCTTAAACTTGTACACTTATAAACTCATGAATTCATACACTTATGAACTCAAACTCTAAATAATAAACTCTGAACTCTTACTCATTTAAACTCATAAACTTATGAACTCATGAACTCATACACTTATGAACTCATGAATTCATACACTTATGAAATCAAACTCATAAATGAATAAACTCTGAACTCTTACTCATTTAAACTTATAAACTCTAAACTCATAAACTCGTACACTTATAAACTCATGAATTCATAAGCTTATGAACTCATGAAATCATAAACTCATAAACTTGTACACTTAGAAACTCATGAATTCATACACTTATGAACTCAAACTCATTTAAACATTAACTCTTAAACTTGTACACTTATAAACTCATGAATTCATACACTTATGAACAAACTCAAAATAATAAACTCTGAACTCTTACTCATTTAAACTCATAAACTTATGAACTCATGAACTCATACACTTATGAACTCATGAATTCATACACTTATGAAATCAAACTCATAAATGAATAAACTATGAACTCTTACTCATTTAAACTTATAAAGTCTAAACTCATAAACTCGTACACTTATACACTCATGAATTCATAAGCTTATGAAGTCATGAAATCATAAACTCATAAACTTGTACACTTAGAAACTCATGAATTCATACACTTATGAACTCAAACTCATTTAAACATTAACTCTTAAACTTGTACACTTATAAACTCATGAATTCATATACTTATGAACAAACTCAAAATAATAAACTCTGAACTCTTACTCATTTAAACTCATGAACTTATGAACTCATAAACTCGTACACTTATAAACTCATGAATTCATAAACTTATAAACTCATACACTTATGAATAACCATGCCACCATGAACCCAGAGATGCCTAATTCTCAAGAATTCTTGGCCACAGTTGCTCAGTATGGGTCCACAGTCCAATGCCACGAGACAGCTGAGTCAGAGACAAAGTCTTTGATAGCTAAACACTCACATGTGCTGACTGATCTCATGACTCCTATCCATTAGATATTTGACAGGCTGCCCTCCACTCCAGCTACTGTCTCCAATGCTGCCTCTATACCCCTTCTGGATTCTCGAATGCTCTCTCCTTTGGCTGAACCTCGCCAACCTCCACCGCAACGTTTCTCGGGTGATCCCAGTGCATGTGACGAGTTACTGACTCAGTGCTCTGTCACATTTGAACTGCAACCATCTTCCTTGTTCCTTTGTTCCCTACATTCGAAGAGGAGTTTAAACAAGTCTTTGAGCACTCTCTTATCGGCCAACAAGCCTCTAAGAGACTTCTCACCCTCTGACAAAATAATGGCAGTGCTTTCTGAATACATCATACAGTTTCGGACAGTTTCAGCAGGGAATGGCTGGAACAATGAAGCCCTCATGGTGTGTTTCCTGATTGGACTATCTGAGCCGATCAAGGATGATACACTTATGGACTCATGAATTCATACACTTATGAACTCAAACTCATGAATGAATTAACTCTCAACTCTTACTCATTTAAACTTATAAACTCTAAACTCATAAACTCATACACATAAACTCATAAACTTATAAACTCATAAATTCATACACTTATGAACTTTTAAATTCATAAATAGTTCACAATAGCAACCACCCAGAACACCCTAGCAACTGCCTAGCAACCACCCAAAATACCATAGAACACCCTAGCAACACCATAGCAACCACCCAGAACACCCTAGCAACTGCCTAGCAACCTCCCATCACACCCTAGCAACAACCCAAAATACCTTAAAACACCCTAGCAACACCCTAGCAACCATACAAAATAGCCTAGCACACCCTAGCAACACCATAGAAACCACCCAGCACACCCTAGCAACTGCCTAGAAACCACCCATAACACCCTAGGAACCACCCAAAATACCTTAAAACACCCTAGCTACACCATAGCAACCACCCAAAATACCTTAAACACCCTAGCAACACCATAGCAACCACCTAGCACACCCTTGCAACTGCCTAGCAACCACCAATAACACCCTAGCAACCACCCAAAAAAACTTAAAACACCCTCAACACCATAGCAACCACCCAAAATACCTTAAACACCCTAGCAACACCATATCAACCTCCCATAACACCCTAGCAACTGCCTAGCAACCACCCAGAAGACCCTAGCAACCACCCAAAATACCTTTAAACACCCTGGCAACACCCTAGCAACCAACCAAAATACCTTAGCATTCACCCAGAACACCCTAGCAACCACCCAAAATACCTTAGCAACCACCTAGCAACCAACCAGAACAACTTTAAATTACTTCAAACTATACTTTAAACTTTAAACTACTTTAAACTAATTTAAACTTCAAACTAATTTAAACTTCAAACTAATTTAAACTTTAAACTACTTTAAACTTCTTCAAACTTTCTAGTCAAAACTTTCACAAGCCAACTTAAAGTTAACCCTAGTTGCTCCAGAGGCGTGCGACCTCTGACATATATAGCAATTGTAAGTCGCTTTGGATAAAAGCATCAGCTAAATGTAAAACCATTTTGCAAGACCTATATCTCTGCATCAGAACATCTTTTAGAGATGGGGGTTGGCTCTTTTGACTCATGCTAGTAAACAGGACATCCAACATGCTACACATGCTAGCTGTGAATAACTACATGCTAATAGTGATTAGGTAAGGGCTAAATCTTGCCAACAAAATGTTTAGAACTCCAATGGTAACCATCTGTGACATCTACCAACCATCTAGCAACGTCATAGCAACCACCCAGAATACCCTAGCAACCACCTAGCAACACCATAGCAACCACCCAGAACACCCTAGCAACCACCTAGCAACGCCATAGCAACCGCCTAACAACCACCCATAAGACCTTAGCAACCACCTAGCAACACCATAGCAACCCTCAGAATACCATAGCAACCGTGTAACAACGCCCTAGCAACCACCAAGAATACCCTAGCAACCACCTAGCAACACCATAGCAACCACCCACAACACCCTAGCAACTGCCTAGCAACACCCTAGAAACCACCCAGAATACCCTAGCAACCAGTCAGAACACTGTAGCAACCACATTGCAATGCCCTAGCCTTACTGAACGCTGTTCAGCTAAATTTGCAGTTACTTTGTACATTAAATCTAGAATTAATTACATGTCAACTGTTTAGCTAGAGAAGAATTATTATAGTTATTGGGAACTTTCAATGGCACATTGACTAAACTTTATGGAGAGACAGACACATGGTGTGGTCTTGAACACGCAGCAGCTGTGACCAATTATAGAATGATGTCCAAAGCAAATCTAATGGTTGATCATAAGTGCTATTGATTATTCCCAATACCAGGTCATTCTGCTGTTTTAATAATTTCTTTAAGTCTTTTTATGATTTTTAATCATAATAGAATTCAGCTATTCATTTTTTTCATTTACCCCTCTTGTTCTAGTGTGGTTTTACTTCCCCATAGAACCGCAAAAGTAACTAGACATACTTTCCTTCTTGATTAGTTTATGTTTAAAAGTTGCTTCAATTTTATGAGCCAGCTACAAAAGTAATCTAGACGATTGCTATGGCATAATTTTGAGCACCACTAATAAACACAACACAATCTAATTGGAAAGCTATTCTCTTCCTCTTTTTTCTCTTTCTTTCTCTTCTTCACTTGTTCAGAGATCAAGCCTGTTGTATGCTATCAGTAAGTTCTGATAAATAATTTGACCATAAGAACCATCTTATGTCATTTATTAAATATAGGCTTACGCTCTTCTAGCAAAACCACTCAGATCCACACAAATCTGAGTATCCTGCTATTTGCAGCTAAGATAGCAATAATCAGGTACAGATTTCACTTGTTAACCACACCTGTCTGAACCTAGCTGTACATTATACACCTAGCTGTCTCACTTTGCCATTAGCTTCAAATTCTGTTTGATCGTGCATTAGTCTCTTGCCCTTACTCTCACCACAAGTGTGCCGAAATGTTGCAGATGCTCAGCCTAACTGCCCAGATGGCAGGCCAAATGGACTGGCTAGGTGTTTTGAGCAACACCCTTTTATCCATGGCTGCTGATGACCTTCAGCGCCAGAACCAAAAGTAACTGGAAAACAAGGGGAAAAAACTAATGGCAGACGACTCAAACCAGAGGTATGACCACAAATATCTGACTGAGGTTATCTTCCTGGCCCACAACCTCACAGGTTTGAAACAGGAGGTAAACAACCTCAAACGCCAGATCACCGAATCCCAAAAGAAGCTGACACATGCTAAAAGCCGCATAGACCAGCTAGAGATGGAGGCTCAGGACAGACACAAGGACCCTGGCAGAAGGAAGTCACAGGAGAAAATCCACTAGCTTCAAACGGCTCTGACAGCTGCTAAACAACAAGAGCAGTTGGAAAAGAAAGCCAGAGAGGACCTGGAAAAGGAACTCTTTCACAAAGAGTCACTGTTAAAAGCAGCAAATTCTGAACTCTTGGACAAAGATGCCAGAATCATGGCCTGTGAAGGTCAACTGAATGTGTCCCGATCTGGAATTGAAGCGCTGACCTAGCAGCTGGAAAACACTAAAGATGAACTTGACATGGTCCAACGAGAACTGAGACACTCATACCTGCTGCAAAAGGAACTACAGCAGGAGAGATATCTAACTCCCCCACTTGCAATCAGCAGAGAAACCTCCTCCAGCCAAGCACAGAGTTACAAAGGGGGAGACAAACCCCTCTGCTTAGCACATCATCGGACGGTTTCCTTAATTTGTGTCAGGAGTTATGAAATGAAAAAAATGAGTCGATACCTTTAATATGAATTATGAGCATCAGCTGGTCCATTCATAAAAAAACACTCTGTGCTGTCGTCATGACAGTGATTCACAAAACAACGTCCCTCAGGGCTTTAGCTCAAAAATGTGCAGACTTGGAGAAATATTGATATATTCTCATAGATTCACATCATATTTCTATAGACAGGAATAATATTTATTGAATTTATACCCAAATGCGTCGATGTAATCATTATGATCATTTCTTACTGAGATGTGCTGTGTTTTCAATTCATACCAAAAGCCTGAGGGCGCTATATGCACAATAATAGTCCATATATGGATCATGAAGACACATAGTCATGTGACATTCCAGGATGTCACTGATACAGAAAGTAGCTGACAGAGATCACTGTAACATGCAGATGTTTTGAAGACAATAAACATGATTGATATTTGAGTTACCTGTGTTCTTCAAATGCCAGGTATTTCATAATAATAGATTATATTTATAATGTAATGCTAATCGATATAGATTTCATCATCGTGCAGAACACTATAAATAATACATTTTCTGTCTGATTTTTTTTTTAATCTGAAGCCAAATTAGATCACAGAAGATTATTTAAAACACTCGACTTGCGTTATAAAGTAAGTTTGGAGCACAAACATGGTTTTAATCTCATAAAGGGTCGTGTATTGGTGGTGTGCTAAGCTAACATGCTAGCGAGCCCAGGTGCACCTGCCACCAGCAGTTATTGTTTTATGATTTTTTTCTAAATAGGAATGCTTACTGAAATGTTTCAGTGCATTTGATACCAGTTTCAAATATTTAGTGAGAACTTTTATAAAAGAAATTAGGGGTTGAAACCCTATGAATAGCCTGTGAATAGCCAGTCGTTGGTAGCTATAATGCAGACAAAAGAAATGCATATTTAGAGCCATAACCAGTCTGGAGAGGTGTGAATGTGTGCAGGGGAGACTGACACTGAATGGGGCTCGTTTGCACCACAAAATAATAGAGACAATAGACTGAACAGATGACTCAGAAGATGACTAAACATCAGTTTGCATTTTAGAGTCTAATCAAAATAAAGTAATTTGACATGATCTTGAAAAACATTTAACTAAACACAGAGTTTTTGACTTATCAGTTTCAGATTTTAAATATAAAGTGGTCACACATATGGCTTTAGCTGCAGTGGATTTCTAGATTGCTCCAGGGCCAACTTCAATTTTATTTTCATGAAGATGTTTCATAAAAATAAATTTCTAATAACTACAAAACTTTGAAGCTATTTAAAAAAGAAAAATCATTATGACAAGAATTAATTCTACATTTACAATAAACTACCAGGTGTCAGCTTTCAAATGAGATCATACTTGTGCTTTTAGTGCAAAGGGTTCATGAACTGTATCTGTTTCAGTTTGGGTATGTCATTTCTGGGGATTTTTCAAAAGTGGGCTTGCAGCTTAACAGGTTAAGACATAACTGTCACTATAAGTTTCTCAGAATACAATAGTAGTCAAATAATGAATCTTAGTCTTATATCTTTTTAATGATGTATAGTTTGTCAAGGTATAACATTAAATCTGATAGTAAATTTGAACTAAATAAAAAAAAAAAACGCTTCAGTGCGCCGACGCACTGGCGAAGATTAAGAGGTTAAAGCTTCTGCAGCCGCGGAAGGAAAATAATTGATTCAGACGAATCTTGAAACGACGCGTGTAGTGACACTCAAAGACCTCATCCGAATGGCCAGACATATCCCTGCATTTACACCAGAGTTTGCAGAAGACCACGACGTCCACGTTACCTGCGAGACCTGCAGTCTTTGGTGAGTGTGAACCATCAAGATAGACTCTATCTGATCTGGATCACATCCAGCCCAGAGTTGCGACGCTTTCTGGCTCGGCAGCCAGACAACATCCAGTCTAACTACCAGCAGCTGAAACAAGTCATCATAAAGGAATTCTCAGAGTCTAAAAACGGACTGATTGCTGCCCTAGACATCAAAAAGGGTCGGCATGAAACTCCCTATGTTTACTATCACAGCTTCGGAGCTTGCAACAAACCTGGGATGGAGGAGGACACGAGTTTCAAGAGCCTTTTCCTCCGAAACCTCCATCCTATTGTAAGTCACCATTTAGGCATGATGGCCTGTCCCCACACAATGCCTATCCAACAACTGCGTGACCTGACACAGAAGGCCTTTAACAAACACAAGGCCTCCTCAAAAAGGGTTTGTAAGACCCCAGTGATTCTGAACGGCAAAAAATCCAGAATGCAAAGCTGGCACCAGAAGGCGCCCAGCATTATCACAATGCAAGAGCCTTCAACAAAGAGCTCCTAGCCAGCAGAGGGCAGAACCGTCACCATGGCCATAGACCCAGACACAAGACCAATTGCTGGGAGGAGCCATGGAAAAGTACATCCTCCAACAACAACATCCTCCTCCACACCTTTCAAACAGGTGTCAAACAGAGGCTGCACAAAGACAGTTGGACACGCCTGCTTCTGAGATACAAGAGCTGCTAGCACTAGCCAAAGAGCTCCTGGAACAGAACTCACATGAGGAAAACTGGGATGAACAAATGTCTGACCTGTGCCCAACACAACTCAGGCTAGCTCAAGTCAGCACTACTGCCAGAGCAGAGTAACACTGCAGACTTCAGACGCCTGGTGACTGGGTGCTGAACCAAGGGCGAATGACCACCTGCTGCCCTTTTTGCTACCAGTACAAGGTCAGTCTGAAACTCTCTCCATGCTACACAACACCCATAACCACTCCCTGTAGTCACAAGCAACCACTTGCCTCAAACGACAGGTGACAAGCTGTCAAGGCACCTGCTGCCTCGGCACCTGCTGCAGAGACCTGGAGTTGGCTACTGTCTACATCACCCACCGTGGAGCAACCATCACTCCAGGAAACACAAACCGGAAGGGTGTGTGATCGTTCTGCACATTTGACGTCGCTAGTTGTTGTCTATAGCATGGACAACAGCGTTTGAAAGGGGGGAGTTGTAGCGTCTGGAGCAATCACACACACACAAATTATTAATTTTATCTAATGAATTGTCCGGCAAACTCACTCTCCCAACAAAGATCTGTCTTACTTCCCCCGAAGCTAACACCACTGGCAGAACTCGGGGTCCTGTTTCATAGATAAAAATCTTTTACGACCCCTAAAAGGGAATTCCTGAGAGATGTCACACTCACTTAATTCTCCTGAGAAAGAGAAATAAACCCTGTTAATCCTATATATTCTACATATAACCACTTGAGAAATGTATAAACATGTATCCTAATTTTCACATCTCATGATTTTCCTTCTGATGTTGTTTTGGCCTATGTTTTCTTGTAAACTCTAATGGGTTAATGTTTCAGACTTTGCATACTATGGTTAGCCAACATCATATGTGTGGCATATTTGATTTCTATAACTTGGTACTTTGAAGATCGAAATGACTGTGTACATGATATGTCGATAACAACAACATATTATTATTACAAGAATCTTTCAGTTTCTTCATCGGCTCCCACCCCTCCAGCGGGCACATGCAAATGAGCACCCTTGAAACAAAGAACCATAAACCAAATTCTCCCGCCTGGAACTTCCTGTCACGGTTCATGGATTCACTGTCTCGCCCTCGCGCTGTGAGTATGGTTGTGTGTGTATTGGTAGACGTGGCTCGTGACTGAGGCTGATGAGCGGATCAGCGTCAGCTGTTTCTCATCACGGCACCCTATTTATTGTGTGTGAGTTTGTCCTGTCTTTGTCAGATCGTTGTAGAGGCTCTCTGGATTTACCTGTGTCTCCTATCCAGTTCTCCTGTCTGATTGTTTGCCCGGATCGCCTGTGTTCCTGCCTGGAGTCTGCCCATCTGCGTCCCTGCATTGCCAGTGCCCTGCCAGAGACTGAGACTTCCATCTGAACCTACTACTTCTATTCTTTTGTGAATAAACAGTTGTTCATTGCACTTGAATCCTATCGTTCTTTCTGGCCCTTACTGACACCTCCACCTTTCTTATTGGCCGAGCCAACCCTGAGAGGTAGGACCTTTCTAAGGGTCTCTTGACTCCCCTCACTCTCTTTGCTTTCAGACTCTCTGGACGCTCTTGGCTCTCTGAGCCAGGCTTGTGCAAAATTCAGAATTGAATTGAAAATGACTCCTAAATTCCAATTCAATTCTTGAATTTGAATTGAATTTGAATTGATGTCAAAAACAGGATCTAGAATTACAATTCGAATTTGAATTAAAGGAAGCAGAATTGCAATTCAAAACAAATTTTAAGAAATTCATATAGATATTTTAAGTGAAGTGTTTAACAATGAAGCTTTATGTCAGATATGATTTCAGATATGATTTCAGATGTCAGATATGATTTCATTACATATTCTATAAATGATATTAGTTTGAACTACTTGTACAGATTACATTAACAGGAAATATTTTCCCCCAGCAATGAATGTTAAAAGCTCTAGTCACAGAACAAATAATTAAGTTTGATTTATTGTAATTGTAATTTTGTGGAACATGATAGAACATGACTCAGAACATGATAGAACATGACTCCCAGAATTACTTTGGTAAATCTTTGGAAGAAAAAAAAAATACGTGGACATTTGTTGATATATATATATATATATATATATATATATATATATATATATATATATTAGAACAAAATGTATGCAGGGTTGAGAAGTGAGTTAACTGTAATGAAAATATGTTATTGAATTACATAATTAATGTAATTGTATTTAGTTGTATTACTGAGGTAAAATGTGTAATTTAATTAGTTACTAATCAAATTTAAAGGAAATTGATTTACATTGATAAAGTAATCCAAATAAAATAATCCAAACCACATTTATAATGGGTAACTTATAACAGTAAGCAATTACATTTCCAAAGTAACCTTCCTAACGCTGAATGTATGTGAGATTCAACATTCTTTCTGTTGTGTGACTAGGGTGACCACCCGTAACGCTTTGTGTTGTACCGCACAGCATTTTCACCCCTTGTCCCCCACGTCGCATATTGAGAAAATGTCCCGCATATTTATCAGTCTGTTTGTTTTTAATTATCATATTAAGAAAATGTGCATGCGTTCTTTTGCCTTTTTAAGAAAGCATTTTATTTATTCTTTTTGCGCCGTAGTTTTTCACCTATATTTAACAGCGCTTCGTCAGAAGTACAAATACAACAGCCGTTTTTAAAATCATATCCAATGGTTGAAAAGAAAGGAGTAAACACGGTCACTAGTAGGTTGTTAATCAAAATGTTGAGTGGTGATTCGTTCCATGTGTTCCCTGTCAGAAAACAAATGGATAATTCGGTAAATTAAAATTTTAATTTAACAGAATTTATCAACTTATTGCCTGCTGTAGTTGTTTTAATTCACATCCTTTCTAAAAATATGAAAGTGTTTGGTGTAATATATTCTTAATATATAAGGCTGCCAATAAACTAATTTCATGTTGTTTTATATTTTATTTGTTCATTATTTATTTTGTTAGATTTTAGTTGGACTTAGTCAGAACTGTTTCAAAAATAGTGATCTGCATGATGCCTGCTGCCTTGCTCAGTGATGTTGAATTTAAATGGCAAGTAAAATAAAGACATGTTATGTTACATTGTGATGTAATTGTGTTGTCTGGAAGGGACTAAATAACAAACGATTTTTTATTCAGGAAGTCAGGAAGATGTGAAGATGATGCTAAATTAGAAGTTTCCTAAGGACCCCCAAGCTTGTGCCAGGCTGCGGACTTGTCTTTCCATTCACCAAAGATCCTCTGACTCCAACCGGTTCTCTCTCATCAAAACAACATCAGCAAAGATCAACTGGAGCCTCAACAAATTGCATCAAGACAGTTTAATTCAAATGGGCGAGACATGCAAGTATCAAACTTAGTCTCATTATTTGATACATTAAGTATCCTTACATCTCTTAAATGACGTGTTAGAACTAAACTGATGGTTTGCTCAAGGCTGTTGATCTGCTGAATTTCAAACAATGCTATAACTTCTTGCTTTCCTGTATTCTTCTTCAGCTCTCTTTCCCTTGGTAAACTGTATGCATGTATGTGTGTATGTTAGAGTAGTTTAAATGTTTAGTCTAGTTAATAAAGTCTTGTTCATATCACACGTAAAGTTGTCCGTGTCCCGAGCTCATATCTGGAGTCACTAATCATAGATTTTGACTACTTGCTCTTAGTGTTACTTAGTAAGAAAGACATTTCCCATGCCCCGGAAATGTACATTTCTATTAATTAATTAATAACCAATATTGAGTGTTCACGGGATGAACCGAGTAATTGGTTGTAATGTTAATGTAGCTACATCAAGTTAGCCTGATTAACTGATCTTAATCTACACGTAGCATACACATAACACATTATAGACTTATATAATTCAATGTTAGGCTGCATAGTTTAGATCAGCCGGAACCGGGAACACTTCCCATAAATCCTGATGTACTTTTTACATCATAAGAAGGATGGCGTCTACGCTAATATTTGTCTCTCTGTTTATCCTGAGGTTTACCGCAGTCCCCCGGATCCAGGCCGTATCCGGATCTGATGAAGGAACTGCACCTGGACACGACGACAACGCAGTCCTGAAGTGTCACTAGTCTCTCCCTTGTGAAGTAACTTCCCTTCCCTTCTGTAACTTCCCTTCCCTTTACCTCTGTACTGATAAAACTTTGTCCGGATAATTCCAATTCACATGTCTACGTGGAAACGATAAAAAAATCTCAGAGCCACCAGACACTGTTTTATGCAAATGAGCGGCCGGATTGCATTAAAGAATTTTCTGTTAGAACGGTGTTGTGTTAGCGGCCCCTAAGTTAATAACTAATGATCGTTGCGACAGAAGTGAATCAATCAAAACTAACTTTAGCTGGACAATAACTTTATTCTAGAGCTGCTGTAAAGCCAAAACAATCTTTGTTACTTTAATTTCCTATTATCACTGTAAAGCTGCTTTGAAACCGGCCATATCGTTAAAAGCGCTATATAAATGAAGGTGACTTGACTTGACATCACTTCACTTACTGAAAAATTAATTCTGGTGGCCTTCGATGACCAAGGATGTCACTACTTACATCAAAGCCTGCAAAGACTATGCCCAATCTAAAACCCCAAAGAGTTGACTTCTGGCCTTCTCCAACCACTACCTATTCCACAACGTCCTTGGTCCCATCTTTCCATTGACTTTGTGACTGATCTACCACTATCCAATTGCTTCACTACTATCCTTGTCATAATTGATCGCTTCTGCAAGTCCTGTTGTTTGGTCCCTCTAAGGGTTCTCCCCACAGCCATGGAAACTGCTCAAGCACTATTTCATCATGTCTTTCGAATTTATGGTATACCTGATGATATTTTCAGCGATAGAGGAACTCAATTCACGTCCCAAGTTTGGAGAGCTTTCTGTAAGCATATGGACATTAACATCAGTCTCACATCAGGATACCACCCTCAGTCTAATGGACAAGTTGAATGATTAAACCAAGAAATAGGCAGATATCTTCGATCATACTGCAGCCGAGAACAACACCGCTGGTCGGAATTCCTCCCATGGGCAGAATACGCACAAAATTCACTAACTCATTCCTCAACTGGCCTGACCCCCTTCCAGTGCGTACTTGGGTATAATCATTAATTATCGTATCTCTCCATACTTTCATGTTTCCCTCCTCAAACCGGTCTACCCGGGGGCTGACCCCAACGCTGAGGCCCGAGAGCCACCACCACCACTCGATTTTGGTGGGACTGAAACTTACAAAGTAAATGAGCTACTGGACTCAAGACGAAGAGGGGGTCAGCTCCAATACTTGGTAGACTGGGAGGGCTATGGACCTGAGGAGAGATTGTGGGTAGCCGGCCGCGACATCCTGGACCCTTCTCTCATCGAGGATTTTCATCGTGCCAGACCCGATCGACCAGCACCATGACCACGGGGACGTCCACGTCGAGCGTCAGGAGACACTCCTAGAGGAGGGGGTTCTGTAACGCCACGCCAGCAGAGGGAGCCCTCGCCTGAGTATTGACTGTGTACCGCTCTCCCTTATTCTACTTGCATTTCCTGTTTGAACAGTATTTAAGAAGAGATTGTGTGTTTGCACCTTGCGAAGTATTGCCGGTTCTACTGCCTTACCAAGCGTTTCCATTGTTTTCTGCCTGATTATCTTGTGTATGATTCTGCCTGATTTCCTGATTTACGTCTGTTGGATTGTCCCTCTGCTTTGATCGCCTGTTCTGGACTGATGACTGAGTTTGGACCTCTTGCCTGTTTGCTCACCTCTGCCCTTTGGATTTCCCTTTTGTATGTCGCTAGATTGGAGTGCTATTGTGGTTTTGACCTATTGCCTGGCTTAACGTTTCTGTCTCTACAACCTGCTGCTAATAAACATCCGCAAATGGATTCTAATGCCGCCTCAGCCTCTTCCTTGCATTCTGTTCATGTTCATGTAAAAATAGCATATTTACTAATGTAAGTGTGTGTAACAACAGCGCGCATCTGTATCGTTCATTCAAACATAGACACGCAAATCAAATTTAAACTGTCTTTTTGCGGTTTACAGACACTATCCAATATCGTGATTAGAACAAAGCCTCTTAAGATGTTACTTAAGAATAAATAACTTACTATTCACAATCCTCGGCTGGATCCTTTGCTCCTCGAAATGAAACCGTAACCAGCACTTCTGAGGTAAATTTTCCAGGATTATTATTATTACCATTACGCTATTATTATTTCTCACAGACGTAAACCACATGAATCTGATTAAACAATGCGTTTTATCGAACTGATATGGGCATTGAAAGGTTTTCATGGATTGCCTGAGATCGTTTGCGCTTGAAAAGTGCCCACTCTCCGTAAGCGTGTTCACATTAGCAGATAATGAGCTGACATGAGAACGACTGACATCTCTCTCTTTTCCTACAGATTACATAAACAGTATTTGTTTTCATTTTGAATTATATAATTTAAAAGAAGACGTTTAAATGTTTATAAAGATATATTGCTCATGTATGTGACTAGTATTCACAGAGTTTTGTTTAAGATTAGAGATGTGCTCCAGAAAAAAAATCAGAGTGGCAGAGTGGCAGAAAGCACACCCTGTTTATTTTCTTTATTTTATTAAAGCACAATGTTTTGTTTTGATTGTAAGTGGGCACATAAAAAAGTAGACATTTAACAGTTTATTCTTTCATATATCTTATGCCTGTATGACCATAAATGCCAGAGTATTTTAAGTCTATTTTGCTGCTATGTGAAGAAAATCCAGCAAAACACGCTGGCGCATTTGTCGACCCCAGAGGGTTAATCAATGTTTAAAAATAGGTAATGTGGCTACACCCCAGTTTTATTCTTTTGAATGCCTGGTTCTTAGTGTCACTGTAACTGTCACTACTGTCATTGCAACAGTCTACAGTCCTTCTAAGTAAAACAATGTCTTTTTATCTGAATTTGCTGATTTGTTGTACCTGTGCATTGAGTTTGACAAAACTCTTATACTTGGGGACTTTAATAACCATGTTGACAAAAAAGGCTCTGTAATGACAAAGGACTTCCTGTCTTTATTGGACTGTTTTGATCTGAAACAGCTTGTGAACTTAACAAAGGTCACACATTAGATCTACTTATTACCAGTGGTTCATTCATGTCACAGCCTTCTTCTGTAGACTTAGTGTTGTCTGACCATTTGGGTATCTTTTTTAATATGGAATAGTCAGTTCAAAAAGTGTCATCTGCGAGTGCGGTAAATTATCGGAAATGGAAACCGATTGATTCCCTGGATTCTTTTAAAATTGCTGCTGTTACACCTGTACCAGAAAAAAACCAAAAAAAAACCGAATGTTGATTTTTTAGGATTACAAATTTTATTTAAATGTTTAATTGAGCATCCAATACAATAGTATAGAAACTGAGAAAGTTTATTAGTGTGAATTTTGTATCTAAGGTAAATGATGTCACAAACCTGCCTGTTCCTGTCTGTCCAGCTCTCTATTGTAAGCAGAGCACTGAGACTATCACCTTTTGTCTTTATGCACTGCCTGGCCATTAAGATAATGTGAAGGTATCGGTGAAGAGTCTGGCTGATTGGATTAGGATATTTACATTACACTGTTATGCTGATTGGATTAGGATTGGTAACACTCTCAGTCTAGGGCACATTCCTTAACCGGTATGCCTCATTTACATGCTATTGTTTCAGAGTGCCTCCACCTTTATGTAACTCCTCCCTCTGAAAGGGTATATGAACTAAATGTATACTGCCTTAGTTAGACTTGATTGAGATGACTACAGCGACGAAATAAAGAACTTATTCCTCAACAATCTCCTGGTCTGCAACTCTATCTTTTCTACACTTGAGAAGAAAAAGTTCACAACAATTTGGACAATTTCAATAATTAATGTCCCATTTCTAATCTTCCCTTCTTGGCCAAGATTCTTGAGCAAACTGTGGCATCCCAATTGTATGCTCATCTTACACTAAATAATTACTTTGAGCCCCTTCAATCCGGCTTTCGCAAATTTTATAGCACTGAAACAGCATTAGCGAAGGTTACCAATGATTTGTTAATTGCTGCGGACTCTGTCAATTCTGATTCTTCTTGACCTCAACGCAGCTAATGATACTGTCAATCATTCCATATTATTCACTCTTATGGAATCTGTGTTTGGCATCACAGAGACTGCATTAAACTGGTTTAAGTCTTACCTATCAGACCGTAGGAAGTTTGTTGCTATGGGTGGACAAGTCCAAAATTGGACAAAATTGGACCAATATTTTTCCTCTTGGTCAGCTCCTTAGATCTATTGGACTTAAGTTTCACTTGTATGCAGATGACACCCAGATTTACATTCACTTAAAACCAGGTGACCATGTGGCTGTTGTTTTTCTGGAACACTGCATTTCTGAGATAAAAATTTGGATGAGTCAAAATTTTCTCTGCCTTAACAGTGATAAAACTGAGGTCATAATCATTTGTTCTACCCACCAGTTAGACAAAGCTGGATGTTTAACGCTTGACGTTGATGGCTCTGTCTTGGTGTTCCGAACAAAATTAAAAAACCTTTTTGACGCACACTTAACATTTGACCCTCATATCCAGAACACTGTTAAAATGTAATTTTGTTCATCTCAGAAATATTAAAAGATTGCTCCCCATGTTATCACTTACTGTGGCAGATTTGTTCCCTTTCGAGGGAACTCCAACTGCGTCGAACTCAGCGTAGCGCCTCTGAAGTATGAATGAAACTGAGCCGATCTCTGATTGGTGCAACGTCATGACGTAATGTGTGACGGCAGATAGGCGGAAGCTATAAAAGCAGCCGGCACACATAAGATGTCAGCTTTCTGTTCTTCAGCAAGCGCTATCTGTGACTGTTTGTCTTATTTATTGTTGTCTGTTACTGAATGAGTGAAATGGGGGAATGCAGCACGCGCAGGCAGCTCTCGAGGGGGCTGCTTGCGAGGATTGTGAAAAGTTGACAATCCGTGTGCTGCGTTCCCGGCTGGCTATCTTTGATGAAGATGGTCAGCCTCGCGAGCCCCGTGGTGCGGGACCCGCGTCCGCTGAGGCGGTGCGGCGACGCTCTTCATGGGGCTCGCAAAGAGATCTGTCCGGGGATCTCGAGGCTGCTGAGGCACCTTCTCGGGATTCATCGGGCAGTTCTGATGTCCTCGAGACTCGCGCAGAAGCCCGCCCCGCGGCTTCTTCTGCGCGAGTCGAGGATCCGATGTTTGAGCTGTCTGCCTCTGAGGAGGTTGACGTGCTCAGCATCGAGGGCGGGGATTTCGGGGACGACTCGCCGCCCCGTGTCCCCGCGTATGAGGAGCTGATTGAGGTTGTTTCCCGTGCGGTGGCTCATTTAAATATCAGCTGGGCACAAGAGAGGCAGGAAGCGCAGACTAAAAGTAAACTGGATGAGCGCTTCCTGCAGCACAGGGAACAACCTCATCACCGGGGCTTGCCGTTCTTTCCCGATCTGCACAACGAGTTGTGTAGATCGTGGAAAAAACCACACTCTTCTCGTGTCTCCAATCCCACTATTATAAATTATAGTAACATCATGGGGGCACGAGAGAAGGGTTATGGGATTATGCCGCGTGTTGAACAGCCTTTGGCGAATTATTTATCGCCTGAGTCGGCATCATCCCTTAAAGCCCCGGTGCTGCCCACTAAGCCGTGTAGAGACACATCAGCGCTAGTAGGCAGGGCTTATATGGCTGCGGGTCGGGCTGGTGCGAGTCTTCACACCATGGCTATGCTCCAGGCGTACCAGGCCGACCTTCTTAAGGACATTGATGAGGGCGAGGGTCCAACTCCGGAAGATATTGCGGAGTTGAGGAAGGTCGCTGATTTGTCTCACCGAGTCACCAAGGAGACGGCCCGCGCTGTCGGTCGCTCCATGGCAGCTATGGTGGTCTCGGAGAGGCATTTATGGTTAAATCTTACGGGCATCAGGGAGAAAGACAGAGCTTTCCTCCTTGATGCCCCGATTTCGCCTTCTGGCCTGTTCGGGGACGCCGTTAATACCGTCGTCGACAGGTTTCAGGAGGCGAAAAGACAATCAGCGGCCTTCAAACAATATCTCCCTCGCCGCTCAGTGTCCAAGAAGTCTGCCCCCAGTGGGCAGCCGCAGCCACAGCCATCAGCCAGCTCCTCCGCCTATAGACAGGCTCAAAAACAGAGCGTCGCGTCTAGAGCCCCCCCTCAAGGAGCTTGGGGGCATAGACAGTGCTCTCAGGCGAAGCCTCAGCCTAAGCAGGGCGACCTGAGGGCCGTCCTGCAGGCTAAAAAGGCTTCGTCAAAGAGATCCTAGCTACTCTAGGATCTCTGCGGGCGGCCCCACCCGTGGTGGAACGACCGAGGTCGTCTCCTTCACGGAGCCCGCAGGAAATCGGTGTTGCTCTCCCGCCGTTAAACACGCTTCGGGACACATCGGTATCCAGCGAACGCAGGCTGCACTGTCCGCCCCACAGGCTTGCGGTCAGGCAGCATTCGCGTCCGCCCATCGAGAATCGTTTTCGGTTCAGCCCTGCCGGGAATCCGCTTCAGGGGGCCGAGAACGAATCCCGATTAATACCCGAAGCCAGGCTCGAGAGCCTGGTTCCCTTGGTAAAATAATTCGATGCATGGAAAAATCTGGCGAATATTTCTCCTTGGGCCCTGCGCACCATTCAAAATGGGTACAGGCTGCAGTTCAGTTCCCGCCCACCCAGATTCAACGGGGTGGTCTGGACTGTAGTCGACCCAGTGCAGGGTCGGGTATTGGAACAGGAAGTAAACTCCCTGCTGGCAAAGGTGGCTGTAGATCGTATTCCTCCACCGGACAGGGAGTCCGGGTTTTACAGCCGCTACTTCATAGTTCCCAAGAAGGATGTGGGGTTGCGTCCAATAATAGATCTCAGGCACCTGAACCGTTCTCTGAGGAGATTCAGGTTCAAGATGCTCACTATTCCCATTATCGTGAGTCAAATTCAGTCCGAGGATTGGTTTGTCACGATAGATCTAAAGGACGCATACTTCCACATATCCATCCTTCCATCTCACAGGAAGTTCCTGAGGTTCGCTTTCGGGGGCGAAGCGTACCAATATCGGGTTCTTCCGTTCGGCCTAGCTCTCTCCCCTCGCACATTTACCAAATGTATGGATGCAGCTCTGGCACCGCTGAGGCTTCAGGGCATCAGGGTGCTCAATTATATCGACGACTGGCTGATTTTAGCACAGTCACAGGAGCTGGCGGTTCGGCATCGAGATGTCGTCCTCGCTCACATCCAGAGCCTGGGGTTGAGACTCAACAAGAAAAAGAGCGTGTTGACACCAGCCCAGAGAACTACGTTCCTGGGAGTGGTGTGGGACTCGGTCACGATGCGGGCACAATTGTCTCCCGCGCGGATCGAGTCCATCCTGACCACAGTGTCCAGGATAACGCTAGGCCAAGCCATCACTGTAAAGCACTTCCAGAGAGTGTTGGGGCTCATGGCAGCAGCATCCAGTGTCATTCCATTCGGCCTGCTGCACATGAGGGCCCTTCAGTGGTGGTTAAAAACCAAGGGGTTCTCCCCGAGGGGAAACCCGTTCCGCATGATCAGGGTTACGCGTAGATGCCTTCGTTCCCTATCTATGTGGAAGAAAGCTTGGTTTCTGTCCCAAGGGCCAGTGTTGGGAGCGTCATGTCGCCGGAGAACAGTTTCGACAGACGCCTCCCTCACGGGCTGGGGCGCGGTCATGGACGGCCGCTTTACGACAGGCCTATGGCAGGACCATCATGCCTCCTGGCACATAAACTGCCTGGTAATGTTGGCGGTGTTCCGAGCTCTGAGGAGCTTCCTGCCGGACCTCAAAGGTCATCATGTCCTTGTGAGGACAGACAATATGTCGGTAGTGGCCTATATAAACCATCAGGGGGGTCTGAGGTCTCGCCCTCTATGCAGACTGGCGCATCAGATCCTCCTGTGGTCCCAGGGGAAGTTGTTGTCTCTAAAAGCAACATTCATCCCGGGGAGTCAAAATCAGGGAGCAGACATCCTGTCGAGACAGGGGCTGAGGCCCGGGGAGTGGAGACTCCACCCCGAGGTGGTGGAGTCAATATCTCAGAGGTTCGGCCCAGTGGAAGTGGACTTGTTCGCGTCTCGAGAGACGACCCACTGTCCACTGTGGTTTTCCCTCACCCATCCACCCCCGCTGGGGTTGGATGCCATGGTGCAGACGTGGCCGAGGTTACGTCTGTACGCATTTCCCCCGATCGCTCTGCTCCCGGGAGTTCTAGAGAGAGTCCGTCGCGACGGGATCAGTCTACTGTTGGTAGCCCCGTTGTGGCCGGCCCGAGTATGGTTCTCCGACTTAATTTTGCTCCTGGACGGCCCTCCATGGGAGATTCCCATCAGGAGGGACCTGCTGACACAGGCAGAGGGCTCAATATTTCACCCTCGGCCCGAGTTATGGAAACTGTGGGTCTGGCCCCTGAGGGGGCACAGTACCTAGAGGCCGGCCTATCAGCTGGAGTAGTGGAGACCATACTCAGCTCTAGAGCTCCATCCACGAGGAAATTGTACGGCCTAAAGTGGAACGTCTTCACCGTTTGGTGTAGGGAGCGTGAGGTGGACCCAGTTAACTGCCCAGTGGCTTCAGTGCTGGAGTTCCTCCAAGATCGCTTTTCCACTGGTCTTACCCCGTCCACACTCAAGGTGTACGTGGCTGCCATTGCGGCTTTCCACGCTCCTCTGAGTGATGGGCCTCTGGGGAGACACCAATTGGTCGTACATTTCCTCCGTGGGGCTTGGAGGATGAGACCTGCGGCTCGTACCAGGGTTCCCACTTGGGACCTGGCAGTGGTTCTCGAAGGACTGGCCGAGGCCCCCTTCGAGCCGCTGGAGTCGGCTGAGGCCAAGAACCTTTCGTTGAAGGAGGTCTTTTTGTTGGCCATTACTTCTCTGAGGAGGGTAGGAGATCTCCAGGCGCTCTCCATATCTAACGAGTGCCTGGAGTTTGCTCCAGGCAACATTAAGGCCATTCTTCACCCTAGGCCCGGCTATTTGCCTAAGGTGCCGTCCAGTGCAGCACGGCCTACGGTTCTGCAGGCTTTTCATCCTCCACTTCACGTGACGGCGAATGAAGAGAGACTTCACATGCTCTGCCCTGTCAGAGCACTGAGTATTTACATTCAGAGGTCCTCTTCATGGCGGAAGTCGGACCAGTTGCTGGTGTGTTTCGGGTCGCCCAGAAAGGGGCTTCCCGCCTCAAAGCAGACCATCAGCAACTGGATTGTCCAAACGATTTCCACGGCCTATCAGGTGCGCGGTATGCCTTCACCTTTGGCCGTGAGGGCTCATTCTACCAGAGGCATGGCGTCCTCTAGAGCCCTTCTCGCGGGGGCCCCCATCCAGGAGGTCTGCGATGCAGCAGGATGGGCTACCCCTCATACCTTTATTAGGTTTTATAGTTATAGTTATAGTATATAGACATTCCGTCTACACCCGGCTCTCTTGTGGTCGCGTCCTAAGTGTGCCTGTGAGCAGTTTCACACTAGGGCAGGCAGGGCGCGTTGTGGCGTAGTGGGTACTCGTTCCCCCAAAGTGTCATTCGACGCAGTAGGAGTTCCCTCGAAAGGGAACGTCCTCGGGTTACGACTGTAACCCTTGTTCCCTGAGAAGGGAACGAGAACTGCGTCCCTTGGCCACGCCTTCCCCTGCCTGGGAGCGCTTGCTTCATCACAGAAGCTGACATCTTATGTGTGCCGGCTGCTTTTATAGCTTCCGCCTATCTGCCGTCACCCATTACGTCATGACGTTGCACCAATCAGAGATCGGCTCAGTTTCATTCATACTTCAGAGGCGCTACGCTGAGGGGCGTTCCCCCCAAAGTGTCATTCGACGCAGTTCTCGTTCCCTTCTCAGGGAACAAGGGTTACAGTCGTAACTCGAGGACGTTTTCTCCCATATTTATTATTGCAATGCTTTGCTTGCAGGTGTCTTAAAAACTACTCTAAATGAATTGCAATATGTCCAAAATCCAAGACCAGGACTAGAGAGCACATCCCTCCAATTTTGTAATCCCTACACTGGCTCCCTGTCAGGTTTCGTAAAGATTATAAAAGTTGTATGCTTACTTATAAGCCCTTGCATGGCTTGGCATCCCATTATCTTTCTAAACTCTTAACTGTTTATACTCCAAGGCGTGATCTTCGCTCCTCTGACTCTGAACTTCTGACTGTTCCCTCAACTTGCTTGCACTCTATGGGTGTTATGGGTGTCTATGGCTTTTTCTTCCCTTGCTCCAATAACTCTGGAACTCTCTTACATGTGAGATTAGACATACTGAATCTTTTCATGTTTTTAGATCCTTGCTTAAAACTCACTTTTTTAGACTTGCTTATATGTGATTTTGTAGTGTACTGGTATGTTGTATATTGTATTTTGCACGTTGTATGTTTGCAGTATGTTTAGTTTATTGTTTTGATATTTTTATCTCTCGTTATTTATGCATTTTCTTTTTACCTTTACATTGCATCCTTTTCTGTGTAAAGCGCTTTGAGGAGTAACATTTAAAGGCGTTATATAAAATAAAGTTTATTATTATTATATGCATCCCTTGCTTTACCTGTCAGGAAGGCACTAACCAATATGAGGTGCCCCTAGGGACATTATTCAGAAATTCCATGCATATACATGTACTTTTCCTCTCACATACACATATGAAACCAAATTCATTCACATACTATAATGAAATGCTCACACACATACAAGTGAAATGCTTTTACAAACACAACTGAAACGCTCTCATACATACAACTGAAAATATTACGCTCACACACACAACTGAAATGCTCACACACACACACACACACACACACACAACCGAAATGCTCACACATACAACTGAAACGCTCACACACACAACTGAAATGCTCTCATACATACAGCTAAAAATATTACGCTCACACACACAACTGAAACACTCACACACACACAACTGAAATGCTCACACACATACAAGTGAAATGCTTTTACAAACACAACTGAAACGCTCTCATACATACAACTGAAAATATTACGCACACACACACACAACTAAAATGCTCTCACACACACAACTGAAATGCTCCCACACACAACTGAAATGCTCTCATACAAACAAGTGAAATGCATTTACAAACACAACTGAAACGCTTTCATGCATACAACTGAAAATATTACGCTCACACACACACAACGGAAACGCTCACACACACAAAACTAAAATGCTCTCATACATACAACTGAAATGCTCACACACATACAAGTTAAATGCTTTTACAAACACAACTGAAACGCTCTCACGCTCTTTTCCGGTCATTCCCACTTTGGACAAGGGGGATTTTTCAAGCCCCACCTGCCACCATCGCCCCAACACAGTGCTAATGAAATACGCAACAAGCTTAAAATGTTCCAATTTATTGAAGTAACAAGTAGTATCAGTATAGTAACAAGTTGTATCTAAATACAAAGTAACTAGCTACATCAAATTAAGTCTATGGTTACGTATGTAACCCTCGTTCCCTGAGTAGGGAATGGAGACGTTACGTCGGATGACGACGAATGGGGTTTCGCTTAGAAAGCCTATCAACTTCGAGTATTACAAAATGAGCCAATGGCAAAGAAATGCCATGGGTCTGCGGAATTTGCATGGCGTAACTCCGCCCCACCTCGTGGGTATAAAAGGAGGAAGCCGGCAACATGCAGATATGTTTCTTCGCTGAGGAGCCAAGACTGAGCTCAGGCGATCCCCGCGGTACAGCGGAAAGTGGCAGGCAGACGTAACGTCTCCGTTCCCTACTCAGGGAACGAGGGTTACATACGTGACCATAGATGTTCCCTTTCGTTGTCACTCCGAGTTACATCGGATGACGACGAATGGGGTTACCAGTCTAATCACGCCACCTTCTCAGCTGTCTTCCAGTGCCCTGCGTAAATCGAGATCCCTGTCATAGACTGGACGAAGGACTCCATTTATCACAGGAATACCAAGGTACACTGGGAAGCATATCCCAAGCTAGGGGAAGTATGCAAATAATGCCAGCCCAGAGGGGGGGGGGGGGGGGGGACTTAGAGAATACACATATGACCCGAAGGAAGCATATGGAAAACACTGGGGTGTCCAGCCGCAGGTGGAATATTTCAACCCCAGGGGTGGTCATCAGGTTCCTGAGGGGAGCGGGGAGACTAAATCCGCCTCGCCCTCCTCTTGTTCCCTCTTGGGACATCTCAGTGGTTCTAACTGCCCTGAAGAGTGCTTCATTTGAGCCCCAGCAACCAGTCGAGCTTAAATTCCTGTCTATGAAGACTGCGCTCCTGATTGCACTGGCCTCCATCTAGAGGGTAGGGGACCTGCACGCATTCTCCGTTGACGAAGCGTGCCTGGAATTCGGGCCGGCTTACTCTCACGTGATCCTGAGACCCCGGCCTGGATACATGCCCAAGGTTCCTACCACTCCCTTTCGGGACCAGGTGGTGAACCTGCAAGCGCTGGCAAGGGAAGACACATGCTCAGAGAGGCTTACAGTGGAAATACACATGTGGGGGTCGCTCAGAGGAGGGACCGTGCACACGGGAGGCACCTAGCCGACGCGCAGGCAATAGACACTGGCGCCGACGTCAGGAGTGCTGGAAGAGCTCAGGGCTTTCGGGGAAGCTCACCTGAGGAGAATATTGCACGTATCCAGTCCGTGGAGTGGAATGGCGAGCAAGCGAAGAGACCTGAGCGGGTCCGGTACTAGCTGGTTGAAGCGAATACATGAGAAGACACAGGCTCCACTCGGAGATTATAGAATCTGGCGAATGTGTTAGGTGTCGCCCAGCCTGCAGCTCTGCAGATGTCTGTTAGCGAGGCGCCATGCACTAGAGCCCAAGAGGACGCCACACTCCAGGTGGAGTGGGCAGTCACACCAAGGGGGCACGGTCAACCTTGCTGCTGGTATGCCAAAGCAATGGCGTCCACTATCCAGTGAGACAACCTTTGCTTGGAGAGAGCCTTTCCCTTCAGCTTCCCACCATAACAGACAAAGAGCTGGTCTGAGGTCCTGAAACACTGCGTTCTGTCTACATAGGCGCGGAGAGCGCATACTGGACAGAGTAGTGCCAAGGCTGGGTCTGCCTCCTCCGGGGGCAGCGCTTGCAGGTTCACCACCTGGTCCCGAAAGGGAGTGGTAGGAACCTTGGGCACGTATCCAGGCCGGGATCTCAGGATCACGTGAGAGTAAGCCGGCCCGAATTCCAGGCACGCTTCGTCAACGGAGAATGCGTGCAGGTCCCCTACCCTCTTGATGGAGGCCAGTGCAATCAGGAGCGCAGTCTTCATAGACAGGAATTTAAGCTCGGCTGGTTGCTGATCGAGCAACTCCGGGGGTCTTCTCGGTGAGAAGAGCACCAGCTGACAAATAGGTTCCACTTCAATGCCTAGACGTGTCTGGTGGACGACGCTTTAGCAGAAGTGATGGTAGCCACCACCGCTGGTAGGGTGCCATAGGGTGCCCCGTCCCTGAGAAAGAAGGTTCTTCCTCAGAGGGATCGGCCAGGGAGGTGCTGTCGCGAGGAGTACTAGTTCGGGGAACCTGGTCCGATTGGGCCAGTAAGGGGCAACCAGAATGACCTGCTCCTCGTCCTCCCTGACCTTGCGCAAGGTCTGCGCAAGAAGGCTCACTGGGGGAAACGCATACTTGCGGCCCTGCGGCCAGCTGTGCGCCAGAGCATCCGTGCCGAGCGTGCCCTCGGTCAGAGAATAAAACTGGGCGCAATGGGTCGAGTCGAGAGAGGCAAACAGATCTATCTGTGCGTCCCCGAACTGGTCCCAAACCAGCTGAGCCGGCTGGGGATGGAGTCGCCATTCTCCAGGGAGTGGCTGAAGCCGTGAGAGCTTGTCAGCTGCACAGTTCAGCGCTCCGGGAATGAAAATGGCTCGAAGCGACCTCAGATGCTTCTGACTCCATAGGAGGAGGTGGCGAGCGAGGTGTGACATACGGTGGGAGCGTAGACCACCTTGACGGTTGATGTACGCTACAGTGGCGGTATTGTCTGAACGGACTAGTACGTGTTGATCCCTGAGCAACGCCTGGAAGCGGTGCAGGGCAAGGCGTACTGCCAACAACTCGAGGCAATTGACCTGCCATAGCCGCTGGGGTCCTGTCCAGGAGCCCGCAGCAGCATGTCCATTGCACATGGCGCCCCAGCCCGTGGTGGAGGCATCTGTTGAGACAACAACATGCCGGGAAGCTCGTTCCAGGGGGACACCCGCCCTGAGAAAACTGAGGTTCGACCACAGGGTGAAGAACTGACGGCAGGTCGGAGTAACTGGTACCCGGAGCGTGCCGTGTTGCCATACCCACCTCGGGACTCGGTCGCGAAGCCAAAGCTGAAGCGGTCTCATATAAAGCAATCCGAGCGGCGTGACCGCGGCCGCAGATGCCATATGCCCCAGGAGCCTCTGAAAGAGTTTCAGTGGAACCGCACTCTTGCCCTCGAATTGTCTTAGGCAAGTCAGCAGTGACTGTGCGCGCTCGCTCGTAAGCTGCGCGGACATGTCGACCGAGTCGATGTCCATACCGAGAAAAGAGATTCTCTGCACGGGGCAAAGATTGCTCCTCTCACAGTTGACCCGAAGGCCCAGACGAGCTAGGTGCCGAAGCACTAGGTCCCTTTGATCGCTTACCTGATCTCGAGAGTGAGCTAGGATCAGCCAGTCGTCGATATAAACTAGAATGCGAACCCCGTGTTCCCGAAGGGGAACAAGGGCAGCCTCGACGACTTTTGTGAAGATGCGAGGAGACAGGGCTAGCCCAAAAGGGAGAACTGCGTACTGGAATGCCTGCCCCTCGAAAGTAAACCGTAGGAACGGTCTGTGTCAAAGAAGAATCGATACATGAAAGTAGGCATCCTTCAGGCCGATCGCTGCAAACCAATCCTGGGGCCATATGCATTCGAAAATGCGTTTGGCGGTGAGCATCTTGAACGGCATCCTGTGAAGGGAGCGGTTCAGCACGCGCAAGTCCAGGATTGGCCGTAACCCACCGGTTTTCTTGGGGACAATGAAGTAGGGGCTGTAGAAGCCGGACCTCATCTCGGCTGGAGGGACAGTCCCTATTGCACCCTTCGCCAGCAGGGTGGCAATCTCTGCTCTCATGATGGGGGCATTGCTACCGACCAAAGTGGAGCGGACTCCCCTGAAGCGGGGAGGAGACCGTGCGAACTGAATCGCATAGCCGAGCCTGACGGTCCGTGCGATCCAGCAGGACAGACGGGGAAGCTCTAGCCAGGCTCCCAGGAACTGAACCAGCGGGATCATGCGAACCACAGGCATCCCCCCGGAGGGGCAGCGAAGCGGAGTGACTGGCCCAGACGTGGACGGCATTGCGGCCCGATGTGGGGGCATAGTTAGCAACCGTGCCCTGTCAGAGGGGGCCAGGGGAGGACCAGGCTGGTCGTCCCGCGGGGGCCTGCTCTGCCAGGGGTCTGGCGACAGAGGGGGACAGGGGCGAATCGGTCTGTGGACGGCACGCCATGTCAACCGCCTCTGGGACAGAGGGGGGCGAGGAGAGCACGGCTTGTGGGCGGCGCTCTGTGTCGCCCGAGAACTCTGTGAGCTTAGGGAAGAGGGGGTTGTTTCTGTCTTTAACCACATTAGGGTCCTGCCCACCCGTGGGTGAGCAGCGGGGAGTGGAGAACAAAAGATTCTCCCCCGGCCCACCACCGGGGGAAGGAGTGGTCCTGCTACCACCTCCTGAGAAACAACCATCATCCCTGAGCAGCCCGTCTCAGGAGCGCCGCTTGTCCCGGTGTTTAGTGGGGGGCAGAGCAGGAGAGGGCTGTGGCGCCTTCTTGCGGCTTCCTCCGCGACCGGCCCTGGGTGGAGGCTGCTGCGTGGTCCGGGCGGGAGCCACAGGAGGGCGGAATATTTGTCCTACCCTCGTGCATGTCTCTGAGCGTCTGGGCCTGGTGGACCTGCAGAGTGGCCATAGCATGCAGTGAAGCAGCTGCCTGTCCCGCCGCTCTGTAAGACTTCGCCGCCAGGGTCGACGAAAATCTACAGGCTTTGGATGGGTGCTTAGGCTCGCCCCGAGAAGAAGCAATCTGAGGACATAGTTGCATAGCAACAGAGCGTTCAACCGGGGGAAGCCCAGTGTACCAACGGGCAGCTGCCCCATCGAGGGGAGGAAAGGCGGATGAGACCAGCGACCGGTCCCGAGAAGACAGGGGGGTCTTCCAGGACTTCGAGATCTCATCATGCACATCCGGGAAGAAAGGTATTGGGGTTTGCCGAGGACGGGGGTCGGCGGCCTTACCCAAAAACTAATCGTCCAGCCGCGAGCGCTCGGGACAAGGTGGAGGCCTCCACTCGAGTCCGATGCTCGCGGCTGCCCGGGAAAGCATGGCCGTCATCTCCGGATCAGACTCGAGCACAGCCGTATGCACACCGGAAGGTGGCAGCAGTGACGAGCCCTCACTTCCAGAAGACTCAAACCCACCTAGTGATGCTGCAACAGACATGGCATCCTCCTCTGTAGCTTCAACTGAAACACGCGGGCCACCAGAGGGTAGACCCGCGGGAATCAGCAGTTCACTAGCGGGCGCTGTCATTGAAGATGGGGGCTGGGGTCGCGGACACATAGTCGCCGCCTTGTTCCAGACCGTAACCCTCAGGTCACCCTGGCCACCAGCCGCAGGACGGGGGTTGGATTAGGGGACTCTCACTCTTGCGAGTTCACCGAGTCTCGACCGTAATGACGCGATGGTCATGTTCTCACAGAGAGAACATGAGTCATCCACGAGCGCTGCTCTAGCATGATCAATGCCCAAACATACTATGCAATGCTCGTGCCCATCAGAGTCCGATACCAATCTGCCACAACCAGGGAGGCATCTTTAAAAAGACGTGCCACGTGTAAGATGGGGTGGTGATGGCGCAGTGGATAAGTCACATGCCTTTGGTGTGAGAGACCCGGGTTCGAATCCACTGTGAGACACCAATGTGTCCCTGAACAAGACACTTAACCCCTAGTTGCTCCAGAGGCATGCGACCTCTGACATATATAGCAATTGTAAGTCGCTTTGGATAAAAGCGTCAGCTAAATGAATAAATGTAAATGTAAATGTAAACGCACCGACTGGCAGACAACTGCAACAGATCAGCAGGAAGCACGTTCTCGCCGTAGATCGCCGTCACACCAACACTTGAGGTACCCGTTTGTGAAGCTGACAATTCAGAGATGGCTTGTGGAGAGAAGAATAAACTTGGCTCCGAAGCGAAAACATATCTGCATGTTGCCGGCTTCCTCCTTTTATACCCACGAGGTGGGGCGGAGTTACGCCATGCAAATTCCGCAGACCCATGGCATTTCTTTGCCATTGGCTCGTTTTGTAATATTCAAAGTTGATAGGCTTTCTAAGCGAAGCCCCATTCGTCGTCATCCAACATAACTCGGAGTGACAACGAAAGGGAACAGCAAGTTCAAAAATAGAAAAGAAATAAAAGTGCCACTATCATAGCATCAGCACCCCCTGGTTGGGGGCTGTGGACTAACATAATATTGTACTTAAAAACGTGAAATAATTTTTTTTTTAAATAGACATAACATACTGTGTTTGATATGGGATTAAAATGATGGTCAGTGTATAAGATATAAACTAATGATTAATTATTTTAACCCCCCTGGGTCGGCTATCGCGCCGGCACGATAGTCTCGCTTTTTTTCTTATCAGTGCAAAAGAGACTCAAAATACTCTGTTGATTTTGATCTTACATATAAGTGTTATACATCATTCAATCCTGTTAAGTGACTATTTTTTGTGTGTATACTCACAATAAAAACAAAGTGTCGTCCTTTTTTTCAAATAAAGAATAATAAACATGATGCGAGTTTTGCCTTCTCTTTGTCAGTGAAGTCCATTCTGAAACGCGTCCCAAAATCAAGTCCGCGAATACTTGTCACATAGACACAAGAGATTTTTCTTTATAAAGCTTGAATTCTCTTCTTTTAAATGAAGTAATTTATATATAAAAAATATTCTCAGTTTATGTAATCTGTATGAAGAGAGAGAGAGAGGTCAGTCTTTTTCTTTTCAGTTTATTATACTGGATTAAGTGTTCATTTGACTCGCCCACGGAGAGCGCTCACCATTCAAATGCAAATGTTCTGAGGCAAGCCATGCAAACATACCAACGCCCACATCAGCTGGATGAACACATCAAGTTTAATAAGAATCATGTCCCTTACCTCGTCTTGCTACGCTGTGAGGAATAATACTATCTAATAATCCTGGAAAATGTACCAGAAGTGCTGGTAGGTTCATTTCAAGAAGCAACGGCAACAGCTGATGTAGTAAGTTATTTATTCTTAAGTGCTTTATTCTAATCGCGATATTGAATAGTGTCTGTAAACCGGAAAAATACTGTTTAAATATGAATTGTGTGTCTGTGTGTGAATGATGAATGAACGGCACAGGCACGCGCGCGTGCCGTTGTTTACTACAGTTATACAGCGCGTCTGTGCCATTCATTCACTCTCGCACCTACATTAGTAAATTAGTCAATTCTAAATATAATAGACTAAATATAAATGTTTAGACAAGATTTTGTTGATCGTATATATGTATGTATATATATATATATATATATATATATATATATATATATAATTTCTTGTGTGCCCGCATTCTTTGGTACCGAGTGACACACCTGTGAAAGGCTCATTATGCGTCTCATTATGCAGCTCATTGTGTGGTCATTGTCTTCTCAGGTGTGAACATGCCTCCACGCATATTGCCTTTCCAAACAAAAAGTTTCTTATAAAATTTAAATCAATGTATTGTTTTGTGTGAATGATTAGGCAGGATAATTTTTAGATCATTTTGAAGCAAAAACTGTAGGCGACAACACCCATTAGTCAAAAGTCTTGTGGACACATATTTAGTATGTGTTTTGTGGCCTTAGTCCAGAAACTTTAAGTTTTAGTTTTTTCAATAACCATGCATAAACAATATTCTCACAAAAAAAACAAGTACATACATGTTGCTCACATATTATGGTAGCCCTGTTTGTGCTAAATAGAGTGTAATTAAACCTTTGCCATTAATATGTTTATAAGCAACTGAAAAAAGCAAAAATGTCAGGGCATGTCAAAACATCTCAAGGACCCATTAGTGGACAAATTGCCCCTTTATATTGATTTAATTACTTAAATAGGCTATACAGAATAATGAGCGGTATATAGCTGCACTCAAGCGCACGACCGCACACATAAAGCTTGCCACAAAGAACTGGCAAAAGTAATGATTATGAATGTGTAAAAAATAGCAAGGAGACATTTAATTGTTTATTAATAAACTGGTGTTTTCTGTGTCGCTGCAAAGATGAAGTTTACGATGTAGACTCGCCATGAACGAATAAAGATATAAAGGCATAAAAAGGAAGATTTCCACCCGTTTGCCGCGCCCCACCAGTCACGTCTCTATTCCCCACCAGTGGGGTGCGCACCACACTTTGAGAACCACTGGTGTAGCGCGATTGGCGGGCGAACTAACTGTCAACTGCGGTCGCTTGTATTGTGAAAGGCACGCTTTTCTACTATGCTTTCTTTCAACAGCTTTTGGTTCTTCGTCTTGAGGTGCACTACTGCCAGCAACTGGACTGTAGTGGGGACTTTAACCATCTTCCATTTCAACTGAAATGTGCTTCCGTTTCAACTGAAATGCTTTCATACAACATACTGAAATGCTTTTCAGTTGTGTGAGTGAGAACGTTTCAGTTGTGTGTGTGTGTGTGAGTGTTTCAGTTGTGTTTGTAAAAACATTTCACTTGTATGTGTGTGAGCATTTCAGTTGTGTGTGTGAGAGCATTTCAGTTGTGTGTGTGTGAGCATTTCATTATAGTATGTGAATGAATTTGGTTTCATATCTGGATGTGAGAAGAAAAGTACATGTATATGCATGGTAATTCTGAATAATGTCCCTAGGGGCACCTCATAAACCTAGCTGCCCAGTCGGTTGTTGGACACCGACAAGCCATAGCTTTTCATTCAAATGTTGCTAAAAAATGCTCTGCATCATCTGTTGCAGGTGTGGCTCCTTCTCAATTCTCATCTGACTCTAACCTTGGCTTTTCAGTGGAAATGCTGCTGGTGATGCCATCTGTCTGCCACTTGGACCATCCTGTAAGACTGAGGGTACTCGCTGTACTGTTGGTTGTGATGAAAGGCCATACTGGATACTACTGCAGGATCTTGGGTCTGGTGTCATTCTCACATGCACTTCCTGCTGTAGAAGAGAGAACTTCCTGGTTGCGTATGCAACCCACCGTTCCCTGAAGGAGGGAACGGAGGACATAGTCGATGTCGACTGAAATGGGGATAACGCTAGGGAGCCTGTCTTCTTCGTACTACTATTTATTCAAGCCAGTACAAGATTGGCATGCGTGATTACACGCTCTGCCCTGCAGCGCGGGTATAAACACAGAACTGGACGCACGCACCAGTTCCTTTTTTCGCTGAGGAGCCGAGCGGCCCCCGGAGTCAGCGGTGGTCCAGCAGTTGTGGCAAGGGGACTACGGCTTCCGTTCCCTCCTTCAGGGAGCGGTGGGTTGCATACGCAACCAGGATGTTCCCTTTCAGTCGAGAATGTCAGACATAGTCGACGTCGACTGAAATGGGGATCTATTGAAAATGCCACTTTTGCTGCCACTTTCCAGTGCCTAGACAGAAGCCTCTTGATCCCCCCGCGATTTAAGGCGGAGAAGGGACAGGGCTTTAGGCCAGGGAAGTCACTGCTGTTCCTACAGGACCACTGGGAAAGCGTTCCCTGTACATGGAAGAAAGGGACGCTGCGAAAGCCACATCCTGCCCGAAGGGAGGTAACATGTGGAGGATACACATATGAACTGGGCGGAAGAACGGACAATACAACATATGGAATGTCACTGGGGTGGCTTCAGCCTATGGCAGGGGGGAAACTTAACCGGACAATGATGGCAGAGCAGGCTTCTGCCGGGGGAAGACACGGGCCCGCCGCAGGGAGCCGTACCGTGGAAGAATAACACATATGGGGTCACCGTAGGGATCGCAACATATGGACCCAGCCTATAACAGGTTCCACAATGGGTACGAGTGGTAGGCCTGGCTTCAGACGCTCCGCCGCTTCCGTCGCTGGAGGGTGTGGAGGAACTCAACGGGGTTCGGTTAAGAGGGAACTTTACTGGAGCAAGAATTGCCCACGTATCCAGTCCATAGGAGGGGAATGGCGCAGCAATCCGACACTTTGAACTGGCTCACGGTGAAACTGGCTTCATGAGAAGGAAGCCCACGGGAAGCAGTGATTTGACTATGGGTGTCGCCCAGCCTAGAATATCTGTTAGCGAAGCACTCAGTGTCAACACCTAGCCGGGAGCACACACTCACTTCAGAGGAGCTCACCAACTAATTGGACACGTACACCTCAGGGTTTTCACCAAGATGAAGGCAGCCAGCATTCAGTGGCCCAACCTCGCTTGGAAACAGCCTTCCCTTTCTGCTGATTTCCTAAACAGACAAGAGCTGGTCTGAGGTCCTAAGGCTTGCGTTCTGTTGCACCTATAACTGCAATGAAGCGGACGGACAGAGAAAGCCAGGGCTGGGTCTGCCTCCTCCGGAGCAGCGCTTGCAGGCTCACCACCTGGTCCCACCTTTAGGGAGGGGTAGGAACCTTGGGCACACATCCAGGCCAGGGTCTCAGCTTGTGATAGTTAGCCGGCCCAAATTGCAGGCACAACCCGTTGACAGAAAGCGAGCAAGTCCCTACCTAGTAGAGACCACGCGAGCAGGAGAACTTTAAAAACTTTTTGGCTCAGGGGTGGTCTCTGTAGTGCAGTAGCACCAGAGATAAGGCCCAAGAGGATAAAGAGGGCCACAAGGAGATTTATTTCCCTTGCTCCCTCAGGAATCTGACGATCAGGACGTGCTTCCCATGCTACTGCATCATGATGCGAGTCAAAAAATTTAAGCAACATCATTTTGAGGGTGGAGGACACAGCCCTCACTCCAACCCATCTTGCAGGAAAGAGAGCACTGAAATGACCGAAAGCCTTCAGGATCTCCTCACAGAGAGAAGACTCACTCAACAAATAGGTTCCACTTCTAATTGGTGTAAGCAACACTTCCTCTTTGTTGGTTGCTCTCGCAGAAGTGATGGTGACTACCACATAGTCCTGCGGTAGCCACCTGAACCTCGCGTCCATTTTTTAGGACCGGCCTGGAACTTTCCAGGGGTCTGAACGCGGGTGCCATCATACCCCGTCCCTGAGAATGTATTCAGGGGAATGTCAGGAAGGGCTGTCGAGGGTAACTAGGTCTGGTTGGGGCAATAAGGGGCAACTATCAAGACCTGGTCCACTCCTGACCTAGCACAGTTGGTGCAAGCAACATGCGCGCACAAGACAGGAACACTGCTCAACGCTAGGTGTGAAGAAATCACTGAGCTTCAGGAGCATCTCTGCTCAACACCTGAGTGTGATGAAAATCACAACTTGAGAGAGCGCTAAGCGACAATGAATCGCATAGTGGCTTTTTTAGAAGGCTCCCTGGGGAACGCAATTCTGCAGGGCCCCGGGGTCAGCTGAGAGCCAGTGTCCATCCAAGGGTTGTCCGCTCGGACGGAATAATTCAACTGGCAGAGGACGAATCCGGAGAGGCAAACAGATGTAACTGTGTTGCCCCGAAGTTTGTTTTGAAAAATTACCTGACTAAGCAAGGGTGCAGCTATTTTAGTTCAGTTTGCTCAGCTCTCTCAAGCATTAAGCTCCATGTGACTGCTGCTCCAGATTTTCTTTAATGTTTATGCCTTCGAAAGCATTGTCAGTAAGTAATTATTGTAAAATGTGTAAATTGAGAATATTTTATTTATTTCCTATGCTATATTGGTAATAATTAAGTGTTGGTTTACACACCAATTGCTCAACTGGTAACTCTGCTCTGTTAGCCTTTATATTGTGTATATATTTTGTGTTCTGTTTACTAAAAGCACTTTATTTGTGTATTGTTTTTGATAGTTTCACTCTCCTTTAAAGCATATTGGAGTAAACATCAGGAGTTTTAAAAAACTACACCCTGACTCCAGTCTTTATTTGAAGGGAGTTTGGCTTTATTTGAAGGGAATTGTGTTCACAGTTATGGAAACGCACAAGGAGAGCAGTATAGTGAAATGACATAAACTCAGCTGGCTGAACATCTTGGCAGACGCATACAGCAGCAAGTAACGAGCATCATGGCTGAAAGGTATCCAAAAGAGACCAAATAAGGAAAGATACATACTAAAAGTAACAGAACATCTGACACATCTTCTAAAGTGCCATAAGAACTTCAACATCCTCAAGATCTTCAGTTGGTGTTGCTGCAGCACGTGCTAGAGCTAAGGCAGAGGCTGCATGAGCACGAGTTACTTTTGCAGAGAGAGAAGTTGCAATTAAGTCGCAAGCTAACTTGGAAGCCTTGCATCTGAATAAAAGAGGCTGCAGCTGCTATTGCAGAAGCAGATATATTAGAAGCAGCAGCAGAGTTTGAGGATGAGGAGCCGTATGAAAGGAACAGTCACTCTTCATCTGCACAAAGCACAGAAAAACGTGTTTGTGATTGTGTCAGGGACCAATCTACATATCTCAGTGAGCAGGCCGACTTAGCCATTGATCAGTCTCATGATTGCAGATCTGAACCAGACCAAGTTACGGATCAGAACCAGTTAACCTCTCAAATTGAACCAAATATAGTGCATGTGAATGATAGCAAGTATGTCGTACTCGCAAGTTCTTTATCTTCATCTCCAAGAGTGCAAAAACTGCAAAAAGTAAAACTCCCAAGAAACATGAAAGAGGAATTTCTTTCTTATGAACACAATCAAAGACTTGGGTCTTACAGCCAGTGAGGAGCTAGACTTGTTGTCAAAGTGGCTTGGTAAAGAATCTTCAGAATATGTGAGACGTCTCAGGGCAGTTCACATAGGAAACCCAGACACAGACTTGAAAATGGTCTGGAACAGGCTTGATGAATGTTACAGCTCACCTGAAGTAATCGAAAGTGCGCTGTTTAAGAAGTTAGACAGTTTTCCCAGGATTTCAGGTAAAGACAACCTCAAACTAAGAGAGCTCGGAGATCTTTTAATGGAGCTGCTCTCAGCCAAAGAAGACGGCTATCTACCAGGTTTAGCCTACTTAGACACTGCTCGCGGCATCAGGCCCATTGTTGAAAAACTGCCATATACCTTACAAGAGAAATGGATTTCTCAAGGCTCAAAGTTTAAAGAAGAATTTGGTGTCGCTTACCCTCCTTTCTCGTTCTTTACTCAGTTCATTTGCAATCATGCTAAAACACGTAACGATGCCAGCTTTGCCTATTCCAGTAGTTGCCACCCACAGTATGAAGGACTCACTGTAAAACACACTAACTTCAAGAAGCCAGTGTTGGTACACAAAACCGAAATCTCTCATAGTGCATCTCAAGACGTAAAGCCTTCTAAAGATGATCCAGCCAAATACTGTCTCATCCACAACAAACCCCACCCTTTAAGGAAATGCAGAGGCTTCAGATTGAAAACAATCGATGAGCGTAAAGCATACCTAAAAGTGCAAGCGATCTGCTTCAGGTGCTGCTCATCATCATCATCACACTTTGCTCGTGATTGCAAAGTCATTCTAAAGTGTGATGAGTGCAACAGTGACAGTCACAACTCAGCTCTGCATCATGGTCCACCCTCATGGACACCCAAAATCCAAAGTCCTCCCTTACAGCATGGCGGGGAGGATGCAGGATAAATTCCAACAACACAAGAGGTGAGCTCCCTTTGCACTGAAGTTTGTCACGGCCTTTCCACAAAATCTTGCTCCAAAATATGTCTTGTCAATGTGTTTCCTAAAGGGCATCCTGAAAATGCAGTAGAAATGTATGCTATGCTCGACGATCAGAGCAACAGATCTCTGGTCAGGTCAAGTTTTTTCGACATATTCAACATCAATAGCAAAGCATCTCCTTACAGCCTAAAGACATGTGCTGGGTTGATTGAGTTTTCAGGAAGAAAAGCAAATGGTTATTGGATTGAAGCAGCGAATGGTGGAATTAGTCTTGCACTTCCAACATTAATTGAATGTGATGAAATACCCAACAACTGTGATGAAATTCCAACATCCAAAGCTGCTCTCCATCAACCTCACCTCAAGCACATTGCATCTGAAATAGTGTTGCATATTGCACCTGAAGCCCACATCTTCCTGCTGCTTGGACGAGACATACTTAGAGTTCATAAAGTGAGGAAACAAATTAACGGCCCACACAACACACCCTTTGGCCAAAAACTCGACCTAGGATGGGTTCTGGTCGGTGAAGTATGCCTTGGAGATGTGCACAAGCCCAGTGTTTCAAGTTTCAAGACAAACATCTTAGAAAATGGAAGACCCTCCCTGTTTATTCCTTGTACAAGTCACATTAAAGAAACGATCACCAGCAACTTAACAGCTCTGCATACAGATCATGACTTCGAAACCCACTGGAGCATGAACACAGACAATCTTGGCCAGACTCTATTTAAAAAATCAGAGAACGACAATAAGTCTGCACTCTCCATCTAGGATGAAGTCTTTCTAAAGATTATGGAGAAAGACATTTTCCAGGATGATTCCAAAAGTTGGGTTGCACCTCTTCCCTTTAGGTCTCCACGGCCAGTTCTTTCAAACAACAGAGATCAATCTTTAAGCCGCCTCTCTTCCTTGCGATGTACCCTAGAACGGAAGCCAGATATGAAAGAACAGTTTGCAACTTTCATGCAAAAACTATTTGACAGTGACCATGCAGAACTTGTAGCTCCACCACCAAATGAATGCTGGTACTTACCACTATTCGGAGTCTATCATCCCAAAAAACCTGATCAGATCAGGGTAGTATTTGACTCCCGCGCACATCATGAAGGTATCTCTCTCAATAATGTGCTCCTCACTGGACCAGACCTTAATAACAGCCTCATTGGTGTCCTGATGCGCTTCAGGAAAGAGTGTGTAGCAGTGATGGCAGACATACAACAAACTTTTCACTGTTTTGTTGTGAGAGAAGATCATAGAGATTACCTACGCTTCCTATGGTACCGTGACAACGACCTTAACAAGGAAATTGTTGAATACAATATGAAAGTCCACGTGTTTGGCAAGAGCCCATCACTGGCAGTAGGAATTTACTGCCTAAGACGAGTAGCAGAGAAGGGTGTGCTGCAACACGGTCAAGACACCAGACACTTTGTGGAACGTGGATTCTATGTGGATAACGCACTAATTTCCTTGCCAACTGAAGAGCAAGCAATAGACCTACTAAAGAGAACACAAGCATCCCTCTCTGAATCAAACCTGCGGCTGCATAAGATTGTATCCAACAGTTTACAAGTACTCAAATCATGCCCAACTGAAGATCACGCAAAAGACATCAATATGCCTACACAACGCAGCCTTGGTCTGAATTGGGAGACTGCGACTGACACATTTACAGATGCTGGTCATATAATTAGAATATCATCAAAAAGTTGATTTATTTCAGTAATTCCATTCAAAAAGTGAAATTTGGATATTGTATTCATTCATTACACACAGACTGATATATTTCAAATGTTTATTTCATTTAATTGTGATGATTAAAACTGACAACTAATGAAAATCCCAAATTCATTATCTCCGAAAATTAGAATATTACTTAAGACCAAAAAAAAGGATTTTTAGAAATGTTGGCCAACTGAAAAGTATGAACATGTACAGCACTCAATACTTAGTTGGGGCTCCTTTTGCCTGAATTACTGCAGCAATGCGGTGTGGCATGGAGTCGATCAGTCTGTGACACTGCTCAGGTGTTATGAGAGCCCAGGTTGCTCTGATAGTTGCCTTCAGCTCTTCTGCATTGTTGGGTCTGGCGTATCGTATCTTCCTCTTCACAATACCCTATAGATTTTCTATAGGGTTAAGGTCAGGCGAGTTTGCTGGCCAATTAAGAACAGGGATACCATGGTCCTTAAACCAGGTACTGGTAGCTTTGGCACTGTGTGCAGGTGCCAAGTCCTGTTGGAAAATGAAATCTGCATCTCCATAAAGTTGGTCAGCAGCAGGAAGCATGAAGTGCTCTAAAACGTCCTGGTAGACAGCTGCGTTGATCTTGGACCTCAGAAAACACAGTGGAACAACACCAGCAGATTACATGGCACCCCAAACCATCACTGACTGTGGAAACTTAACACTGGACTTCAAGCAATGTGCATTCTGTGCCTCTCCTCTCTTCCCCCAGACTCTGGGACCTTGATTTCCAAAGGAAATGCAAAATTTACTTTCATCAGAGAACATAACTTTGGACCACTCAGCAGCAGTCCAGTCCTTTTTGTCTTTAGACGCTTCTGACGCTGTGTCTTGTTCAAGAGTGGCTTGACACAAGGAATGCGACAGCTGAAACCCATGTCTTGCATACGTCTGTGGGTGGTGGTTCTTGAAGCACTGACTCCAGCTGCACTCCACTCTTTGTGAATCTCCCCCACATTTTTGAATGAGTTTTGTTTCACAATCCTCTCCAGGGTGCAGTTATCCCTATTGCTTGTACACTTTTTTCTACCACATCTTTTCCTTCCCTTCGCCTCTCTATTAATGTGCTTGGAGACAGAGCTCTGTGAATAGCCAGCCTCTTTAGCAATTACCATTTGTTTGTTTTGTCAGTGCTACAGACTGATCGACTCCATGCCACGCCGCATTGCCGTAGTAATTCAGGCAAAAGGAGCCCCAACTAAGTATTGAGTGCTGTACATGCTCATACTTTAAATGTTCATACTTTAAAGTTAACATTTCTAAAAATCCTTTTTTTGTATTGGTCTTCAGTGATATTCTAATTTTCGGAGATACTGAATTTGGGATTTTCTTTAGTTGTCAGTTTTAATCATTACAATTAAATTAAATAAACATTTGAAGTATATCAGTCTGTGTGTAATGAATGAATATAATATCCAAATTTCACTTTTTTAATGGAATTACTGAAATCAACTTTTTGATGATATTCTAATTATATTTTTTATCTATTTATTTTATTTAACCTTTATTTATCCAGGTAAACTGTTTGAGAACCACTTCTCATTTACAAACATGACCTGGCCAAGAGGCTACATGAATAAATAAGAACATACACATAACACATAAGACAAACACATAACACATAGAACAAGTAACTAAATTAAAAAAGATAGACAACAAAAGAGTGCTTATGTGTGTATAAATATGGTTCATGATTGTCAGCAGGAACAAGACTCAACTATGTCATTTTCGAGGTTTTGCTTAAAGGTGGAGATTGGGATCAAAGATGTAAGTTTCAGGGTATTTTGTAGTATGTTCCAGTCATTTACTGATGCAAAGCAGAAGGCATTACGTCCAAAAGTAGTAGAAGTAGGGGGGGGGGGGGTACTAAATTTAATCAAATTACTTGATCTTGTGTGATAGGTGTTATGAGCGGCATGAAGTAGGGATGACAAATAGAGAGGTGCCTTGCCCAGAATTGTCTTATATATGAAGAGAAACCAATGATGGAGCCGCCTGGTATAAAGGGAGGGCCAACCTACCAGTTTATACAGGTCACAGTGATGAGTGTGAAGGGTGCATTAGTGGCAAAATGGATGGCTGAATGATAGATTGTGTCAAGTTTTCTTAAAGCTGTTTTTGGTGCCATTCTGTGGATAATATCGCCGTAATCCAAAATTGGCAGTACTGTCGTCTTAACGAGGGTGCATTTGGAAGCATGGGTAAAGGAGGCTTTATTACGGAAAAGAAAGGCTAGTCTAGCTTTGACTTTTGTTTGAAGGTTATTGATGTGTGTAATGAATGACAGGGATGAATTCAACCAGATACCTAGATATTTATATTCTTTGACATACCCCAGAGCCATACCGTTCATGCAGGTGATTGTAGGTGGAGTCTCTGTAACCTGTTTTCGGCTAAAAAGGATACATTTTGTCTTACTGGCGTTAATGCGGAGGTGGAGACTGTCAAAGAACTGCTCTATATAGGTGAAGCTGAGTTTAAGACTGGAAGCCGCAGAATTGGGAGAGGAACCAACTGAGTACAAAATGGTATCATCTGCATAAAAAGATGAATCCGAGAGGTACCAACAGCTCTGGCTATATCATTGATGTAGATATAAAAAAGGATTGGACCCAGGATGGAGCCTTGGGGCACACCTTTAGAGACAGTGAGTGGGTCTGACATAATGTTGTCAACCTTCAATTGCTGAACACGGTTGGTGAATTAATTAGCAAACCAATCACAGCTAGAGGAGGACAGACCAATACTGGAAAGCGTATGTAAGAGGATCCTATGGTCGACAGAGTCAAAGGCCTTGGCGAGGTCTATAAAGGTGGCAATACAGACCTGTTTGCTGTCTAATGCTGTGATTACATCGTCAAGGACCTTTGTGGTGGCTGTTATGCACCCATGTCCCGTCCAAAAACCGGATTGCATGTCAAATAATATATGATTTTTATCCAGGAAATCATTTAACTGTTTTTGTATGAGCTTCTCCAGAACTTTGGCAAGGCATGGAAGGATGGAAATTGGGCGGTAACAATTTGGGTCAGATTCGAACCCCCTTTAAAGAGGGGGAAAATCGTGGCTTTCCAAATCAACAAAATTGTTGATTTCCAATCAATAGGGAACTCAGAGAACTGTAGGGACATGTTAAATAGTCTAGTGACGGGAGCGGCAATAATACGGGATGCTGCTTTTAAGAACATGGGATCAAGACTATCAAGACCAGCAGATTTGTTTGTGTTCAACTTGGTGAGTTCATCCTGGACTTCAGAGGTGGACAGAGGCATAAAGGAGAAGCCTCTCTTGTCTGATGGAGAAAGTTGAGCATCTGCTTCGGTTGTAACTGAAGTGTCCATTGATACAGGATTAGGGTTTGACATTGAAACTGTATGGGTTGCATTAATGAAATGATGGTTTAGAAGTGAGGCCATCCGAGACTTCTCAGTAATAATAATGTCATTAAATAACATAGAAACCGGTAAATGAGGGGAAATAACTTTATTTTCCATTACCTTGACTGTTTTCCAGAATGCCCTTGCATCAGTGCCACATGTGTTGAGTTTCTCTTTAAAATGCGAGATTTTGGCATTTCTGATAGCCTGTGTTGCTTTTTTTCTGCATTGACGGAAGGCCAGCCAGTCAACTGGAGATTGGGTAGAGCTGGCCTTTTCCAGAGGGCATTTTTATGATGAATAGTCTCAACCAGGTCATTGGAGAACCATGGACTATATACATTTTTTATTCTATTTTTTTTCAGAGGGGCATGCTTACTCATAATCAGACTGAAAGTGTTTTTAAAAAAAGACCATGCCTCTTCCAAGTAAGGGAAGGAATTAATTCTATCCCAGGGCACAGCCGCAACATCTTGGAGAAAGGCTTGCATATCCAGTTTTTCAAAGAGCGCTTGTTTACAATTACTGGGGGCCTTTTGAATGAAAGGCCAGAATGTATACATGCAATAGCGCAATGATCACTTATTTGACTAAACACTCCTGTTCGATAATTAGATGGATTATTAGTCAAAATAAGGTCAATCAGAGTGGATGATGTGGAAGATTTATGATTAGATCTGGTGGGCTCAGATATCATCTGAGTAAGGTTTAGAGCATCAAACTGTTGCAAAACTGTATTTGAGGGATTGAACATATCCCATTTCAGATCACCCATCAGGACAAACTCAGAGAAAATATAAGGAACTAAGAGTTGACTAAAAGCTGTGAGTGCAGAAGCTGGAGCTGAAGGTGCTCTATAGCAAACAGCAACAGAGATAGAGAAAGTAGTTGAAAGCCTAAGCTTTAGTACCAGTAGTTCAAGTTGTGTAGGAACTGACTTAGAAAGAACAACAGTACATTACAGATGATCTTTAACATACATAGCTACACCACCACCCCTGGTAACTCTATCCTGACAAAACACATTATAGCCTGGTATGCAGATGTCAAGATTAGTGTTCCCTTTTTTAAGCGAGGATTCAGAGATAGCAAGAACATCAAGATTAGCTGTGTGCACCAATGTTTTTAAAGTGTCAAAATGCTTAGAATTCAGCAGACTGCAGATATTTACATGTAAAAAACCCAATGATTTACGGTCACAAAATTCACCAAATGACAGCTGGGCAGTAACTGAGTTAGCTGGGCCAGGATTTAGATGAACATTACCAGAGATAAATAACATGAGAATAATTAACATGCGTCTAAAAGCAACACCAGAACAAATCCATTGCTTGTCTTTTACAAAGGGCAGAGCCAGTAACAAGTTAGAGTCAAACAGTTCCTGCAGAAGCATAATTGAAAAATATGGAAGGGTTCGAAATACCTGGGTGACAGAAAGTCCAACAGATTTAGCAATCCAATAGGATGACATCTCTTGATTGAAGAATGAAGTCTAATGTTCCCCAGCAGCGAAATGCTGTGGCAGATCCTAGAGTGCGTTTACCATCAGGCCCAGGGTCCTGATACTGTACCTGCAGCAAAAGGGTGGATGACAAAATCCCGAGAACCAGTAGGATTTTTATAAAATAAAGCATGATTCTTTAGTAGTGTAGCACAGGCTTCAATGTGTGCTGGAGACAAGCCTTGATGGAGTAGGTGGAATAGGCCGAGAACCTGTCAGAATAGCTGTAGCCAGATAGCATAGGCTTTAGTGTGTGCTGGAGGCGAACAACAATGCAGCTGGAGATAGATGTTGTTGTCTTGCTGTAAATCCTATTTCAAGAAACCGTCACAGATCTAGGCTGCAAACAAGCCACACTGCAGCAGATCCTTGGGTTGTATTATGAAGATAGGCCTCAAACCAAATAATAGGCCAAGAGCTCACAAATATAACAGGGTAGGTTAACCCTCTGGGGTCGAGAAACGTGTCGGCGAGTTTTGCTCAATTTATTTCACATAGCAGGAAAATAGACTTAAAATACTCTGTCATTTTTGGTCATACAGACTTAAGAAATATAAAAAAATAAACTGTTGAATGTGTACTTTTTTATGTGTCCACTTACAATCGAAATAAAACATTGTGCTTTTGTAAAATAAAGAAAATAAACAGGGTGTGCTTTCTGCCTCTCTGTGTCCGTTAACTTTTTTTCTGGAGCACGTCACTAAACTTAACAAAGCTCAGCGAATACTATTCACCCAAGCATGAGCAATATATCTTTATAATCATTTAAGTTTGTACTTTTAAAATATCTAATTCAAAACTAAAATAAATATTCTCTGTTTATGTAATCTATAAAAAAAGAGAGAGGTGTCAGTCAGTCGATCTCATTATCGTTCTCTCAGCTCATTATTCTGCTAATGTGACACGCCCACGGAGAGCGCGCGCTATTCAAACGCAAATGTTCTGAAGCAACACATGCAAACGTGTCAACGCCCCTCATAAACGCGATAACACAACATATGTAATCATCAGATTAATGTATTTGTATTTCGTCTTGCAAGGCTGTGTGAGGAATAATCCTGGGACATTTACCTCAGAACATGTGCTGGTTTATTTTCATTTCAAGGAGCGACAGATCTAGCCGAGAATTGTGAGTAAGTTTTTTTTATTCTTGTGCTTTGTTATAATCGCGATATGGAATATAGTGTCTGTAAACTCAAAAAGACTGTTTAAATTTGAATCACGTTCCCCTTCAGGGACTACCGCTGCGTGTAATCGCAGTGGGAACGCCCTCCAGCGTAATGAGTCTGAAGCATGAATGAAATCAGTCAATGGAGAGATGGAGCGTCATAGCGAGTGACGTCATCGACCAGGAAGCTATAAATATCCCCTGAGCACACAATACGCCAGCTTTTTTTTACTTCAGCAAGCTCTGTGTGTGTCTGAAATCTAGCGATTGTGTTTGTCTGTTTAGACAGGAGTTTCTCACTATATATATATATATAAAAAACCAATATGAGTGTCAAAGTGACGAGCGAGCAATACAGAAAGTGTGTTTCCCCCTGTACACGATACATCACGGGTGGGGACACACATCAGCTGTGTGTTGCTTGTTTGGGATTGCAGCATGCCTAGTCGGCTCTCCAGGGGGTCGATTGTGAGCATTGCGAGCGTTTTCCCTTGAGAACTCTGCGCTCGCGGCGATCGCTCTCCGAGGAGAGTGGTTTGCTGCGAGCTCCCCGAGGCTCGGGTCCCGCTTCTGTTGAGGCAGAGCGGCGGCGCTTGTCTTGGGGCTCGCAGATGGATCTCACTGGCGACGTTGAGACGGGCTCCGCCCTATCTCAGCTATCTCCAGCGAGATCTAGTGCCTCTCACCCGGCTCTGGAAGCACGCGCTGCGGCGGTTACTTCTGCCCGGGTCGAGGCACATGATGTCGAACTTAGATTATCCAGTTCTGAGGAGCTCGATGTCGAAAGTTTTGCATCAGAAGAAACTGACTCGTCACTCCAGCATACTGCTGAAGAGGGGCTGATAGATGTGTTATCTCGGGCTGTAAAAAAAAAAAAAAATCCAAAAAAAAAAAGTGGCCAACTGATAGGCAGGAGTCTAGAAATGAAAGCAAATTAGATGATAGACTTCTGTCTGCACGTCCTCAGCCTTCTCGCCGGTGCTTACCATTCTTCCCAGATCTTCACTCTGAGGTTTCAAAGACCTGGGTTAGACCTGTTTCAAATAGAATTTATACTAACCAGTCTAATGCTTATGGAAACTTTTTTTGGTGCAAAAGCTTCAGGGTATGTGACCATGCCGAAGGCAGAGGAGACGCTCTCCAACTATCTCTCTCCTGCTTCGTCATCTTCACTTAAAGCACCGGCTCTGCCCTCTAAGCCACTAAAAAATACTTCTGTGTTAGTGGGGAAGGCTTACTCGGCGGCGGGTCAGGCGGCTGCATGTCTACACACTATGGCCATTATGCAGGCTTATCAGGCTGACCTGCTTAAAGATGCTTGTGGGGGGGTGAAATTTCTGTGGATCTGATTAATGAGCTCAGGCAGATTGCTGATCTCACTCTGCGGGCCACCAAGGAGACCGCTAAATCTATTGGCCGGTCTATGGCATGGCCACAGAGAGACACTTGTGGTTGAGTCAGACCTCTATGAAGGAGAAAGATAAGACTCTCCTTTTAAATGCTCCAGTTTCGCCTGCGGGCCTCTTCGGTGACGCTCTTCACTCTGTCACGGAGAGGTTCCAGGAAGAGAAGAAACAGGCGGCTGCTTTTCAGAAATTTATGCCCCTTAAAGTGCGTGTCGCTGGGGCTGCTGAGCGAGGGCAGTCCCAGCCGCCGAGTACTTCAAAAAGAGCGCAGCAGAAACGGAGTGTCGAGTCTCGTGCCCCCCCACAGAGAAACTGGAGGGACGAGGCGGGGCGCTCTCCGGCGCGACCTTCTCGGGGTAGGGCTGATCTGAGGACAGTCATTATCGCCAAGAAGGCCGCGTCGAAAAAATCCTGACGTGCTGAACGCCAGGACTCTGAGGGTGGTCCCCATCGTGGAAGACTTGAGTTCACTGCACAAAAACACGGTGCCCTGTCTTTCCCGATGCCCTCAGGGGTCTGCTCTACTAACCCTGCCTATACAGGGCGTAGAGAGACTCGGCGAGCGATTTCCCGAGGGAAGCTCGCCCCCTCCGAGGAGGGTTGTGGAGTGCCCAGACCAGCTGTTCCCTGCCAGTACGTTACAGGGCGCTGTGTCTGTCACTCGGGATGTTAGGATACTACAGCCAGTTCTTCATCTTTCCGAAAAAAGATGGAGGGCTGCGTCCCTTTCTAGATCTGCGTCTCTTAAATCGCGCTGTAGGGAAGCTCAAATTCAAGATGCTCACTCTCAAGCAGATCGTGTCAAATCAGATCCGAGGACTGGTTCGTCACGATAGATCTAAAGGACGCTTACTTCCACGTATCTATCCTACCTCAACACAGGAAGTTCCTGAGGTTCGCTTTCGGGGGCGAAGTTTACCAATAACAGGTTCTTCCGTTCGGCCTAGCACTGTCACCCCGCACGTTCACGAAGTGTATGGATGCGGCTATAGCCCCGCTGAGGTTGCAGGGCATCCATATTCTGAACTATATAGACGATTGGTTAATTCTAGCTCAATCAGAACAACAGGCGGTTCGGCATCGAGATGTCGTTCTTGCTCACATCAAGAGGTTGGGGTTGAGGCGCAACGCCAAGAAGAGTGTTCTTTCTTCATTACAGAGAACCACTTTTCTCGGTGTAGTGTGGGATTCGATGACGATGCAGGCACAGTTGTCACCTGCTCGTGTTGCTTCGAATTCTCGCCGCAGTAGATCAGGTCAAGCTAGGCCAGTCATCCACTGTAAAACAGTTCCAGAGACTGTTAGGTCTCATGGCAGCTGGGTCCAACGTGATACCTTTTGGCCTCCTGCACATGAGACCGTTACAGTGGTGGCTCAGAACCAGGGGATTCTCCCCGAGGGGAAATCCACTTCGCATGATCATGAGTTCGCGACGGTGTCATCACGCCCTGGTTATGTGGAAAGATCCTCGGTTTCTGTCCCAAGGCCCTGTGTTGGGAGCTCCTTGTCGTCGCGTTATGCTAACGACAGATGCCTCTCTCACGGGGTGGGGGGCGATCATGATTGGTCGCCCAGCTCATCTTAGCTCCACTCCCGGGGCTCAGGTTCTCTCGTCGGTTTGTGTCTCCTAATGACACACGACGGGGATTTGGTCGTATGGGGATGTGGGTATTGCGTTCCCACTGCGATAACACGCAGCGGTAGTGCCTGAAGGGGAACGTCCCGGGTTACAAATGTAACCCTAGTTCCCCGAAGGGACGGACGCTGCGTGTCCTGCCATACTCCCGGCATCCCCTAGGGTCGCTTGCTTCAGTAACTTTAAGCTGGCGTATTGTGTGCTCAGGGGATATTCATAGCTTCCTGGTCGATGACGTCACTCGCTATGACGCTCCATCTCTCCATTGACTGATTTCATTCATGCTTCAGACGCGTTACGCTGAAGGGCGTTCCCACTGCGATTACACGCAGCGTCCGCCCCTTCGGGGAACTAGGGTTACATGCGTAACCCGGGACGTTTCTGTGTGTGAATGAATTAAAGGGCACAGATGGACGCTGTTGTTTATGTTACAGATGAAATATGAAAGACAACATTTCATAGTTTTTGAATAGATTATAACGTTTTAATTCTAAAATAGACATCAAATACGCTTTTGTTAGCCAGTTTCTGCTCATATGTAAATATATAGTATGTTCGGTCAAAAATAAACTCATCAACTAAGATGTTATTATAGTATTTGTTCTAATGTAAGGGTACTTTTAAAAAGAATACTTTATAAGAAATTTATGGGAAAAGAAAATTTTCTTTTCAAGATTTTTACAACTCTAACTTTGAACAAATTCTGTAGAGTGGCCCATATAGCCTATTTGAACAGGATTTGTCTCCAGGAACGACTATGTACTAAAAATGTGCTTTTGACTTTATATTTGGATTATACTGTATATATACACTGCCGTTCAAAAGTTTGGGGTCAGTACGGTTTTTAATGTTTTTAAAAGAAGTCACTTATGCTCACCAATGCTGTATTTATTTAATTAAAAATACAACAAAAAACAGTAATATAGTGAAATATTATTACAATTTAAACTAACTGTTTTCGATTTTAATATATTTTAAAATATTATTTATTCCTGTGATCAAAGCTGAATTTTCAGCATCATTACTCCAGTCTTCAGTCACATGATCCTTCAGAAATCATTCTAATATGAGGATTTGATGCTCAAGAAACATTTATGATTATGATCAATGTTAAAAACATAGTACCATTTTTTTAGGATTCTTTGATGAACAGAAAGTTAAAAACAACAGCATTTATTTGAAATGTAATCTTTTGAAACATTATAAATGTCTTTACTGTCACTTTTGATCAATTTAATTCCTCCTTGATTAATAAAAGTATTGATTTATTTTATTTATTTCCCCCCAAAAATAAAATAAAAATACTTACTGACCCCAAAGTTTTGAACGGTAGTGTTAAAAAAGATTCTATTTCAGATAAATACTGTTCTTTTGAACTTTACCTCAGAAGTGCTGGTATTTCCAGGAGCAACAGATTCAGCTGAGCTGAGGAATACTGTGGTAAGTTTTTTTCATTCTCAAGTGAATCGCGTTTCTGTGTATGAATGAATGAACGGCAGAGATGCGCTGTTTACCACAACTCGCAAAAAGACCATTTAAATTTGAATCGCGTTTCTGTGTGTGAATGAATGACCCGCTTTTAGCAAAATATATTACTATACTGAGATGAGTAAAAATCGACTGAAATATGTTGAAATAAAATGTATTTGTATAAGCAATGTATTAAACTGCAAATTAACATTTATATTTCTTATATAAACGAAAGACCTATGTTACAGACATATGAAAGAAAACATTTCCTTGACTAGTTTTGGATAGATTATACATTTTTACTGTAAAATATTTGCCACCTCAAATAAGCTTTTGTTTGCCAAATTTTGCTCATACAGGTCCTTCTCAAAAAATTAGCATATTGTGATAAATTTCATTATTTTCCATAATGTAATGATAAAAATTAAACTTTCATATATTTTAGATTCATTGCACACCAACTGAAATATTTCAGGTCTTTTATTGTTTTAATACTGATGATTTTGGCATACAGCTCATGAAAACGTCTCGGTTACGTATGTAACCCTCGTTCCCTGAGTAGGGAACGGAGACGTTACGTCGGATGACGACGAATGGGGTTTCGCTTAGAAAGCCTATCAACTTCGAGTATTACAAAACGAGCCAATGGCAAAGAAATGCCATGGGTCTGCGGAATTTGCATGACGTAACTCCGCCCCACCTCGTGGGTATAAAAGGAGGACGCCAGCAACAGGCAGATATGTTTCTTCGCTGAGGAGCCAAGACTGAGCTCAGGCGATCCCCGCGGTACAGCGGAAAGTGGCAGGCAGACGTAACGTCTCCGTTCCCTACTCAGGGAACGAGGGTTACATACGTAACCGAGACGTTCCCTTTCGTTGTCACTCCGAGTTACGTCGGATGACGACGAATGGGGTTACCAGTCTAATCACGCCACCTTCTCAGCTGTCTTCCAGTGCCCTGCGTAAATCTGAGATCCCTGTCGTGAGACTGGCACGGACGAAGGACTCCTATTTAGAACAGGAATACCAAGGTACACTGGGGAGCATATCCCAAAGTTTAGGGGAAATATGCAATTACTGCCAACCCAGAGGGGGGGGACTTAGAGAATACACATATGACCCGAAGGAGACATATGGAGAACACTGGGGTGTCCAGCCGCAGGTGGAATATTTCAACCCCAGGGGTGGCAAGGTGGCTTGCCAAGGGAAAGACACACGCTCAGAGAGGCTTACAGTGGAAATACACATGTGGGGGTCGCTCAGAGGAGGGACCATGCACACGGGAGGCACCTAGCCGACGCACAGGCAATAGACACTGGCGCCAACGTCAGGAGTGCTGGAGGAACTCAGGGCTTTTCGGGGAAGCTCACCTGAGGAGAATATCGCACATATCCAGTCCGTGGAGTGGAATGGCGAGCAAGCGAAGACACCTGAGCGGGTCCAGTACTAGCTGGTTGAAGCGAGTACATGAGAGGACACTGGCTCCACTCGGAGATTGTAGAATCTGGCGAATGTGTTAGGTGTCGCCCAGCCTGCAGCTCTGCAGATGTCTGTTAGCGAGGCGCCATGCGCTAGAGCCCAAGAGGATGCCACACTCCGGGTGGAGTGGGCGGTCACACCAAGGGGGCACGGTCGACCTTGCTGCTGGTATGCCAAGGCAATGGCGTCCACTATCCAGTGAGACAACCTTTGCTTGGAGAGAGCCTTTCCCTTCAGCTTCCCACCATAACAGACAAAGAGCTGGTCTGAGGTCCTGAAACACTGCGTCCTGTCTACATAGGCACGGAGGGCGCGTACTGGACAGAGCAGTGCCAAGGCTGGGTCTGCCTCCTCCGGGGGCAGCGCTTGCAGGTTCACCACCTGGTCCCGGAAGGGAGTGGTAGGAACCTTGGGCACATATCCAGGCCGGGGTCTCAGGATCACGTGAGAGTAAGCCGGCCCAAATTCCAGGCACGCTTCGTCAACGGAGAATGCATGCAAGTCCCCCACCCTCTTGATGGAGGCCAATGCAACCAGGAGCGCTGTCTTCATAGACAGGAACTTAAGCTCCACTGATTGCAAAGGCTCAAAGGGAGCACTCCGCAGGGCAGTTAGAACCACTGAGAGGTCCCAAGAGGGAACGAGAGGAGGACGAGGAGGATTCAGTCTCCTCGCTCCTCTCAGGAACCTGATGATCAGGTCGTGCCTTCCAACAGACTTACCTTCGACTGGGTCATGGTGTGCGGCAATAGCGGCAACATAGACTTTCAGGGTGGAGGGAGACAGCCTTCGCTCCAGCCTATCTTGAAGGAAGGAAAGCACAACACTAATCGAACATCTCCGGGGGTCTTCTTGAAGAGAAGAGCACCAGTTGACGAAGAGGTTCCACTTCAACGCGTAGACGTGTCTCGTGGACGACGCTCTAGCGGAAGTGATGGTAGCCGCCACCGTAGGTGGAAGGGTACTCAAACCTGCTTCGTCCCGTCCAGGAGCCACACGTGGAGGTTCCAAAGATCGGGACGAGGGTGCCATAGGGTGCCCCGTCCCTGAGAAAGGAGGTCCTTCCTCAGGGGAATCGGCCAGGGAGGTGCTGTCGCGAGGAGTACTAGTTCGGAGAACCAGGTCCGGGCGGGCCAGTATGGCGCGACCAGAATGACCTGCTCCTCGTCCTCCCTGACCTTGCGCAGGGTCTGCGCAAGAAGGCTCACTGGGGGAAACGCATATTTGCGGCCCCGCGGCCAGCTGTGCGCCAGTGCATCCGTGCCGAGCGTGCCCTCGGTCAGGGAATAGTACAGGGCGCAATGGGTCGAGTCGTGAGAGGCAAACAGATCTATCTGTGCGTCCCCGAACTGGTCCCAAATCAGCTGAACCGAGTGGGGATGGAGTCGCCAATCTCCCGGGAGGGGCTGAAGCCGTGAGAGCTCGTCGGCTGCACAGTTCAGGGCTCCGGGGATGTAAATGGCATGAAGCGACCTCAGATGCTTCTGACTCCATATGAGGAGGTGGCGGGCGAGTTGCGACATACGGTGGGAGCGTAGACCACCTTGATGGTTGATGTACGCTACAGTGGCGGTATTGTCTGAACGGACTAGTACGTGTTGGTTCTTGAGCACGGCCCGGAAGCGGCGCAGAGCAAGACGTACGGCCAGCAACTCGAGGCAATTGATGTGCCAGAGGCGGCGGGGTCCTGTCCAGGAGCCCGCGGCAGCACGTCCATTGCACATGGCACCCCAGCCCGTGGAGGAGGCATCTGTCGTTACAACAACATGCCGCGAAGCTCGTTCCAGGGGCACTCCGGCCCGTAGAAAACTGAGGTCCGACCACGGGGTGAAGGTCTGACGGCAGGACGGAGTAACAGTTACTCGGAAGGTGCCGTGTTGCCATGCCCACCTCGGGACTCGGTCGCGAAGCCAAAGCTGAAGCGGTCTCATATGAAGCAATCCGAGCGGTGTTGCCACGGCTGCAGATGCCATATGCCCCAGGAGCCTCTGAAAGAGTTTCAGTGGAACCGCATTCTTGCCCTTGAACTGTCTCAGGCAAGTCAGCAGTGACTGCGCGCGCTCGCTCGTAAGCTGCGCGGACATGGCGACCGAGTCGATGTCCATACCGAGAAAAGAGATCCTCTGCACGGGGCAAAGTTTGCTCTTTTCCCAGTTGACCCGAAGGCCCAGACGAGCTAGGTGCCGGAGCACTAGGTCCCTGTGTTCGCATACCTGGTCTCGAGAGTGAGCTAGGATCAGCCAGTCGTCGATGTAGTTCAGGATACGAACCCCGTGTTCCCGAAGGGGAACAAGGGCTGCCTCGACGACCTTCGTGAAGACGCGAGGAGACAGGGCTAGCCCGAAAGGGAGAACCGCGTACTGGTATGCCTGCCCCTCGAAGGCAAACCGAAGGAACGGTCTGTGTCGAGGGAGAATGGAGACATGAAAGTAGGCGTCCTTCAGGTCGATTGCTGCAAACCAATCCTGGGGCCGCACACATCCGAGAATGTGTTTGGCAGTGAGCATCTTGAACGGCAGCCTGTGAAGGGAACGGTGTAGCACACGCAGGTCCAGGATTGGTCGTAACCCACCGGTTTTCTTGGGGACAATGAAGTACGGGCTGTAGAAGCCGGTCCTCATCTCGGCCGGAGGGACGGTCTCGATCGCACCCTTCGCCAGCAGGGTGGCGATCTCTGCTCTCATGATAGGGGCGTTGCCACCGACCAAAGTGGAGCGGACTCCCCTGAAGCGGGGAGGAGACCGCGCGAACTGAATCGCGTAGCCGAGCCTGATCGTCCGTGCGACCCAGCGGGACAGGAGGGGGAGCTCTAGCCAGGCTCCCAAAAACTGTACCAGCGGGGTCATACGGACCACAGACTTCCCACCGATGGTGCAGCAGGGCGGAATGACTGGCCCGGACGTGGACGGCATAGTGGCCCGGTGTGGGGGCACAGTCATTAACCGCGCCCTGACAGAGGAGACCAGGGAAGGAAGAACGTTCCACGGGGGTCTGCTCTGCCAGGGGGCTGGCGACAGAGGCGGAAGGGAGCGGCACGGTCCGGGGACGGCGCGCACTGCCAGCCGGCTCTGGGACAGAGGGGGACGAGGGGTGCACGGCTCGGAGGCGGCGCACCGTGTCGTCCGAGAACTCTGTGTGCTCAGGGATGGAAATGTTACTTCTTTCTTTAACCACATTAGGGTGCTGCCCACCCGTGGGTGAGCAGCGGGGAGTGGAGAACAAAAGATTCTCCCCCGGCCCTCCACCGGGGGAAGGAGTGGTCCTGCTACCATCTCCTGAGAAGTAATTTTCAGCATCCCTGAGCAGCCCGTCTCAGGAGCGCCGCTTGGCCCGGCGTTTAGCGGGGGGCGGGGCTGGAGAGGGCTGGGGCGCCTTCTTACGGCTTCCTCCGCGACCGGGCCTGGGTGGAGGCTGCTGCTTGGGCCGGGCGGGAGGGGCGGGAGCCGCAGGAGGGCGCCCTCGGCGGCGAACAGACTGAGGGATCTGCCCGGTCGGCTGGGTGGAGGCAGCAGCGGGCCATCGGGGCAGAATGTGCCTAATGCCTCAGTCTGTTTCTGGGCGGTGGAGAACTGTTGGGCGAAATCCTCCACCGCACCGCCGAATAGGCCGGCCTGGGACATGGGGGAGTCGAGCAGGCGAGAGCGCTCAGCGTCCCGCATGTCAGCCAGATTCAGCCACAAGTGTCTCTCCTGGACCACAGCTGTGGACATCACCAGACCCAGGGAGCGTGCGGTCACCTTCGTCGCCCGGAGGGCGAGGTCGGTGGCGGCGCGCAGCTCATCGAAGAGCCCTGGGTCCGTCCTACCCTCGTGCATGTCCCTTAGCATCTGCGCCTGATAGACCTGCAGAGTTGCCATGGCATGCAAAGAGGCAGCCGCCTGTCCCGCCGCTCTGTAGGACTTCGCCACTAGGGTAGACGAGAACCTACAGGCCTTGGATGGGTGCTTAGGCTCGCCGCGAGAAGAGGCACTCTGAGGACACAACTGCATCGCAACAGAGCGCTCAACCGGGGGGAGCCCAGTGTACCCACCGGCAGCTGCCCCATCGAGGGGAGGAAAGGCGGATGAAATCAACGAGCGGTCGCGGGAAGACATGGGAGTCTTCCAGGACTTCGAGATTTCATCATGCACGTCCGGGAAGAAAGGTATTGGGGCAGGCTGAGGACGGGAAGCCGCAGCTGCACCCAAAAACCAATCGTCCAGCCGCGGGACAGGGTGGAGGGTTCCACTCCAAACCAATGCTCGCGGCCGCCCGGGAAAGCATGGCCGTCATCTCTGGATCAGACTGAGCCACAGCCGTATTCACACCCGAGGGTGGCAGCTGTGACGAGTCGTCACTTCCAGACGAATCAGACCCGCCTAGTGATGCTGCGATCGACATCGCATCTTCCTCTGGAGCGCCAAAGGACACCCGCGGGACCTCAAAGGACAGTCCCCCGATGATCCCCTGAACACTCGCGGGTTGCAACACTGGAGAAGGTGCTGCGGGGCACGGACACATAGTCGGCGCTTTGTTCCACACAGTCACCCTCAGATCACCCTGGCCACCAGCCGAAGTAGAGCCTCTCGAGGAGGCGCTAGATCGGGGTGTGGATGAGGGGACTCTCACTCTTGCGAGATCCTTGAGTCTCGATCTAAGTGTTGCGATGGTCATGTTCCCACAGAAAGAACATGACTCATCCACGAGCGCTGCTTTAGCGTGATCAAAGCCCAAACACACCAAGCAGCGCTCGTGCCCATCAGAGTCAGACACCAGTCGACCGCAACCAGAAGTGCACGGGCGAGGCATCTTTAAAAAGACGTGCCGCGTGCAAGCTCTTTTTGTGAGAGAAACTCAGTGCTGAAGCGCCCGCGGAGAACACACTCGCTGGCAAACCACGCTCAGATAAGCAGGAAGTGTGCACTCGCCGGGAGATCGCCGTCACACCAACACTGGAGAGTTGCTCGTCTCGTAAGAAGCTGACAATCAGAGATAGCTTAAGGAGTGAAGAATTACACTTGGCTCCGAAGCGAAAACATATCTACCTGTTGCTGGCGTCCTCCTTTTATACCCACGAGGTGGGGCGGAGTTACGTCATGCAAATTCCGCAGACCCATGGCATTTCTTTGCCATTGGCTCGTTTTGTAATACTCGAAGTTGATAGGCTTTCTAAGCGAAACCCCATTCGTCGTCATCCGACGTAACTCGGAGTGACAACGAAAGGGAACCCAAAATTCCTATCTCAAAAAATTAGCATATTTCATCCGACCAATAAAATAAGTGTTTTTAATAAAAAAAATTTTTTTTAGATGAGCTGTATGCCAAAATCATCAGTATTAAAACAATAAAAGACCTGAAATATTTCAGTTGGTGTGCAATGAATCTAAAATATATGAAGGTATAATTTTTATCATTACATTATGGAAAATAATGAACTTTATCACAATATGCTATTTTTTGATGAAATGTAATGATAAAAATTAAACTTTCATATATTTTAGATTCATTGCACACCAACTGAAATATTTCAGGTCTTTTATTGTTTTAATACTGATGATTTTGGCATACAGCTCATGAAAACCCAAAATTCCTATCTCAAAAAATTAGCATATCATGAAAAGGTTCTCTAAACGAGCTATTAACCTAATCATCTGAATCAACTAATTAACTCTAAACACCTGCAAAAGATTCCTGAGGCTTTTAAAACTCCCAGCCTGTTTCATTACTCAAAACCGCAATCATGGGTAAGACTGCCGACCTGACAGCTGTCAAGAAGGCCATCATTGACACCCTCAAGCAAGAGGGTAAGACACAGAAAGAAATTTCTGAACAAATAGGCTGTTCCCAGAGTGCTGTATCAAGGCACCTCAGTGGGAAGTCTGTGGGAAGGAGAAAGTGTGGCAAAAAACGCTGCACAACGAGAAGAGGTGACCGGACCCTGAGGAAGATTGTGGAGAAGGACCGATTCCAGACCTTGGGGGACCTGCGGAAGCAGTGGACTGAGTCTGGAGTAGAAACATCCAGAGCCACCGTGCACAGGTGTGTGTAGGAAATGGGCTACAGGTGCCGCATTCCCCAGGTCAAGCCACTTTTGAACCAGAAACAACAGCAGAAGCGCCTGACCTGGGCTACAGAGAAGCAGCACTGGACTGTTGCTCAGTGGTCCAAAGTACTTTTTTCGGATGAAAGCCAATTTTGCATGTCATTCGGAAATCAAGGTGCCAGAGTCTGCAGGAAGACTGGGGAGAAGGAAATGCCAAAATGTCTGAAGTCCAGTGTCAAGTACCCACAGTCAGTGATGGTCTGGGGTGCAATGTCTGCTGCTGGTGTTGGTCCACTGTGTTTTATCAAGGGCAGGGTCAATGCAGCTAGCTATCAGGAGATTTTGGAGCACTTCATGCTTCCATCTGCTGAAAAGCTTTATGGAGATGAAGATTTCATTTTTCAGCATGACCTAGCACCTGCTCACAGTGCCAAAACCACTGGTAAATGGTTTACTGACCATGGTATTACTGTGCTCAATTGGCCTGCCAACTCTCCTGACCTGAACCCCATAGAGAATCTGTGGGATATTGTGAAGAGAAAGTTGAGAGACGCAAGACCCAACACTCTGGATGAGCTTAAGGCCGCTAACGAAGCATCCTGGGCCTCCATAACACCTCAGTAGTGCCACAGGCTGATTGCCTCCATGCCACACCGCATTGAAGCAGTCATTTCTGCAAAATGATTCCCGACCAAGTATTGAGTGCATAACTGAACATAATTATTTGAAGGTTGACTTTTTTTGTATTAAAAACACTTATTTTAGGGGTCGGATGAAACATGCTAATTTTTTGAGATAGGAATTTTGGGTTTTCATGAGCTGTATGCCAAAATCATCAGTATTAAAACAATAAAAGACCTTAAGTATTTCAGTTGGTGTGCAATGAATCTAAAATATATGAAAGTTTAATTTTTATCATTACATTATGGAAAATAATGAACTTTATCACAATATGGTAATTTTTTTAGAAGGACCTGTATATATTGCTCTTGCATTCTTTCTTGTGGCTCAGTGACACACTAAATATGCATGATGGTGTTGAAATCGTTGACGCCCCTTGCGCATATTGCCTTTCCAAACAAAAAGTGTCTTACAAAATTTAAATCAATGTATTGTTTTATGTGAATGATTAGGCAGGATGATTTTCACCTAATTTTGAAGAAAAAACTCTAGGCAACGACATCCATTAGTCAAAAGTCATATTGACACATAGTTAGTATGTGTTTTGTGGCCTTATTTCAGAAACTTTAATTTTTAGTTTTTTCAATAACCATGCATAAACAATATTCCATCAAAAGTACAAACATGTACAAACATGTTGCTGACATATTATGCTAGCCCTGTTTGTGCTAAATAGAGTGTAATTACACCTTTGCCATTAATATGTTTATAAGCAACTGAAAAAAGCACAAATGTGAGGGGATGTCAGAACATCTCAAGGACCCCAAAAACCCCTTAGTCCCCAGAGGGTTAAATGAAGGCACTGTCTGGATTATTTCAGTGAAAGGTTCTCTAAAAACCTTTAGAGACAAAGAGCAGACAGAAAGACATGCAGCCATCTTGGAAAGGGGACCAGCACCTGTACATTTGCCAGCAAATGTGGGGACCAGCACCTGTACATGGTCAAATATGACCAGCACCTGTACATTTAAAGTATCAGCGAACGACGAACCATTCACACGCCGTGGTGTCCTATCCTTAACCCCTTGAGCCGCAGGGATCCCTGGTGATCCCGAATTTTACATTCAAAAAAATTGTGCATTGTTTTTGAGCTGCTTTATCTCTCTATTAGTAATTGCTAGAGCATTCACAGTAAACTGTCAAGTGTTAGCTTTTAAATGATACCTTGGTTTTGTGTATAGTCAGAAGGACTCCTTAGCAACAACCATTTTATTATGGGTATGTCATTTTGCACTCGATTGCCAAAAAGGGGGGCGACTGGTAAGGGGTTAATCAATAGTCTCTTTGATCCTCTCGGTCTTGTGGCTCCTGTCACTATACAGGGGAGGTTTTTACTCAGAGAGCCATATATTGAAGGAACAGACTGGTGTGACAGAGACTGGAGAAGGATGCAATAGCAAAACGCTTTTAATGAGTAGGTAAGTATAATAGAACGGTCAGGCACACAACACAGGGGAACAACACAGCTGGTAGAGGTGGTGGGTCGGACGGACTCCAGCGCGGACGGTAGGTGATGCAGGGACCTCGGTGGGCAACCAGTGAAGTGCTCCCAGTCCAGTGTAGAATCTCCAGTGAAGGTGCTCGGTGGATCCGTGGAAGTGCGAAGAAACTCGAAGAAACTTGACGACGAACAAGGGAGGATGCACAGCACAGGAACAGGAACACACCGGGAAGAACAACGATCAAACAACATGAGACACCTGTTACTGAACATATAAAGGGACAAACAGATTGAAGCCACCTGGTGCTGCTGATCACCAATGATCAGTGACCACGCCCACAGACACACACACAACAGCAGAGAGAGAGACAGTGAATTGAACCGTGACAACTGGGATGAACCACTGCCACAAGAGAAACGCGGTGAGTGGGAATCATGGGGACATTCATTGAAAGACTTGCAACACCTTCACATTCCTCGTCCTTACACGCCCAACTCTCATGCAAAGGCAAATCACAAAGAAATGTGTGATTTCTCTGATGCGTCAACAAAAGCCATAGGAGCTGTAGCATATCTCAGGGCAGTAGATGGAGATGGACAGATCAGCATTGGCTTCATCTTAGGAAAAGCAAAACTGACGCCAAAAAAACAGCCTACCATACCCCGGTTAGAGCTTTGTGCAGCAGTCTTAGCAGTGGAGGTAGCAGAACTCATTGTTCAAGTGATTGACTTCAAACCGGATGCTATTACCTTCTATTGTGATAGCAAATTCTATTGTACTTGGCTACATCTGTAACGAAACTAAACGTGTCTATGTCGATGTCCACAACAGGGTACAGAGAATCAGACAATTTTCAGAACCAAAGCAGTGGCGATACATACCCAGATAGCACAATCCTGCTGACATTGCTTCCAGATCCATCCATGCATCTCAACTCATGAAATCTAATTGGTTTACAGGTCGGGCATTCCTGCATAAACCACATGAAGATGACTTCATTATGAAAGATAACTTTGCACTTGTGGACCCAGATTCAATTACAGAAATCAGGCCAATTGTGACAGCTTGCATCACAGAAATGAAGGATAAACAACTCACCTCTGACAGGTTTCAGAGGTTCTCCTCTTGGAAATCCTTACAAAGAGCCATTGCATCGCTCATCGATGTAGCTTGCTCTTCTAGATCCACCAATGAATCCAATACATGCAGCGGTTGGCACCTTTGTTCAAAAGCACACACTGTAAGTGAGCTGTTAAAAGCCAAGAATGTGATAATCCGCTCTGTGCAAAGGGAATCATTCAGTAAGGAGATTGAAACACTCTCTAAGGGAGGAAACATAAGCAGCAAAGTTCCACTCTCAAAACTGAATACTTTCTTAGATGAGGACGACCTACTCAGAGTCGGAGGAAGGTTAAAACGGGCAGATTTAAGCCAACCAGAAAAAAAAAACAGTCATTTTGCCTAGCAAGCATCACATTTCTGCGTTACTCATAAGGCACTACCATGAATGTGTGGAGCACCAAGGCAGCATATTCACAGAGGGGGCCATACGTGCTGCTGGATTATGGATTCTTGGAGGCAAGAGATGCATAAACAGTACTCTTCATGAATGTGTAACCTGTAGTAAACTTCGTGGTAAACTAGACATGCAGAAAATGTCAGACTTGCCACCAGAACGACTAAGTGTGTCACCACCGTTTACTTACACTGGCTTAGATGTCTTTGGCCCTTGGACAGTTGTAGCTCGCCGCACAAGAGGAGGTCAAGCTCACAGTAAACGCTGGGTGGTGCTTTTCACCTGCATGAGCACCCGTGCAGTTCACATTGAAGTCATTATGTCTATGGACTCTTCGAGTTGTATCAATGCACTTCGCAGGTTTTTCGCGATCCGTGGCCCTGCAAAACAAGTACACTCTGACTGTGGAACTAATTTCATTGGCGCTTGCAATGAGCTTGAATTCCACAAAGTGATTAAAGAAACAAAGGTGCAAAGATACATCAATAATGATGGATGCACATCGGTTTTCAACCCACCTCACTTCTCCCATATGGAAGGCGCTTGGGAGCGAATGATTGGTCTGGCTCGTAGAATTCTTGACACAATGCTGATGCGGGAAGGACACTCTAACCTCTCTGATGAAGTGCTTTGTACACTTATGGCAGAAGTGACTGCAATTATTAACAGTAGACCTCTAGTACCTGTTTCTATGGATGCAGACTCACCCTAGATACTTACCCCTGCGATGCTCTTAACACAAAAAGCAGGTTCTCTACCTCCAGCAGGAAACTTCTCCGAAAAGGATATCTACAAACGCCAATGGCGGCAGGTACAGAGCCCAGCCAACCAATTCTGGTGTCGCTGGAAACATGAATATCTTCAAACACTGCAAGTTCGTCACAAATGGCAGGAGCCATACCCAAACATCCAGGGGGCTGACATAGTACTACTAAAGGACAATCAAGTAGCCCGAAATGAATGGCCTATGTCACTTGTCACAAGTGTTTTCCCTGGTCAAGATGGAAAGGTTCGAAAGGTTGAACTTAAAGTGACTAAAGAAGGGTCCAGCAAAACTTTCTTGAGGCCTATATCTGAAGTCATTCTCCTGCTTAGAAAATAAGAAAACTCCTTTAAACAATTGGTTATAGATGACATCTTTATAGATGCCAGGCGGGGAGTGTTATGCTAATTGGATTAAGCGTTTTAGGTTTCTTACTTGGGACTTTAATTTTGAAAAATTACCTGACTAAGCAAGGGAGCAGCCATTTTAGTTCAGTTTGCTCAGTTCTCTCAAGCATTAAGCTCCATGAGACTGCTGCTCCAGTTTTTCTTTAATGTTCATGCCTTCGAAAGCATTGTAATTATTGCAAGTAATTATTGTAAAATGTGTAAATTGAGAATATTTTATTTATTTCCTATGCTATATTGGTAATGATTAAGTGTTGGTTTATACAACAATTGCTCAACCGGTAACTCTGCTCTGTTAGCCTTTATATTGTTTATATATTTTGTATTCTGTTTACTAAAAGCACTTTATTTGTGTATTGTTTTTGATAGTTTCACTCTCCTTTGAAGTATACTGGAGTAAACATCAGGAATTAAAAAAAAACTACACCCTGACTACAGTCTTTATTTGAAGGGAGTTTGGCTTGCTGCTGAATTGTGTTCATACATATGGAAACGCACAAGGAGAGCAGTATACTGGCCATAGACTGTCGTGAGGCTCGTTGGCGGCACGATTGAGCAGGCTGGAAGAAATAGTGGAATGAAGCGACCTCAGCAGCTTCTGACTCCAAGGAGGAGGTGACGGGCGAGTTGTGACATGCAATGCTTTCTTTTAGAGCAGTACCATCTCGCTGAGCAACGGTGGCTCAAAGGGAGGTGAACTGCAACAACTCGATGTATGAATACCAATGTAATAATAATAATAATAATAATAATAATAATAATAATAATACGTTTAATTTATATAGCGCCTTTCCCAAGCTCAAGGACGTTTCACAATGACAGTAAATAACGTCTCGGTTACGTATGTAACCCACGTTCCCTGAGTACAGGGAACGGAGACGTGTCGTCGGGGGAGTTCCCTGACGAATTGGGATCCCTAATAAAACGCCATGGTGCTGGCCCCTTCCAGCGCCCGGGCAAGCTACCCTGAAGCAGTTTCTTGAAATAAGTTGCGGGAGCTAGCACAGGAAACACACTGCTGTTCCGCAATACCCGCACAGTGGATATTGGATAACACTGGGAAAGCGTTCCCTCAAGAGAGGAGGGAACGCTGCGGAAGCCCCAGCCTGACTGAGGAAGGCCAGGAATACACATATGTACTAGCCCGAAGGAATAGTGAAACATATGGCAGTCCCTGAGGTAGTCCCAATCCAAGGGAAGTGGGAGCGTACTCAACAGGGACGACGAACGAGTCCGTCAAGGGGAAGACACGGCTGAACTGCACGTGGCATCATGGGTCACAATAGAAACCACTGGAGCACCCAGTCTACAAGCAGCTCCTTACTAGAGGTAGCAGACCTGGTGCCGGGCAGTCCGCCACGCCCAGCACCGGAGGGGTGAAGGAGGAACTCACGAGGCTCACCAACGTAGGGCGCCATACGGAGCAAAGAACGCACGTATCCGCTGTTTGAGGCGGAGTGGCGCAGCAAGCCGACACAACCTATTCACTCGACCCACTGGCCGTAGCCAGAACTCGGGAGGAAACAGGTTCCACACGAAGGCTATAGAACCTAGCGAACGTGTTAGGTGTCGCCCAGCCCGCAGCTCTACAGATGTCTGTCAGCGAGGCGCCTTGAGCCAAAGCCCAGGAAGCGGCAACACCTCTAGTGGAGTGAGCGCGCAACCTGGGAGGACAAGGCTCATCCAGAGACTCATATGCTCGGGTGATAGCATCCACTAACCAGTGGGCTAACCTCTGCATGGAGACGGCCTTCCCCTTCTGCTGGCCTCCGTAACAGACAAAGAGCTGATCTGAGGTTCTGAAGCTTTGCGTTCTGTCAATATAAACCCGCAGGGCACGGACGGGACAGAGAAAAGCCAGGGCTGGGTCTGCCTCCTCCTGGGGCAGCGCTTGCAGGTTCACTACCTGGTCCACGAAGGGTGGGGTAGGAACCTTGGGCACATATACGAGCCAGGGTCTCAACACAACGTGAGAAAGGCCCGGCCCAAACTCTAGGCACGATTCGTCAACCGAAAAAGCCTGCAGATCCCCGACCCTCTTGAAAGAGGCCAATGCCAACAGGAGCGCTGTCTTAATGGACAGGATATTATCTCTACCGTCAGCAAAGGCTCAAAGGGAGGACTTTGAAGAGCTCTAAGTACCAGAGCAAGGTCCCAAGAGGGTACAGAGTGCGAAACACGAGGTGGATTTAACCTCCTGGCACCCTTAAGGAATCTGATGACCAGGTCGTGCTTCCCTAGGGACTTACCTTCCACTGCATCGGGATGCGCGGCTATTACTGCGACATACACTTTGAGGGTGGAGGGGGACAGCCTCCGCTCCAACTCATCCTGCAGGAAGGAAAGCACGACACCGATCGGGCAAGTCCGGGGGTCCTCCTGACGGGAGGAACACCAATCGACGAACAGGTTCCACATGAACGCATAGAGGCGCCACGTAGAGGGGGCTCTAGCGGAAGTGATGGTGTCTACCACTGCCTGTGGTAGACCACCTAGAACCTCCGCGTCCCGTCCAGGGCCCAGACATGGAGTTTCCAGAGGTCTGGACGCGGGTGCCATAGAGTGCCCCGTCTCTGAGAAAGAAGGTCCTTCCTCAAAGGAATCGGCCAGGGAGGGGCTGTCGCGAGGAGCATGAGTTTGGTGAACCAAGTCCTGGTGGGCCAATACGGCGCCACAAGAAGGACCTGCTCCTCGTCCTCCCAGACTTTGCACAGAGTCTGTGCAAGAAGGCTCACTGGGGGAAACGCATACTTGCGCAGGTCCCGGGGCCAGCTGTGAGCCAGGGCGTCCGTGCCGAGGGTCCCCTCGGACAGGGAGTAAAACCACTGACAATGGGTCGTGTCCGGAGAGGCAAACAGGTCTACCTGTGCGACTCCGAAGACACTCCAAATCAGCTGGACCGACTGGTGATGGAGTCGCCACTCTCCTGGCAGGGGAGGCAGCCATGAGAGCTTGTCTGCCACATGGTTGAGCTCCCCTGGAATGTGAATGGCACGAAGCGACCTCAGATGCTTCTGACTCCATAGGAGGAGGTGGGAGGCGAGTCGCGACATACGACGGGAGCGTAGACCACCTTGATGGTTGATGTACGCGACGGTCGCAGTGCTGTCCGTACGGACCAGTACGTGCTTGTGTCTGAGAACCCCTTTGAGGCGACGCAAGGCTAAGCGTACTGCTTGCAACTCTAGGCAGTTGATATGCCAATGCAGTTGAGGCCCCGTCCACAGACCTGAAACTGCATGCCCATTGTACGTGGCCCCCCACCCGGTGGCAGAGGCATCTTTGAAAACCACAGCATGCCTGGAAACCTGGACTAAGGGCACTCCGGCCCGTAGAAACACAGGATCAGACCACGGGGAGAAGGTTTGGCGGCAGTGCGGGGTCACTTTGACCCGGCACGTGCCGCTGTGCCACGCCCACCTCGGGACTCGATCGTGAAGCCAGCGCTGAAGCGGTCTCATATGTAACAGGCCGAGCGGCGTTACTGCGGCCGCCATATGCCCCAGGAGCCTCTGAAATTGTTTCAGTGGAACCGCTGTCCTGCCTCGAAAAGACCTGAGGCAGGTGAGCACTGACTGGACGCGTTCCTCTGTGAGGTGCGCAGTCCGGGTGACCGAGTCCAGCTCCATACCGAGATAAGAGATCCTCTGCACGGGGCAAAGTTTGCTCTTGTCCCAGTTGACCTGAAGCCCCAACCGGCTGAGGTGCCGAAGCACCATGTCCCTGTGATCGCACAATACATCTCGCGAGTGAGCTAAAATGAGCCAATCGTCGAGGTAGTTGAGGATGCGAACGCCTTGTTCTCTCATGGGAACAATGGCCGCCTCCGCGACTTTCGTGAAGACGCGGGGTGACAGGGCCAGCCCGAAGGGTAGGACCTTGTACTGATACGCTCGACCGTCGAAAGCAAACCGAAGAAAAGGTCTGTGTCGAGGGAGAATCGAGACGTGAAAGTACGCGTTCTTCAGGTCGATCGCTGCAAACCAATCCTGGGGACGGATGCACTCGAAAATGCGCTTCTGCATAAGCATTTTGAACGGGAGTTTGTGCAGGGCCCGATTCAAAATACGCAGGTCCAGGATTGGCCATAACCCACCGCCTTTCTTGGGTACAATGAAGCAGGGGCTGTAAAACCCAGACCTCATCTCGGCAGGAGGGACCGGCTCGATCGCGTCCTTCGCCAGCAGGACATCAATCTCTTTCCTCAAGACCGGGGTGTCCACCGACCGCACACGGGTGAAGTGGACGCCCCTGAACCTGGGAGGCCGGCGTGCAAACTGAATTGCATAGCCGAACCGGGCGGTGCGGATGAGCCATCGGGACGGACCCGGAAGCGCTAGCCAGGCTTCCAGATAGCGTCCCAATGAACCCACCCGAACCACCGGCGTACCCGCGGAGGGGCAGCGAGGTGGAAGACAGGGACCCGGCTCTGGTGACGTTGTAGCGACCGAGAGCGGGGGTCTGGGTGCGCCTGACACCAACCTGCTTCCACCGAGGGGCAGACGGCAGAGAAGGCTTGTGGGCGTTCTGCTGCGGACTGACCGGTGGCGAGGGGAGGGGTACAGACGAGGAACGAGGCCCTGACTCCTCGTATGCTGGTCTCTGCGCCTCCGGGCCCAGCTGCAGCCCGGAGTGACGCAGCCGAGGCTGCGTCACGGCTATCTGCAAGCTGGGGAGAGGGGAACGGGAGTGGTGCAGCTCGGGGGCGGCACGCACTGCCATTCTGACCCTCTCGGACGGAGGAAACTGGTCTTTTTATACTGCCAGTCTCGACCGTGAGGGGAACGAGGGACGAGGCCCGGGGGCATCGAGTCCTGGTTTCCCCTCACCCAGCGAGAGACGAGAGTGACAAGGCCGTAGCCCTCACTGCCATCTGAGCGCTGGGGCCCGTGAACGACTCAGAGGAAGTGGACTGCTCAAACTTTGGGTACCGCTGATACAGCGGCGGAACAGAAAAGATAAATTCTCCACCCGGCCCTCCACCGGGGGAGGAGTGGTGATGACACGCACTCCCAGAGAGCAGATCGTCACACACTCTGGGTCGCTCCTCTCAGGGTTGCTTCCCTTCGCTGGGGGAAACAAACTCTGAGCGGGCTGGTTTTGAGGCGCTTCTGGACCACCAGTGTGGACATCGTCTAACCGAGGGCCAGCGCTGCGACTAATCACGGTCAGTCACTAAGCACAGCTCAACCCCGAGTTAGATCTACGCACGTGCAGTGGTAGTGAGAGAGGAAAAATTTCTGCAGCTTTAGGCATGTTTGGCTTGCCATATTGGCACCAAAATGCTTGCATACTGCCAAAATTCTTCACACACATCCAGGCACTTTAGAACAGCCTAGGAAAGTGTGGCTGTTAGATCTGAATCTTCAGCATGAGAACACACCATTATAGTAGGAACTCAGCATCATTTCAGAGTATAACAGCCCTCTCTCCGATGTAGCGATCGACATCTGTCCTCCCTGGGGCCCCGAATGAAATGCTTGGTCCCTCATAAGGAGGACCAGAATCCCATCCGAAAGCCTCGATGGCACACGGCACGCTGAGCGGCTCAAACCTTTACGAGAAAGGGGAGACGAACAACGTCATGCACTCCTGAGAGAACATGAACCACCCACGAACGCAGTCTCAACACACTGATTAGGCATGTGAAACAGTGATCGTGGCCGTCAACCAGGCATGCAAGATAGTGAACGTGGCCATCGCTTCGATGACACACCGCACCCTGGGCGCTCAAGCCTTCAGGCAGGGCGAACAACGTGCCGACGTGGTCATGCTCTCATAAGAAAGCATAAACCACCCACGAACACAGTCTCAGCATGTTTGCGATGCACTAGAGGAGTGAGTGGTTCGTGCTCACTGAAACCCTCAGATCACCAATGTTATTCGCCAAAGTAGCCCTCCTCTGGTGCACCAGAAGAGAAACTAGATCGAGAAATAAGCAAAGGGACTCACCTCATAGAGGCACGCGAGTCTTGATCTTGACCGTGCATCTTGAGCGCCGAATGACGCGCGCCGGGTTGCCGTGACAACCCGCGCTGTCAGCCGGCGCTCGACGGCACACGGCACGCTGAGCGGCTCAAGCCTTTACGAGAAAGGGGAGTCGAACAACGTGCCGACGTGGTCATGCACTCCTGAGAGAACATGAACCACCCACGAACGTAGTCTCACACACTGATTAGGCATGTGAAACAATGAACGTGGCCGTCAAATAAGGACAGGAAACGATCGCATCCAGAAACACACGAGTGAAACGTCATCCTGAAAAGGACGCGATCTTCACTCGTGTTGCTCTTTCAGTAAGAAAGTACTCTCTGCGCACTCAACCGTTTACCAGCTGTGAAAACAGCTTTTGAATCCACAGCATATAGACGCAGCCGGCAGACAGGAAACCGCGCGGTCGCTGAAACGCCATCTCACCAACACAGAGAGATCCCCTCCCGAAACAGCAGACTCGTAGCCGTAAGAAAAATACAATCTTAAAGCTCACTCACTCAGAGAGGACACAATCGGTCGGCTCCGAAGCTAAAAGCATTGCGCAATGTTTACTTCCGCCTTTTATACCCGCTCTGGTAGGCGGGTCGCGGAATGCAAATCTTACATGCCAATTTTCATTGGCTCGTTTTAATTCACTCGAAGGCAATTGATCTCCCTAGCGTGATCCCAATTCGTCAGGGAACTCCCCCGACGACACGTCTCCGTTCCCAGGACGAAAGGGAACAAGCAGTTTACACATAAACGGACAATGGACATTTGCCCAGTCCATTTGCAGTTCGATTACCCTCGTCCGATTGCAGTTGCAAGTCGCATTACATTTGCAATACAAGCATAAAAACAGAGACAACAAACATTAATTACAGACAGCCTAGTGGGCAGTTGGAGTAAAGATACAAAATTATTGGAGCTCAAACATTGTGACTGTGTTATGTCAAATTAACATTTTCATGACTGAAATACTGGTTAAACAAATGTGTTTTGAGTTTATACTTAAATTCATGCAACGTGGTGGTTGTCCTGAGAGCCAACGGAAGAGAGTTCCATAGCTTAGGAGCTATAACAGAGAAAGACCTGCAAACCCATAGACGATAGACGAAATCTCCGCTTACATAGGAGATCACAGCCAGAAGATCGGAGAGTTCGAGGGGGAATATACGGAGAAAGTAAGTCAGAGAGATAGGCTGGAGCAAGACCATTGAGTGACTTAAAGGTAAGCAGAAGAATTTTGTAAGTGATACGGGATGACATGGGTAGCCAGTGCAGTTTAAACAGAATTGGAGTGATATGAGCAGTTTTTTTAGTGTAAGTTAGTAGTCTTGCGGCAGAGTTTTGAATATATTGTAAACGTGAGATAGAGTGTGCTGGTAGTCCAGAAAAAAGAACATTACAGTAGACATGGCGAGATGTGATGAATACGTGTACTAGTGCTTCAGCATCTTTTGGGCTGACATAGGGACGGAGTTTGGCAATACAGCGCAGATGAAAAAAGGACGCTTTACAAAGTTGACTAATGTAAGTGTCGAATTTAAGTGCAGGGTCAAGAATGATACCCAAGTTTTTGACAGTGGCAGATGGAATTATTGATGTAGCTTCAAGGTCAAGTCTGGGAATATTACTTACATTTTTGGTTAGAGATGGAGGGCCAATAATATTTCTGTTTTCTGTTTCAGACTGAGAAAATTGGAGTTGAGCCAGGTCTTTAATTCATTAATACATCATGATAGTAATGCAGTCGGAGGTCGCCCAGGCCTCCCTTAAAGCATGTCCTTTGTACAGTACATGGCCCCTCAGTTGGTGTTAGTAAACGTCGTTCTAGGAGCAGTTGGCCCAGAGGAATGAAAGGTCTGAACTAGGGCTGAGGGTTTGGCAGCAGGCCGGGGTGATCTGTTGTCACACTGGGCATGCCACTCTGTCACGGTCACCTCGAGACTCGGCCTAAAGCCAGTGCTGTTGTGGTCCTCATATGGAGGAAGCCATGCGGCTCCAGCTGCCATATGCCCCAGGAGCCTCTGAAATTTATTTCGAGATCTGAAGTACATGTCATTCAGGTCGAATGCTGCAGACCAAGCTTGGGGGCAGGGCATTGAGAAAAAATGCCTCTCTGTGTAGCAACTTGGACGGAGGCTTTCGAGAAAGGGCCCGTAAAAGTGAACACAGGGCCAAGATGGTCATAACCCACCACATACTAGGTACATGAAGAACGAGTGTAGATTTAAAAATCTTGCTTTCCCCTTGTTGTTAATTAATTTGACCAGACACCAGTTATTTTGCCAAGAAATTTCTCGTATTTATTTTACCATTTTATATAAGACATAGGAGGGAGTGACAATGGACCAAACAAAGGTATTTGTTCCAACATTTCAGTTATCTCTCTGCCGTAGACAAAGAGTTTCAGTTCTTATATGCTTCTGACCAAAAAAAAATATATATATATACATTACCATAGAAACACATACATTTCCAGAGAAACATATGGTTCGCATTAACATAGGAATGTATACTATGCCAATGCTCGGTGGAAAACGATGCATATACATTTCTGTCTCTAACTCCAACACATACTCAAAGTCTCCCAAAGTCTCTCTGCCCCACATATGTATTCAAGAACACTGTGATTCACAAAATACAATGATTAGAAATGATTATGAATGTATATCAAAAGTATAAAACAGATACATAATACTACTGATTATGAATATTAATAAAAAGTAAGGTAACACTTTATTTTACAGTGTCCTTGTTACATATGTTACATGTACTTACCATAGTAATAACAGTAAATGATGCATAATTACATGCAACTAACCCTCAACCAAATCCTAATCCTACCCTAACCCTATAGTAAGTACATGTAGTAGCTTAACATTACTCAGTACTTAAATATATAACTACACTGGAACAATGACACCTTAAAATAAAGTGTAACCAAAAGTAATAATAATACAAAAAAAACAATATTAAATTAAGTTTTAGTCTTCAATGAGTTATGAACTGGCCTTCATATCAGCTGGAGGGAGCGACTATATAAAGTCCTTCGCCAGAGGACAGCGATATGCACACACAAGACAGGAGAATTGCTCAACACTAGGTGTGATGAATATCACTGAACTTGAGTGGTATCCGAGCGATAATAAATCGCATAGCCCAGTCTACTGGTCACAGTCTGGTCCGGACCGGTTGGGAAGCTCTTCCCGCTTCAACGAACCAGGCCCAGGCACAGAAGGCCACATACTTACCCAAGGTGGGGCAGCAAAGTGGAGAACAGTGATGTTAGTGAGCAGTGCAACACTTATCTGACTCCACTGGGCGGCAGGGGATGCGTGAGAAGGCGGATGACCGGGTTCTCGAACCGCACCAAGCTGCCTGCTGGCGACCAAGAGGGGGCTGAAGGGTGAAAGGCTATGCAGGGTCACACCGCCAGACTGGTACTCTTGGGACCCAGGTATAGAGAATTTTGCTCTTTTTTTGAAAATGTGGGTACCGCTGGCCGCGCTTATATGGGAGCCAGCAGGGGAACAGACACACACATAACAAAAAAGCTCCAACTGCCCTCCACCGGCTGGAGGGAGTGGATTGGTGGCCACTCCAAGAGCAACGAATCCATCCCTGGGTGGCCCGTCCAGGTTCAACGTTTCCGCTGTCGCTTACCACCTGGCTTGGCAGTGCCTAGAACGGGGTGGGCGGCCCTTTTGCAGCCTCCTCCACTTCGAAACCTGGGTGTAGGCTGCTGCGATGGTCCGGCGGGAGCCTCAGTGACAGGCAGACGGAGGATCTGCCCCCTGCAGACGGATGAAGGCAGCAGCGGGCCGCTGGGGCAGGATGTGCCGGACAGAGAACTGTTAGGCGAAATTCTCCACAGCCATTTGTTATTCTCGAATAACCCAACCTGAGAAATGGGAGAGTCCAGGAATCGAACTTTGTCCGCTTCTCTCATATCCGCCAGGTTGATCCAGAGATGGCGCTCCTGGACCACAAGTGTGGACATCGCCGTACCGATCGCGCAAGCTGCAACCTTCGTGCCCCCGAGGGCAAGGTAGGTTATAGTAAAGAGCTCACTCATGAGCTCACGGTCCGGACTACCCTCGTGCATGTTCATGAGTGCCTGGGCCTGGTGGACCTGAAGCAACACATGCAGAGAGGAAGCGGCTTGCCCACAAGCTTTGTAAGCCTTGCCCGTGAGAGCGGATAAGAACTTACAGGCTTTAAAGGGTTGACGAGGATCACCTCTCCATGAGGCAGCGGCCGCCGGACACAATTGCAGACAGACCGCTCCACTGGAGGGATAGCCTTGTAACCCTTCACCACACCCCCATCAAGGGTAGTGAGGGGGGAGGAGCTACTTAGGCAATTTCTGGCAGAGAAAAGTGCCATCCATGCCCTCGTAAGCTCCTCATGCACTTCAGGAAAGAAAGAGAAACCAATCATCCAACCGAGATCACTCGGGACACGATGGAGGGTTCCACGCGAGCCCTATCGCCTCAGCGGCCCTTTTCAGCATAGCTGTCATCTCTGGATCTGGCTCAAGCAACACTGGTCTCCCAAAGGGAGGCAGCGCAGCCGAGTCGTCATTTCCATAGTCCAGCTCCCCTTCCGATGCTGTGATAGACATACTATCCCTTGGAGTGGCCCCAAATGAAATGGCTGGTCGGTCCACTACAGAGGGACTAGCACGTTCATCGGGGAGCTCCAACGGTTGCGGTGTGTAAGAGGAGTGAGGGATCCACGGGGCTTTGCCGGGTGGATTACCACTCACTGTAATCCTCAGATCACCCAGCTCGGACGGCACCCCAGTCCTCCTCTGGGAAAGTAGCCTAGAAGAAAGACTAGAGTTAGGCCCAGAGGCGGGGACTGCACCCATGCTTTTGACGTAGGCGAGTCTTGATCTCAACAACAAGATGGTCATATTCCCACAATGGGAACATGACTCATCCATTAGAGCTGCCTACAGCGCCATCTTCTGGTCAAATTTCTGTTCCTATTTTGATGGATCTGGTCCTTGAGTACTACAGAGAACAATGACACCAATTATGCCATATTTGCTTGAATTTGCTGTCCACTAATTTGCATTTCTTTGAAAACTTACTTTTTCAAACTCCTTCTAGACCTTTGCTCTGAATTTCAACAAAATTCACCCAGATCATATTCAGACCATGCTAGTAAAAAGTTATCAAAAGCTCAAATAACACATCAATGAAATACTAGGCATGATAACCAAGCTGATTCTGAGACTGTAAGTCTGCAACACATTGCCACCAAACTTTGTATGTGTCATTGCCACCACACTATAATAATTTGATAACAGTGCCACCAATTGGTCAAAAGGGATAATGAAGTAAATCATATTTGTGATATTTCTTAAATTTTTGACAAATATAACTGTCTTTAATTACTCATTATTGCACTTTTTCTCATTGGTCATTTTTGTGTTTGGCCCTGATAATTGCTGCTTGCAGCTATATTTGTTATTGCTATTTTGTACGGAATTATTTTGTATTATATTTTTATCTTATAGAAAATCCCTTTAAATGAAATTTTCACTAACCTGAACTAGCACAACATTCTAATTATGTTTCTACCCCTGTGGATAGACTAAAATGACTAAATCTTTATTTTATAGCAGTGCAAATTTGGTGACTTATTGTCTGTACCTCCACAGAGCAACTGTAGTCCAGCCATTCTTGCCTGTATCGGTCTAGTCCATCTGAACATCTGAGAGATTATAAACACATGCATTTAGCTGTCAGGCAAGGACACATGCCTCACTTTAATTAATGCAGAAAAACACATAGGACACTCAGATCTAATACTGTTACCTTTGTAGATTATTGCACCACCCACAGCCTGATGTTAGTTTTGACTGGACACATTGTTCGCAGGAAGTGTGCTGGAGGCAGGCTAGAAACAGATATGCCAACATAAGGTTTTGATGTGTGCAATTGTGATTGATGTAGAGGAAAGATAAGCAGTGATTTACTCACTTAGGTTTACTCACTTGGTAAGGGGCTGAACTCAAATGCAGAGTTATTGACAATCTTTGTTGTGTCAATCTCTACCCGATTATATTCATAAATAGTCCGTCGTTTAGCATCTATTGATAATACAACAATAAAGTATGATCAATAAAGTCAAAATGATAAGAATGTAAATGTACCATAAATTAAATTCATTAACAGTTTTACACTGACCTGCAGAAGGTGAAGAAGACAAAAGGGCCATGAAGGCATCAGACAGTCCCACTTTCACTGGATGCACAGTGGAGTTGATTTTCTCCACAGGCAAAGGAACCTGTTATGAAAAGCCAAAAGAAGGAAACTGGACACTGTCAAAACCATGTTTTTTTTTCTTTTGTAAATTTGATATGCTGAAGTAATGATCTGTAAGCACATTATTTTACACTGCTTTGATGACAATAATTTTCAGTGGTAATGATATTCTCACTGTTGGCTTTATGTGTGTCTAATTTATCTTGGTTGAACTGATCCAAATGAAACATCTGAGGCTGACTCACATCTTTGTAGCTGAAGACAATGGTCCCGTTACCATAGAGAACAGTCTGGAAGGTGAAAGCTCCTTCAGTTTCTCGATCCTTTAGCCTCACTTTGTCCCACTGTACCACAAATATGTCACCTGGGGCATGAAAGTCAGGTTAAATTTCCACTGAACACTGCCTGAAATGTTTTAATAAATTTCACTAATGATAAGAAAGCACATACTGTACTTGTTTTTAGAATTTAATCAGACAGAATTGGGATATATACTCTACCATTAAAAAGTATGTGGTATTTTTGTTTTGTTTTTGAAAGAAGTCTGTTATGCTCACCAAGGTTACACTTATTTTTTTTAAATGCAGTATAAACAGTAATATTGTGAAATATTATTACACTTTAAAATAACTGTTTTCTATTTGAAAAAAAAAAAACATTTCTGTGATGTGTAGCTTTTTATGGGAATGAATCATGCCAAAGAGTTGAAAAGAATCAGAACCCTCAACAGACACCAGAATTTTGGAAAGATAAAACGAAAAGGCTACTGCAGGAGCAGAGAGAGAGATCACTGCTGAGGCAGTGGAGGGATGCTTTTCTGTTCTTTCATAAATAACACAATTCAATTCAGCAACAAATCTGACATGTATTATCCCATAAATATGACGAGTCGACAGATTGGGTGTCGGTGTTCTGGAAGACTCTCCCAGTGCTGGTGATTTCTACAGCGCGAGTGCAGCGGTGATCACGAGCTTTGAGCTCTCAACTGCTGTTTTAACAGCAACAAATTTCTAAATGTTTGGGTTTGTTTACGGCTGGTTAGAGCCGAAAGGTGAGTGCTTCACGGTTTCAGTTCACTGTTCAGTGTTTCCGTGGTCATTCCCCTGTGTGCTCCGGCACTGGTGATGGGTCCTATTTCCTGAAAGAGCAACACGGGTGCATTTGGATGCAGTCGTTCCCTGTTCCTCTCTGATGGTCACAATTGTTGAATCACATGTTTGGGCTTACAGCATGCTGAAGCAGCTTTTGTGGACGGTTCATGTTTCCATTGCGGGAATATGACTGTTGCGGTGTTGAGATCGAGACTCAAGACGAGTCGCGCCCCCATTACCATGCCCCACCCCGGGGTGCTGTGTGGGATGGGTGATCGGAGGATAATGATGGATACAGAGGCGTGCACAGGGGGGGCTCAAGCGCCTGCCCATTTTGTCTCAAAATGTATTGTGCCCCTCTCTGATAATTGTAAATAATAATAATTATTATTATTATAAATAGTATAATAGATAACAATACACTTATACAGTATTGCCACTCACAATAATAATACAAAAAAAGATTATATAAAAAATTTTTTTGGCTGAAACATTTGGCGGAGATAAAGTGGTAGGCAGAGTTTCCTTTGCAGCCCTATGTACGCAGTAGTTTGCCGCGAGTTTTCAAACTACAGGAGCAACTGTAAAAGTTGTGGCAGCATGCGAGTTATGCTTAACTAAAATGCAAGTATAACTCGATTTCAGCCGCATTTTTAGTCTGACAATGTCATTCTTTTTTATCCAAGGCAAGCATTATTATCTTGGGGAAATGCATCTAGTGAAATTAAATCGACATGTACATGTCCAATTCTAAATTGTAAGGAATTTATATCTTTGATTTCATAGTAACACTTTACAATAAGGTTCATTTGCTTATTATTCATGTATTAACTAACATGAATTAACCATGAGCAACATATTTGTTACTGTATTTGTTCATTTTAGTTAATAATAATACACCTGTTAATTGTTTGTTCATGTTTTTTCACAGTTAGTGCATTAACTAATGTTAACAAATACAACTTTTGATTTTAATAATGTTTTAGTAAATGCTGAAATTTGAAAGTTCATGTTAACAAATTGAACTAATGAAACCTTATTGTTAAGTGTTACCGATTTCATGATAGCTAACACTATAGGCTATGCATATAATACATACATAACATTTACAACATCAACAAAACGTCCCGGGTTACGTATGTAACCCTAGTTCCCTGAAGGAACGAGACGCTGCGTGAAACGCTGCGGGAACGCCTCTTGCGTTGTGCGTCATGAAGCACGTATGGAATCAGCCCAATGGCGAGACGGAACATCACGAGTGACGTCATCGACCAGGAAAATATAAAGCACACCCCTGAACACAATGGCGACAGCTTCTGGAAAAAGTCTGAAGCAAGTCGATCAAGGGAATGCAGGGAGTATGGCAACGACACGCAGCCTCTCGTTCCTTCAGGGAACTAGGGTTACATACGTAACCCGGGACTTTCCCTTTCAGGAACGTCAAGCTGCGTGAAACGCTGCTAGAACGCTAATACCCACGTCGCCATAAGAGCAAGTGACCGACTGTGTGAATCAAAGATTAAATTCAGCCGAAAGCACCTGCGCCCCAGGGGTGGAGCTGAGGTCTAGGTCATAAAACCTGACGAAAGTATGCAGTGAGGACCAGCCTGCCGCATCACAAACGTCCTGGAGGGAGACTCCTGACAATAAGGCTTTGGAAGCCGCCATACTCCTGGTAGAGTGAGCTCGGACAGCCAAAGGTGAAGGCTGACCAACCGACTCATAGGCAAGTGAGATGGCCTCAACCACCCACTTGCTCATCCTCTGCTTAGACACTGGGGACCCCTTCTTAGTTGATCCAAAACAAACGAACAGCTGTTCTGATTTTCTCCACAGGGCAGCTCTGTGGACGTAAGCATCTAAAGCCCGAACAGGGCAGAGCAGATTAAGTTTTTCCTGATCAGATGATGTAAAAGGAGGAGGACAGAAGGCCTGCAGAACTATATGTCTGGCCACATTGGTAGGAACCTTAGGGACATAACCTGGCCTGGGGTGGAGAAAAGCCTTCACCATCCCAGGTGAAAACTCCAAACACGAAGGAGCAACCGAGAGAGCCTGAATATCTCCGATTCTCTTAAGAGAAGAAATGGCAAGGAGAAAAATAGTCTTCAAAGTAATAAACTTATCAGCAACTTCTTCAATAGGCTCAAAGCGAGCTAGGGAAAGACCTTCTAGGGCGATAGCTAAGTCCCATGCTGGCACCCTCGTGAGGACTACAGGCCTCAGCCTCAATGTACCACGAAGAAAGCGAGTTATAAATGGGTGTCTCCCCAGAGAGACTCCACTGAAAGGGACATGGTAAGCAGCAAGTGCCGCCACATACACCTTTAGTGTGGAGGGGGATAGCCCTGAGGAGAAACGCTCCTGCAGGAACTCCAGCACTGCACCCACTGGGCAGTTAACTGGGTCCAACAGGTGTTCTCCACACCAAGAAGTGAAGAGCCTCCACTTCAAGGCATATAACCTCCTCGTGGAAGGAGCTCTGGAATGAAGGATGGTCTCAACAACCTCGGTTGAGAGACCAGCCCCTACGAGCTGGGCCCCCTCAGAGGCCAAGCCCATAGCTTCCACAACTCTGGGCGGAGGTGAAGTATCAACCCGCTCGCCTGAGAGAGAAGGTCCCTCCTGATCGGAATCTCCAGAGGAGAGCCGTCTAGAAGAGACACTAGGTCCGTGAACCATACTCGGGCCGGCCAAAACGGGGTACCAATAATAGACTGACCCCGTCCCGGCGAACCCTCTCCAGAACTCCTGGGAGCAGAGCAATCGGGGGAAAGGCGTACAGGCGTGACCTCGGCCACGCCTGCACCATAGCATCCAACCCCAGCGGGGCTGGATGACTGAGAGAAAACCACAGTGGACAGTGTGATGTCTCCCTGGACGCAAATAGGTCTACCTAGGCACGACCATACTGCATCCAAAGGAGCTCCACCACCTCGGGGTGGAGTCTCCAGTCCCCGGGCCTCAGCCCCTGCCTCGACAGGATGTCCGCTCCCCGATTTAAATACCCTGGGAGATAAATCGCCCTCAATGAGAGAAGCTTCCCCTGGGACCATAGAAGGATCCGGCGAGCCAGATTGTATAACGGGCGAGAGCGCAGACCCCCCTGATGGTTTATGTAAGAGACCACTGATGTGTTGTCGGACCGGACAAGAACATGATGACCTCTCAGGTCTGGCAGGAAGTGCTCCAGAGCCTGAAACACTGCCAACATCTCTAGACAATTTATATGCCAAAATCGATGATGGTCCTGCCACAGACCCTGGGCTGGGCGACCACTCATGATCGCCCCCCAGCCTGTGAGGGAAGCATCTGTCGTTAGTGTTACACGACGACAAAGAGCTCCCAACACAGGTCCCTGGGACAGAAACCAAGGATGCCTCCACATGACCAGAGCACGGAGACAACTCCGTGTAACTTTGATCACGCGGATGGGGTTTCCCCTCGGGGAGAACCCCTTGGTCCTGAGCCACCACTGTAATGGTCTTATGTACAGCAGGCCGCAGGGTATAACACTGGACGCTGCTGCCATCAGACCCAGCAGTCTCTGGAACTGCTTTACAGTGAGCAACTGGCCTAGCTTTACTCTTTTTACAGCTGAGAGAATCGAAGCGATGCGGGCAGGCGACAGGCGAGCCCGCATTGCCACAGAATCCCATGGTACCCCCAGAAAGGATGTTATCTGTGATGGAGATAGAACACTCTTTTTGGCATTCAGCCTCAACCCCAATTTTTTGATGTGTGCGAGGACGACATCTCGATGCCGAGCCGCTTGCTGCTGCGATTGAGCGAGAATCAACCAATCGTCTATGTAGTTCAGTATACGAATGCCCTGGAGCCGCAGCGGGACTAGCACTGCGTCCACTCACTTCGTGAACGTGCGGGGAGATAAAGCTAGGCCAAACGGAAGAACACGATATTGGTACGCTTCGCCCCCGAAAGCGAACCTCAGGAACTTCCTGTGTTGCGGAAGGATGGAGATGTGGAAGTATGCGTCCTTCAGATCTATCGTGACAAACCAGTCCTCGGACCTGATTTGTGACACGATTTGCTTTAGCGTAAGCATCTTGAATTTGAGCTTGGCTACAGCACGATTTAATAGGCGCAGATCTAAAATTGGACGCAACCCCCCATCCTTCTTTGGAACGATGAAATATCGGCTGTAATAACCTGACTCCTCGCTGGGAGGAGGAACCCGTTCTATAGCCTCTTTTTGAAGGAGCGTTTTCACCTCTTGTTCCATTACCAGAGCCTGCTCGGGGCCCACCAACGTGGGCAGGACCCCGTTGAATCGAGGAGGAGGAGATCTGAACTGAATGGCATAACCCCTTTCTATCGAATGCAGAACCCACTGAGATATTTTTGGAAGACTTTTCCACTCTGCCAGAAAATCTACTAAGGGTACCAGCCTCTCGAGGCTGGCCTCTGGAATATTTTGAGCAGCAGACACAGCGCCCTGTAACGGCGCACCGGCAGGGGACGACTGGTCTGACTGCTCTAAACCCCTCCTCAGAGGGGGTGAGCGTCCCTTGGGAAAACGCTCGCTGGGCCCGTCTGCGCCCCGACACGAAGGCGGGGTTGGCAGAAGGGACCCCTGAGGGCACCGTGAGAGAACGGGCACCGTCTGAAGCGGTGAACACCTCCCTCTCACGGTGGGGACCACCCTCAGCATCCTGACACCAGTGGCGTCAGGACTTCTTAGACGAAGCCTTCCTAGCCATAATGACTGTCCTCAGATGAGTCTTACCACTAGAAGGCTTCGCTTGAGACTGTCGACTAGCTCCTCACATAGGGCGCAACAAAGGCAGAGTGTCGCGTCTCGTGGCCCCCCTTCTAAACAGTGGGAACAGACGCGACACTCTGCCTTTGTTGCGCCCTATGTGAGGAGCTAGTCGACGGCTTGGTCTGCCCTCGCCCAGCAGACCCTGGGACATGAACTTTAAGTTGGAGGAATTTTTGAAAAGCTGCAGCTTGTTTCTTTTCTTCCTGAAATTTATCTATGACCGTGTTTACCGCGTCACCGAATAAACCAGATGGAGAAAGTGGAGCATCCAAAAGAAAAGCTTTCTCTTTATCCTTCATATCAGAAAGATTAAGCCACAAGTGTCTCTCTGCGGCCACCAGGGCTGCCATAGAACGGCCCATTAGTTTAGCCGATTCCCTGGTGGCACGCAGAGATAAATCTGCAGCCTGACGCAGTTCTCGAACCACGTCAGTGCTGACCTCCTCACTCTCACTCATATCTTTTAAAAGATCGGCTTGGTATGCCTGCAATATTGACATCGTGTGCAGACACGCCGAAGCCTGACCAGCCGCCGAATAAGCCTTACCCACCAGAGCCGAAGTATTTCTGAGAGGCTTGGTGGGTAAAGCTGGTTTCTTAAGAGACGAGGAAGACTCAGCAGAAAGATGGCTAGCTAGAGTCTCCTCCGCCTTGGGCATCGCCCCATAACCATATAACTTAGCCCCCGATATATTAGAATATGTGGAAGTCTGGGGGCTAAACACACGATAAGAGGCGGGTCTCTTCCACGACCTCGACACCTCGGTGTGGAGATCGGGAAGAAACGGAAGGCACCGCCGTGGAGGCTGAACGCGGGAAGGCAAAAATTGTTCGTCAAGCTTGCTTTTTAGAAACATATTCCTGCCTAACAGCTGGCCACTCAATGCTTAGTTTTGACACAACACGAGTGAGCACCTCCATAAGCTCCTCGTGTTCAGGGGAATGAGGTGACGAGTCCTCAACATCCCCTGTCTCAATACTGACAACATCCAACTCCTCAGAACTGGATAGCGGCAGTATTGGTGCCTCAGCCTGGGGGGAAGAAACCGCAATGCGTGCTTCCACACCCGGAACTGAGGCACTGGAACTGGCAGGTAAAGGCTGAGATAAGGCAGAGCCCGTATCAAACCCCGCTGACAGATCCATATGCGATCCCCACGACAGGCGGCGCCGCTCTGCCTCGACAGAAGCGGGACCCGAGCCGTGGGGAGCGCGAACCGAACCACTCTCCTCGAAGAGTGATCGGCGGGAGCAGAGCGTTCTTAATGGAAAACGCTCGCAATGCTCACAATCAGCCCCCTCCAGAGCTGACTGGGCATGCTGCACTCCCAAACAAACAACACACAGATCGTGTGTATCCCCACCCGTGAGAAAATGAGTACAGGGGGGAACACACTTTCTATATTGCTGCTCGCTCGTCATACTGATATATGTGAATATATATATAGTTTTTTTTAAGTGAAAAACTCCTGCCTAGCAATCACTAAGAACAGACAAAAACACAGGGACAGATTCACACACAGAGCGCTTGCTGAAGACAACAGAAGCTGTCGCCATTGACAACTAGTTCATGCGTTCATTACATCAAGGCTAGATTATTGTAATGCTCTACTGGGTGGTTGCCCTGCACGCTTAATAAACAAACTACAGCTAGTTCAAAACGCAGCCGCTAGAGTTCTTACCAGAACCAGGAAGTACGACCATATTAGCCCGGTTCTGTCAACACTGCATTGGCTCCCTATTAAACATCGTATAAATTTTAAAATATTGCTGATTACTTACAAAGCACTAAATGGTTTAGCTCCCCAGTACTTGAGCGAGCTCTTAACGCATTATAGTCCTTCACGTCTATTGCGATCTCAAAACTCCGGCCAGTTGATAATACCTAGAATATATAAATCGACTGCTGGCGGTAGATCCTTTTCCTATTTAGCACCAAAACTTTGGAACAATCTTCCTAACATTGTCCGGGAAGCAGACACAGTCTGTCAGTTCAAAGCTAGACTAAAAACACATCTCTTTGACCTAGCATTCACATAACACTCTATAGCCTTCTATAATTCAATATTAGGCTGCTTAGATTAGGTCAGCCGGAACTGGGAACACTTCCCTCATATCCTGATGTACTCATTACATCATAAGAAGAATGGCATCTACGCTAATTTTAGTGTCTTTGTTTATCCCGAGGTTTTCCCGCAGCCTGCTGGATCCAGGCCGTTTCCAGATCTGACGAAGGACTTTCGCCTGGACCTGATGACAATGCAGTGCTGAAGTGCCAACTACCCTCTCCCTATGGAGGATCCCTATACCACTCTACAGATAAAGCGTTGTGGAATTTTTCGGTTCGCGTACCTACCCAAAGTGATAAGATAAAATAAAAATTCTGCATCAAAATTTATAGACAAGTAGTTTGTTTAGGCATGGTTTATAAGGAATTACAAACCTGCGCACATATATTCAAACGCACATAACTATAGAATCAATTCTTAATGCGCATGTGAACGCCATCAGCGTCTATCACAGGTTCACGTTTAAAGTCTGTTTAGAGAGAATGGTGTCGTCTTAGCGGCCCCTAATTTAATAACAAATGATCATTTAGACGGAAGTGAATCAATCAAAACTAACTTTAGCTGGAAAAAACATTTTTCAAGAGCCACTATAAAACCAAACCAATCTCTGTTACCTTAAATTATATGTTTATCTCTGTAAAGCTGCTTTGAAACAATCTACATTGTTAAAAGCGCTATATAAATGAGGATGACTTGACTTGACTTGACATTGTGTTCAGGGTTGTGCTTTATAGTTTCCTGGTCGATGACGTCACTCGTGACGTTCCGTCTCGCCATTGGGCTGATTCCATACGTGCTTCATGACGCACAACGCAAGAGGCGTTCCCGCAGCGTTTCTCGCAGCTCGACGTTCCTGAAAGGGAACTAACCATGAATTCCTCATAATTACATTCTTGATTCTCACTGTTTTGTTTGGGTAAGTAAATAACATTTCATAATATTATAATAATTTCCCTATTTTCGTTTGATGTGTTATGCATTCTAATTGTATTAACATCTTTTCATAGAATGCCAAGGAAATAAAGGATAAAAAGACAAAAAAAACAAGGAACTCTTTTTTTTGTTGCCCTTTTTGGTCCTTCCGCCCCTGCCCCTGAGGAGGTCTGTGCATGCCACTGGATGGATGTCTCGCCCTGTAACCATTCCCTGTGGGCTCCTCAATCCTCCATCACACCGCAGCCGGTGGAATTTACTGTTGAACGTCCTGGTCCCTCTGTAATGGATCGATCAGCCGTTTCAATTGGGGTTCCCCCAGAGGATAGGATGTCGATACATATTATTCAGAAGGTGGGACTTATTCCAACATGTTGCCTTTTGCAATTCCAACCGTTAATAAAATATAAATTTACCGTCTTTGTATATCTAAAGGAATCATGGCCACCTGTTTGATCATTCAAAAAGGGGGGTGATATAAGGCTTTGAATCTTACCTTTACAATGAATATAGGGAATATGACTAACTCTTAACAACAGCTTTTAAAATTGCTGACATTAGAAATGCTCTACTTTCATGTGATGAAGAAAATACCACTTTACTTGAAAATATGATCTGTAAAAGCATCATACTCAACACATAGTCTTGTATTACATATCCCAGACAGCAACATAGTGTCGCCCAGATACGGCCAATATCTGTTACGTGTGGAATCCACATGTACCAGATGTGACCCGGATCTGGGCCGACACTATGTTGCTGTCTGGGATTGTTGAGAAGATCTTAACTAGCAGAAAAGAACAATATATACATTAGGCCGCGTTTTAGTTCGGAGGTTCATGGTCCATAAGGTCTATATAATTATACGTTTAAGTAATCCGCTTAGGCATTAATATTTAAAAAATAAGAAGAAGACTGACTGAAAGCGTAAGAAGCAACGGATAAATTGGCCAGTTTGCAAATCGAGGAAAAGAGGATAGCTAGATTTTTGCCCGTCTTCGTGGGAAATTAATGTTTGCGGCGGCAAGAGCGTACTGCAATTAGTTGACTGAATGGAAGTGGTTGAGCTGGGGTACGCAGACTAGCTGAGGGCAGGAGGAACGGGTTTTATGATGGTGCCTGAACGATTTTGCTGGATGACGACGGCCTTGATTTTCCTTGTTATGTTAAAACGGTATTCTGCAGAACACTCTTTGTTGGATGTAAAGTGAAGAGCTCTTTTCCAAAACGCGATAAACGCCATTTTAAAAAAAAATGAGTTTGTCATATCATTTTGCTGTGTACTGAACCTATTCACTGCTCCATTAACGTTTCATGACAAATCGCTATATTTCCTTGTTTAAAATGTACTGCAAGATGCAGTTCTTTTCCAAAACGCGATAAGCGCCAAACCTATTTTTAGTCTAAACGCGATACATCCTCTCGACCAATCAGAATTCAGTGAGCGTTCTACGCAATCCAACACGGCGGCGCTCTGAGCAGTGGTTTGTTTATGTTCATTCATTCATCAAAATGAGTGATAACACTTTTGATGGCCTTGATGAGCCAGTGAGACCTTTTCCTGGGGGTAGAAAACGCAGACTGGACAAAGAAAATCACCAAAAAGAACAAAAAAAGAAGGCCCGTCACTCGGGTGCCGCGATAATACCGACAATAGGATGTCAACACAAAGCTGCCGCAAAAGGTTTCTGTCAGGCCGAGAGGCTGTCGCTGGACGATCTGATAAAAAATGTAAACTATTTTTACGAAAAACCAATCAAGGTTGACCAGGACCAGGCCATACTTCATCTCCTGGACATCACGCAAGTGACAAGAAAGCGTCCAAAAGTCCAGGAGGTAAACAAACAAAAAGACCGGAACATATCTGTTAAGTACAGTCTTTTGTGCAACAGTCATCCGGAGAAGGTGCCCGTTTGCAAGGCGACCTTCATAAAAGTTTTTGGTGAGTAATTGTTACAACTTGCGCCTCAGAATAGGCGAGTTTAATATTGTTTTGTATGTTTCTCCCTCGCGAAAAAATATATTTTCTTGTAAAGAAGCCTGCTAACGTGACATGAAAAGTACTGTATAGTTGTACAAGCCTACTGATAGATAAACTGGCCTTTATTGACCATGATAAGGTGCTATGTTAGATTGTGTGTAGTGATGGTAGTGCAAAAGTACAAAATGTGGCCAGTTAAGGGTGGATTCTTTTATTTATTTACATATTTATTTTTATTAGGCAGTAAACAGTGGGTGCTGTAAAAAGCTGTGCGTATTGTTACAGAGGACATGATGTGCTTGTTGTTACATGGTATGTCATTGCTATAGAGCAGGGCTAGGGGAGCAGAGAGAGAGAGAGAGAGAGAGAGGGGGGGGGGGAGGGAGTAATAGCAAGTTAGTTGTGTGTAATTCTGTTTATTTCATTTTGGCTCCAATGTATATGACAATCTAAATAATTTACTTTCACAGGCATCAGCAAAGACCGTGTGTCCCGGGTGGCTCAATATTACGCTGAGACTGCTGAGGCTCGTCCAGAGAGAAGAGGTGGTGCACGACACAGTGAGGAGCATGCAAGGAGAAGGCAACTCATTGTTGAGCACATACAGACTTTCACCTGCAGGGCCAGCCATTATGGCCGGAGAGGAGCACCAGGCCGCAAGTATCTCCCCAGTGACCTGAGTGTGCGCAAGATGCATGAGCTCTTTGAAGCTCAGAGCCATGCTCAAACCAGCTATTCCCTCTTTTATTCTGTGTTTTCAAAGGAATTCAATCTTGGCTTCGGTCACCCAGCTACAGATGCATGTGCTGATTGTGCCAAGTACAAGATCAGGATAACAGACCCAAACCTGACTGACACAGAGAAGAAGATGGAATCAGCATCATTTATCTTACATCGTCGCAGAGGGCGCTTTTTTTATGACATGTTAGGCAGGGTTGCTGAAGGTCATATTACCCTTTGTTTTGATATGATGCAAAACCTGGTCCTTCCAAAAACCGCAATAGGACAGGCCTATTACTCACGGCAGATGTATATGTACCTGTTTGGTGTGGTTGTGCACCACGGGGAGAACAGCTGTCAGGCAAAAGATGATGTCCATCTGTATGTGTGGCAGGAGAATGAGGGTAGCAAAGACAGCAATATGATTACTTCTGCGCTGAATGACTGCCTCAAGGTTCAACTGCAGGACAAAGTCAGCAGATCCAGGGGGCTTCGGCTGTTTAGTGACTCTTGTTTTGGGCAGAACAAGAACGTGAGCATGGTGTCCATGCTGATGGAACTTCGGCAGCTTTTCCCCAACCTCAGCATAGAGCACACATTTCCAGTACGGGGCCACAGTTATCTACCTGCAGACAGAGTCTTTGGTAGAATTGAGCAGAAGGTAAGGAAGATGGACACAATTCTGCTACCACAGGAATACCACGCCATCCTGCAGCAATTCGGCAATGTTCATGTTTATGGCACTGATTGGGAGGCGTTTGATTACAGGTCAGCCTCAAAAGACTGTGTTAAGGCTCAGAGGAGCTTTAAAATCAGTGAAGCACGAATGCTGGACTTGAGTACCAACAAGCTGGGTGTAAAAACGACTTACAATGGGGAGTATTGTTTCCATAGTGTGTTAAAGCGTGGCAAGCGGTGGGCTGACCTGAAACCTGAGGTACTTCCAAAGCAGACCTCTGTTAAGGCTGCAAAAAAGAGAGATGTGCTGGCACTATTAGGAGCAATAGGTGTGTCTGATGCTGTTAGGAATTTTTATGATGATGCACTGTATCAGGTGACTGACAATACAGTCCTGAGTGATGAAGAGTGATCCATGCTAGTGATGAAGATCTCTCTCTCTCTCTCCCTCTCTCTTTCTCTCTCTCTCTCTCTCTCTCTCTCTCTCTCTCAAACACACACTCAAAGCACATCTCACACACAGACACTATGTGATTTTTCTTTATGTTTAGCAGACAATAGTCCTACTGTTTTACAGGTTTGACACTTTACTGTATGTCTTATGCATTATTGAATATTGAATGTTTCTCATGCATATTTGTTGGACAAATTGTCCTACTTGTTACAGGCTTGACAAATTGCCTTTACCATTACTTTCTCTCTCACACACACACACACACACACACACACACACTCTCTCTCTCTCTCTCTCTCTCTCTCTCTCTCTCTCTCTCTCTCTCTCTCTCTCTCTCTCTCTCTCTCTCTCTCTGGCACACACACTGGCGCTCTCTCTCACACACACTCTCTCACTCTCTCTCTGTCCAGTCACATACTCAAATGACATCTCATACACACACCCTATGTGATTTGTTTTATATAAAGCGGACAATAATTCTACTTTTTCTGGGTTCGACACTTTACTGAATGCCAATGCATTTATTACCAACTGACTTGCCTATTGAATATCGTTTTCGTTATTGAATATTTAATATATAAAAATTAGTTTATGTAGTGGACAAATTGGTCCTACTTGTTACAGGTTTTTTAAATAACTTATTGTATATTGTTATCATTATTGAATATTTTTATTAATTCGTTTTTTCATGCATATGTAACGGACAAATTGGTCCTACTTGTTACAGGTTTATTAAATAACTTATTGAATCTTGTTATCATTACTATCTGTGTATATCACCAATCAAACATGAACATTGCCGAATTGCTGCAGGATGGCGTGGTATTCCTGTGGTAGCAGAATTGTGTCCATCTTCCTTACCTTCTGCTCAATTCTACCAAAGACTCTGTCTGCAGGTAGATAACTGTGGCCCCGTACTGGAAATGTGTGCTCTATGCTGAGGTTGGGGAAAAGCTGCCGAAGTTCCATAAGCATGGACACCATGCTCACGTTCGTGTTCTGCCCAAAACAAGAGTCACTAAACAGCCGAAGCCCCCTGGATCTGCTGACTTTGTCCTGCAGTTGAACCTTGAGGCAGTCATTCAGCGCAGAAGTAATCATATTGCTGTCTTTGCTACCCTCATTCTCCTGCCACACATACAGATGGACATCATCTTTTGCCTGACAGCTGTTCTCCCTGTGGTGCACAACCACACCAAACAGGTACATATACATCTGCCGTGAGTAATAGGCCTGTCCTATTGCGGTTTTTGGAAGGACCAGGTTTTGCATCATATCAAAACAAAGGGTAATATGACCTTCAGCAACCCTGCCTAACATGTCATAAAAAAGCGCCCTCTGCGATGATGCAAGATAAATGATGCTGATTCCATCTTCTTCTCTGTGTCAGTCAGGTTTGGGTCTGTTATCCTGATCTTGTACTTGGCACAATCAGCACATGCATCTGTAGCTGGGTGACCGAAGCCAAGATTGAATTCCTTTGAAAACACAGAATAAAAGAGGGAATAGCTGGTTTGAGCATGGCTCTGAGCTTCAAAGAGCTCATGCATCTTGCGCACACTCAGGTCACTGGGGAGATACTTGCGGCCTGGTGCTCCTCTCCGGCCATAATGGCTGGCCCTGCAGGTGAAAGTCTGTATGTGCTCAACAATGAGTTGCCTTCTCCTTGTATGCTTCTCACTGTGTCGTGCACCACCTCTTCTCTCTCTCTCACTCTCTCTCTCTCTCTCTCTCTCTCTCTCTCTCTCTCTCTCTCTCTCTGCTCCCCTAGCCCTTTTCTCTCTCTCTCTCTCTCTCTCTCTCTCTCTCTCTCTCTCTCTCTCTCTCTCTCTCTCTCTCTCTCTCTCTCTCTCTCTCTCTCTCTCTCTCTCTAGCAACAAGCTAAAAAGCACATCATGTTTTAACAACAAGCACAGCTGTTTACAGAATCCACTGTTTACTGCATAATAAAAAAAATAAAAGAATCCATTGTTAACTGGCCACATTTTGTTTTTTTTGCACTACCATCACTACACACAATCTACCATAGCACCTTATCATGGTCAATAAAAGGCCAGTTTATCTATCAGTAGGCTTGTACAACTATACAGTACTCGTGTCATGTTGGCTTGACTAATTGACTATTAGCCTAAATGTGTTACAAAATTTTATTCATATTAATTTATATGAGTCCCTGATAATATGTTGCATGTTCTATTTTTTTTTCTTCTTTTTTTTTTTTTTAAAGACAAACCATACAATTTTGGGAAAAATGGATTTATAGCGTTTTGAGGAAAAATTTATGGATTTATAGCGTTTTGGAAAAAAATAAAACTAACTTTGAATTTATCATAAACAATATTGTTGTTTGATTTAATAATCATTGTTCAACATGTTCAGACTGAGCCTAAAAACATATTTTAGCAGAATAAAATGAATATTCACAAAATGTGTGGGTTTAGGTAAAAAATGTCATTTTCCTGAAAACTACTGAAATGGATTTATAGCGTTTTGGAAAAGAACTCCTCAAGTGCTGCTGGAGCTAATCGGGTTGGGACATGGTTCAAAGGATGGGCCAGGAAACGATCATCTCAAACCTATGTTTGGATCTGCATTAGAGTTTTGACACTGTCCTCAAGCTTTAAATTAATTCTTTAAGGAAGGGATGACTTCCTGCCACAATGTGAGCTAACATCACAAAACAGACTAAAACCTCTCATACACATACATACACAATGACATTTTCTTCAGTGTATGTTAATTAAACCACAAATGCTTTTATCCATGCTTATGAATAATTCACTTTATTACACAACCTGTCATGTGTACTATCAAAATTACCCTCTTCTAATTTTGTAAATAATGTTGCATATGTACATTACCATAACTTGCATCCCACTCACTTTAGGCCACCGGATTAGGGAAGGGGTCGCCCCCTAGGTGATTTTTCGGGGACCGGCCGACGGCCCCGGGCCGCCGGGGGGGGCCCGCGGGGCAGGCCAGAGGGGAAATCCGGCCCCCTCGCCCGCGATCCGGGCATCGGCCACAGGGGGGCGACCCGCCGACCGCCCTCAGTCGATTCGACGCGCGCCGAACAGGTTGCGGGCGGGCGTTCACGGAGCGCACGCGCATCCCCCTGACCGCCCTTTCGCGAAATTCCCTGACCGCACCCACCGACCACGGAGCGCCCGTCCGTCCCACCTGTGACCTGCGGACAGCCCCCTGGCCACACCCACTGACATGAACAGCCTATTTGTCCCACTGACCGCCTGTGTGACCACGAACGGCCTTTTCGCACATGGCCAACCTGGGTGACGGCCCCTGGCCCCGCCCACTGACACGAACAGCCTATTCGTCCCCCTAACCGCCTGTGTGACCACGAACGGCCTTTTCGCCCACGGCCAACCTAAGTGACGGCCCCTGGCCCCGCCCACTGACACGAACAGCCTATTCGTCCCCCTGACCGCCTGTGTGACCACGAACAGCCTATTCATCCCACTGACCACCTATGTGACCACGAACAGCCTATTCATCCCACCGACCGCCCAGTGACCACGGACAGCCTATTCGTCCCACTGACAGCCTATGTGACCACGAACGGCCTATTCATCCCACCGACCGCCCAGTGACCACGGACAGCCTATTCGTCCCACTGACAGCCTATGTGACCACGAACGGCCCGTCCGTCCACGGCCAATCTAAGTTACGGCCCGTGGCCCCGCCCAGTGACCACGGACAGCCTATTCGTCCCACTGACAGTCTGTTTGACCAAGAACGGCCCGTCTGTCCACGGCCAATCTAAGTGACGGCCCGTGGCCCCGCCCAGTGACCACGGACAGCCTATTCGTCCCACTGACAGCCTGTTTGACCACGAACGGCCCGTCTGTCCACGGCCAATGTAAGTGACGGCCCGTGGCCCCGCCCAGTGACAACGGACAGCCTATTCGTCCCACTGACAGCCTGTTTGACCACGAACGGCCCGTCTGTCCACGGCCAATCTAAGTGACGGCCCGTGGCCCCGCCCAGTGACCACGGACAGCCTATTCGTCCCACTGACAGCCTGTTTGACCACGAACGGCCCGTCTGTCCACGGCCAATCTAAGTGACGGCCCGTGGCCCCGCCCAGTGACCACGGACAGCCTATTCGTCCCACTGACAGCCTGTTTGACCACGAACGGCCCGTCTGTCCACGGCCAATCTAAGTGACGGCCCGTGGCCCCGCCCAGTGACCACGGACAGCCTATTCATCCCCCTAACCGCCTGTGTGACCACGAACAGCCTATTCATCCCACTGTGCACCTATGTGACCACGAACGGCCTATTCATCCCACTGACCGCCTGTGTGGCCACGAATGGCCTATGTGTCCCATCAGAAGAACTATGCATTATTAGACTTATAATGGCATGTCCATGGACAGCTTACAGGGACTCTGTCAAATAAGTTACAGGTGGGCAAAGTAAGGGCCAAACTGTAACTTATTTGACGGGGTCCAAATAGGCTGTCCGTGGTCAATGCATTAATAGGTCATATTTCATAATTACAGTGGTTTTATTAGGTGAAACCTACTGTACACCACACTGGGGACACAATACAACACACTGATGTACATTAAAGCTATTAATTATGCATAATTAGCCTAAAAATTGACTGTCCACGAACAGCCTATTTGGACACTGTCAAATAAGTTACAGGTGGGCAAATTAAGGGCCCACTGTAGCCTAAAAATGGACTGTCCATGAACAGCCTATTTGGACCCTGTCAAATAAGTTACAGGTGGGCAAAGTAAGGGCCCACCTGTAACTTATTTGACGGGGTCCAAATAGGCTGTCCGTGGTCAATGCATTAATAGGTCATATCTCATAATTACAATGGTTTTATGTGGTCAATTCTACTGTAAACCACACTGGGGACACAATACAACACACTGATGTACATTAAATCTATTAATTATGCATAATTAGCCTAAATGTGGAGTGTCCATGAACAGCCTATTTGGACCCTGTCGAATAAGCTACAGGTGGGATGCTGTTTTTAACTCAGACATTTTCAGCGGGTGAATCCCCGTAATGATTAGGCGATTTCATCACATGTGGTGAAGTCCCACCTGCAACTTATTTGACGGGGTCCAAATAGGCTGTCCGTGGTCAATGCATTAACAGGTCATATTTCATAATTACAGTGGTTTTATGAGGTGAAACCTACTGTACACCACGCAGGGGACACAATACAACACACTGATGTACATTAAAGCTAATAATTATGCATAATTAGCCTAAAAATGGACTGTCCACGGACAGCATTTAGGGCACCCGTCAAATAGGTTACGGATGGGATGCTGTTTTTGACTGTAACGCACTTAACGGGGTACTACGGACCCCAGTCTTTGCGGACCGTCTGAGGGGACCCTGAGGGGCCACAGATTTCAAATCGGATCCATTCGGAGCTATTCGGACCGTTGCGTGGGGATTTCCACCAAACGCCTATGAAAATGAATGGGATAAGTTGCACGTGTCAGTGGCTCCCGCGCGGCCCCCGGGGGTCCGAGGGGCCCCAAACTCTACAAAAAGTTGCGTCATATGGCCCTCTGCGACACACAGAGCGGGCTAGGTCGAGACATTGCAAGTTTATTTTTAGCTATTTTTTATGCACCTCTTTGTCTCCCATTGATCTCTATGGGAGCATGTGTCTGCAAGGGTTAATTCAGCAGTTAGGATTAGACGGCCTACTAGGCTCAGGAAGCATCTAGAGCCACGATACTCTGGGGCCCAAATCGGGCCCGTGGCGGTCGTCCCTGACCAATCTCGAGGTCCTGCGACCTTTTGACCCCTTAGGGCGATTGTTTATTTGACGTCCCACGTGCAACTTATTCCATGGGGCTGTTGGTGGCCAATTAGCGCGAAAAAAGGTCAGAGGGACGCGGAACTCTAGAACCCGTCCCCGGGGCCCGTGACGAGACCCGCGTGTCGGTTTCGGGCCGATCGGGCGTTTCCTTCAAAGCGTTTGGCTGAAACACATACTTAGAACCGATCTAGAACCACCAAACCCGTGATCTACAACCGGGGGCCCCCGGACCACCGCCGTGCCGAATTTGGGGCCGCTGCGACCTTTCCACCCCTTTTGGCCCCTGTTTTTTTGACGTCCCACGTGCAACTTATTCCATGGGGCTGTTGGTGGCCAATTAGCGTGAAAAAAGGTCAGAGGGACGCGGAACGCTAGAACCCGTCCCAGGGGCCCGTGACGAGACGCATACGTCAGTTTCGGGCCGATCGGACCTTTCTGTCCACCCTTCACCGAGCACATGGTCCAATTAATGGCAGCCCTCTTGCACACACAGAAAGACATATGCTCAGTAGAACCAAAAGTGAGGAGATTTTTGCACAAAAAAATGATACACTTGGAACCGATCTAGAACCCTGCGATCCGGGATCTAGAACCGGGGGCCCCTCGACTACCAGGGCGGCGAATTTGGAGGCGGTGCGACCTTTCGACCCCTGTATTTCCGGCCGCCCACGTGCAACTTGTTCAGTTCAAACTTCACAGGCGCTTCCAGGTCAAGGGGGTGTTTTTTGGCCAAACGAGCACCTTTGGATGCGGAACTCTAGAACCCGTCCCAGGGGCCCGTGACGGGACGCATACGTCAGTTTCGGGGCGATCGGGCGTTTCCTTCGAACCGTTTGAGAGCCACGATGAAACACATACTTGGAACCGATCTAGAATCACCAAACCCGTGATCTAGAACCGGGGGCCCCCGGACCACCGCCGTGCCGAATTTGGGGCCACTGCGACCTTTCGACCCGTTTTGGCCCCTGTTTTTTTTTACGTCCCACGTGCAACTTATTCCATGGGGCTGTTGGTGGCCAATTAGCGCGAAAAAAGGTCAGAGGGACTCGGAACTCTAGAACCCGTCCCAGGGGCCCGTGACGGGACGCATACGTCAGTTTCGGGCCGATCGGACCTTTCTGTCCACCCTTCACCGAGCAAATGGTCCAATTAATGGCAGCCCTCTTGCACACACAGAAAGAGATATGCTCAGTAGAACCAAAAGTGAGGAGATTTTTGCACAAAAAAATGATACACTTGGAACCGATCTAGAACCCTGCGATCCGGGATCTAGAACCGGGGGCCCCTCTACTACCAGGGCGGCGAATTTGGAGGCGGTGCGACCTTTCGACCCCTGTATTTCCGGCCGCCCACGTGCAACTTCTTCAGTTCAAACTTCACAGGCGCTTCCAGGTCAAGGGGGTGTTTTTTGGCCAAACGAACAGCTTTGGACGCGGAACTCTAGAACCCATCCCAGGGCCCGTGACGGGACGCATACGTCAGTTTCTGGCCGATCGGGCGTTTCCTTCGAACCGTTTTGCTGAAACACATATTTGGAACCGATCTAGAACCACCAAACCCGTGATCTACAACCGGGGGCCCCCGGACCACCGCCGTGCCGAATTTGGGGCCGCTGCGACCTTTCGACCCCTTTTGGCCCCTGTTTTTTTGACGTCCCACGTGCAACTTATTCCATGGGGCTGTTGGTGGCCAATTAGCGCGAAAAAAGGTCAGAGGGACGCGGAACTCTAGAACCCGTCCCAGGGGCCCGTAACGGGACGTACGTGTCAATTTCGGGCCAATCGGACCACCGTCCACCAAGTACCTGTGAAATCGCATTGAATAAGTTGCACGTGTCACTGAACCTCGTTCGGCCCCTGGAGGTGCTAGGGGCCCGAAACTTCTTGGAAAGCTGCGTCACTCGGCCCCGGAAAGCACACAGAGAGGGGAACGTCTAGTCACACAAAAAAAACACTTGTTGCCCAATGTCCACAGAACACCTATGAAAATCAATGGGATAAGTTGTACGTGGGACGCTTTGCCGTTTGGCCCCCGGGGGCCCTGGCGGCCCCAAACTTGATCTGCCTGCTTTCACTGGGGCCCAGAAAGACCCTGGGGGATGGAGAAAGCTGAACCATGTGTGGATCAGGCCGAACCGCCGAAACGCACACTTGGGAACCACGTAGAACCTTGAAACTAAGGATCTCGCCCCGGGGCCCGCTGGGCTACCCTCACGCCGAATTTTGAGGCCCTGTGACTTTTCGGCTCAGAGTTAGAGACACAGTGACTTGAGACAAAAAACAGGTGGTTAGGGGTCAAAATAGGCACTTCGTGGTACTGAGGAAGACTATGGTGAAGTTTAGGTGGTCGGGGGACCCCATAGGCACTTTGTGGCAATGGAGAAGAAAATAGGTGGTTAGGGGTCCAAATAGGCACTTTGTGGTACTGAGGAAGACTACGGTGAAGTTTAGGTGGTTAGGGGACCCCATAGGCACTTCGTGGCAATGGAGAAGAAAATAGGTGGTTAGGGGTCAAAATAGGCACTTCGTGGTACTGAGGAAGACTACGGTGAAGTTTAGGTGGTTAGGGGACCCCATAGGCACTTCGTGGCAATGGAGAAGAAAATAGGTGGTTAGGGGTCAAAATAGGCACTTCGTGGTACTGAGGAAGACTATGGTGAAGTTTAGGTGGTTAGGGGACCCCATAGGCACTTCGTGGCAATGAAGAAGAAAATAGGTGGTTAGGGGTCAAAATAGGCACTTCGTGGTACTGAGGAAGACTATGGTGAAGTTTAGGTGGTTAGGGGACCCCATAGGCACTTCGTGGCAATGAAGAAGAAAATAGGTGGTTAGGGGTCAAAATAGGCACTTCGTGGTACTGAGGAAGACTATGGTGAAGTTTAGGTGGTTAGGGGACCCCATAGGCACTTTGTGGCAATGAAGAAGAAAATAGGTGGTTAGGGGTCAAAATAGGCACTTCGTGGTACTGAGGAGGACTATGGTGAAGAGTAGGTAGTTGGCGGACCCCAAAAGCACTTGGTGGACTCCCACATGGTGCAATGGCACCCCCAGAGGCGTCCACAGAGAGCCTATGGTAATATGCTAATCTCGGCCACTTTATATGCGATTTTGGAAAAGTGACACGGCACCACTGAATAAGCAGCTCGTGTCGTCCATTTCGAGCATGCGGACCTTGAAGTGTCGGTGCTGACAATGGTAACTTAAATGAATGGGGAAAATACCACGAACAGCTTGACTTCCCTTACTATTTTCCCTATACTTTGGGTTCATACTGCACAATCCTCCAGACTACCATAAACATACAAATGAGATGTTGAATGAGACAAAGGAAAGATTTCTTGCTTAAAATTACCACCTCCACATTGGCAAGTCCACTGTCAATAGGTGTGATTAAGATAATCCCTGAATGGGATTAAAAGACCACTTCTCAAACACACCCTCACTCAGCCCTTTTGATTCAGACCTACAGCAGCTCCAATTAGCTAATTTTGTCATTCACTGCAGACAAAGCGTTCCGGACATGTCCTGAAAAGTGAAGCCAAAGCATCTCGATCGCCCCCAGGTGGTTGGTCCCAGTATAGGTCATAAACCTCACCTTCCCCATGAAGTCTAATGGGACGCGATGGAAACTAAACAACCAAATTACACTTCACATAAATTTTTTCCAAAGATGTTTTCTGTCATTTTAGGTAGTTTTGATCACGCTGATGTAAGTTTAACTGTTCGTTTTTTGTATGTTTGGTCTTAGTTAGTTATGTGATGCTATCAAAACAGGAATGTGACGTCATGATTGTGATTGACAACTGTGATTGGCACCAACAGACTTTTTTGGGGGATTTTCGGGAGGAGATTGGAGCTTCAACTTTAATTTTTTACGTGTCCATAACTGTTTATTTCACATTGACACAATGAGTTGCTCTGCAGTAAACTGTACTAACCGTTTCTGTGAGCGTGTGGGCGGGAACTGGATATCGCAACTACACTTCATGCTTACTACTGCACAGAGTGTCCCGCGTTCACTACTGCGCAGAATCTGGTCCAAAATCAGTGTACGATGTATTTAAGTATTAACCCCTTTTAATTAAGGTGATTTTAAGTTCCGTTTCGAAAGGGAACTCGTACTACGTCAATGACGCTTTGGGGAACGCCTCCGGTAGAACCGGTGTCTGAAATGCTTATCCAATCATTGCAATCACACAGCCTATGACATCACTACTAGTGCGACCCGGAAGTATATAGGGCCTGCCTTGACAACATGTCATCCTCTTTTCGTCTTCAGATTTGCTACATGCTTTTTGACTGTTAGTACTGTATACAGTAGGAAGTTGAAAGAACATTGTGGCAAACAGGACGGCCGAGGGACGTGAGAGAACGGCGCGAGGCCGGTCGTGCGATTGCTAATGAGCAACACCTGTGTAGCACACCGGTCTCGCATCTCTCACAGCGGAGACGTTGATGATCGCGAGAGGAACAGGCCTGTTTTTTAGTTGTGTTTGGTTTTTGTATTTTATTTTAGCCAGCCTTCGTCCGCGAGGGGCTGCTGGCAGTTATGTTTATTTTCAGTAGACAGCAGTCGTCCGCGAGGGGCTGCTGGCAGTATTTTGGTTTGTTTGTTTTATTTTAAATAAAGTATGTTTAATTGTTCGCCGGTTCCCGCCTGCTTCTTCCCTGAACATTGCTACAAACATTATTATTCTTGACCATCAGTGAACGTTAATAACATTAGTAACGTTAAATCTACTACATGTAATTCAGAAAGCTGATCTAAATATTTATAAATAATTATAACTAGTTAAGTCTAAATATAAAAATACTAAATATATATTTTCCCTTTGAGATAATTTGCAATATTTTAAAGGTGGAAAATGTGGGCATGATTAAACAAAGGTTATAAGCTTAAACCACTGTGAACATAAAAGTGTGTTTAATAATCCAGGTAAAAATAGGACATGCGAAAATAATTTGTGTCCCTATAAGCTGGTTTGTTTAAATGTAGATAAAGTGGTAGCTTGAACTGGCATCTCTTGTTGCGAGTCATCAGAGTCTGAGAGATTCATGTGCAGCTGACTTTTATTTAGAAAAGAGAAGTCGACAGGCAAAGGTCAAAATGCTGGCAAACAGTAGCAGGATAGAGCGGGAGAATTCGTGGTCAGTAAACAGGCAAGGGTCGGTGCAGGCGGCGAACAGACGGAATCCGGTATCCAGGCAGAAGTAAGTAGGCAGGCAGCAGGCTGGCGTGTTCGAGGAACAGGATAGGGTCAAACCAGGTAGACAAACACAAGAAGATATGCTCGGAATTGTTCACAATAGTAAAACTTCGCACAGAATGCTGTGTGAGTTGCAGCTACAAAGCCCAGTAGATGAGGAACAGCTGAGCGGGTGATTAGGATCAGAACAGGGGTTATTGGAAATGTAGTGTGTGAAGGAGTCAATATTCGGGTGAGGGCGCCCTCTGAAGGCCTGAGAGGGAGGTTACCGATTCTGTGATTGTAACATCTCTATCGTGATTCAAAAAATAATAATTAATGCAATTCACTATGTTTAAATTGTATCAGTGTAAAGTTGATCTGATGTTAGTGAATACATCCTAGTCGGTAAATCCTTCTGTATTAAATAAAGCTTGATCTGACATAAAGTTTGTTCTGACAAAGAAATCTCAGCTCAGTGGCATGTGTACACTGTACCATAATGAATAAATCTGCTTTAATGAAGAAATCGTCTCGGGTTACTTGACTGTAACCCTGTTTCTCGAAAAAGTGTAAATGAGATGCTGTGCTTAGTGCTATGGGAAAACGTCTTCTTGTGACCATATGTTAATTATGTGTGTAAACATGCCAAAGAATTTGGCCTTGTACTTGATGGCCTCGTACTTGATGGCCTCTGACAATGACGTCACTGGAGCGGGTGCTCGTTAGAGGCTATAATTAGATGTGCTGCAGGTGCACCCTCAGGTATCACTTTGTTTGAAGAGTTGTACAGGTACATCCTCAATGGGGCCTCAAAGTACAGAATCTCGTTACTGCTTTTTCAGGGAACAGGGTTAAAATCCGCTCGGATTGCTTCATATGAGACCGCTTCAGCTGTGGCTCCGCGATCGAGTCCCGAGGTGGGCATGGCATCATGGCACGCTCCAAGTTCCAGTAACTCCGACCTGCCGTCAGACCTTCACCCCGTGGAGGAACCTCAGCTTTCTACGGGCCGGTGTTCCCCTAGAACGAGTTTCCAGGCATGTTGTTGTCTCCACAGATGCCTCTTCCACGGGCTGGGGTGCCATGTGCAACGGACATGCTGCCGCGGGCTCCTGGACAGGACCCCAGCGCCTTCTGGCTGTCAATTGCCTCGAGTTGCTGGCAGTACGCCTTGCCCTGCACCGTTTCCGCACGTTGCTCAAGGGTCAACACGTACTAGTCCGTTCAGACAATACCGCAACATCATGTACATGATGTACCGTAGCGTACATCAACCGGCAGGGTGGTCTATGCTCCCGCCGTATGTCGCAACTCGCACGCCACCTCCTCTTATGGAGTCAGAAGCACCTGAGGTCCCTTCGTGCTATCTACATTCCGGGAGATCGGAACTTTGCAGCCGACGAGCTGTCACGGTTTCGACCCGTCCCCGGCGAATGGCGACTCCATCCCCAGTCGGTCCAGCTGATCTGGGACCAGTTCAGGGACGCACAGATAGACCTGTTTGCCTCCCACGACTCATCCCATTGCACCCTGTATTTCTCCCTATCCGAGGGCACCCTCGGCACGGATGCACTGGCGCACAGCTGGCCGCGGGGCCTACGCAAATATGCATTTCCCCCAGTGAGCCTTCTCGCACGGACCCTGTGCAAGATCAAGGAGGACAAGGAGCAGGTCATTCTGGTCGCGCCCTACTGGCCCGCCCGGACCTGGTTCTCCGAACTGATACTCCTCGCGACAGCACCTCCTTGGCCAATTCTTCTGAGGAAGAATCTCCTTTCTCAGAGACGGGGCACCCTCCGGCACCCTCGACCCGATCTTTGGAGGCTCCACGTGTGGCTCCTGGACGGGACGAGGCAGGTTTGAGTACCCTGCCACCTGCGGTGGCGGCTACCATCACTTCCACTAGAGTCAGTCAAGTCAAGCCATCCTCATTTATATAGCGCTTTTAACAATGTAGATTGTTTCAAAGCAGCTTTACAGAGATAAAGATATAATTTAAGGTAACAGAGATTGGTTTGGTTTTATAGTGGCTCTTGAAAAATGTTTTTTCCAGCTAAAGTTAGTTTTGATGGATTCACTTCCGTCTAAATGATCATTTGTTATTAAATAAGGGGCCGCTAAGACGAGACCGTTCTCTCTAAACAGACTTTAAACGTGAACCTGTGATAGACGCTGATGGGGTTCACATGCGCATTAAGAATTGATTCTATAGTTATGTGCGTTTGAATATATGTGCGCAGGTTTGTAATTCCTTACAAACCATGCCTAAACAATTTACTTGTCTATAAATTTTGATGCAGAATTTTTATTTTATCTTATCACTTTGGGTAGGTACGCGAACCGAAAAATTCTACAACGCTTTATCTGTTGAGTGGTATAGGGATCCTCCATAGGGAGAGGCTAGTTGGCACTTCAGCACTGCATTGTCATCGGGTCCAGGCGAAAGTCCTTAGTCAGATCTGGAAACGGCCTGGATCCTGCAGGCTGCGGGAAAACCTCGGGATAAACAAAGACACCAAAATTACCGTAGATGCCATTCTTCTTATGATGTAACGAGTACAGCAGGATTTGAGGGAAGTGTTCCCAGTTCCGGCTGACCTAATCTAAGCAGCCTAATATTGAATTATAGAAGTCTATAGAGTGTTATGTGAATGCTAGGTCAAAGAGATGTGTTTTTAGTCTAGCTTTGAACTGACAGACTGTGTCTGCTTCCCGGACAATGTTAGGAAGATTGTTCCAAAGTTTTGGTGCTAAATAGGAAAAGGATCTACCGCCAGCAGTCGATTTATATATTCTAGGTATTATCAACTGGCCGGAGTTTTGAGATCACAATAGACGTGAAGGACTATAATGCGTTAAGAGCTCGCTCAAGTACTGGGGAGCTAAACCATTTAGTGCTTTGTAAGTAATCAGCAATATTTTAAAATTTATACGATGTTTAATAGGGAGCCAATGCAGTGTTGACAGAACCGGGCTAATATGGTCGTACTTCCTGGTTCTGGTAAGAACTCTAGCGGCTGCGTTTTGAACTAGCTGTAGTTTGTTTATTAAGCGTGCAGGGCAACCACCCAGTAGAGCATTACAATAATCTAGCCTTGATGTCATGAACGCATGAACTAGTTGTTCCGCATTTGTCAATGAGAGCATATGACGTAATTTAGATATATTTTTAAGATGGAAAAATGCGGTTTTACAGACACTTTCAAATGAAAGATTGGTATCAAAGAGCACACCCAGGTTCCTAACTGACGACGAAGACTTAACAGAGCAGCCATCAAGTGTTAGACGGTATTCTAGGTTATTACGTGTGGAAGTTTTTTGTCCAATAATTAGAATCTCTGTTTTTTCAGAATTTAGTAGTAGGAAATTACTAGTCATCCAATTTTTAATATCAACTATGCATTCCGATAATTTTGTGAATTGTTGAGTTTCGTTAGGTTTGGAAGAAATATAGAGCTGAGTATCATCAGCATAACAGTGAAAGCTAATTCCATGTTTCCTAATGATATCTCCTAAAGGTAGCATGTATAGAGTGAACAGCAACGGTCCTAGTACTGAGCCTTGTGGTACGCCATACTGAACTTGTGATCGATAAGACATCTCTTAATTTACTGCTACAAACTGATAGCGGTCAGATAAATATGATTTAAACCATGCTAGTGCAATTCCACTAATGCCAACATAGTTTTCTAGTCTATTTAAGAGAATGTTGTGGTCAATGGTGTCAAATGCAGCACTAAGATCAAGTAACACTAATAGAGAGATACAACCACGATCGGATGATAAGAGCAAATCATTTGTGACTTTAATGAGAGCAGTCTCAGTGCTATGGTGCTGTTTAAATCCTGACTGGAAATCCTCGCAGATACCATTTCTTTTAAGAAAGGAACACAGTTGTGAGGATACTGCCTTTTCTAGTATCTTTGACTGAAAAAGTAGATTTGAGATCGGCCTGTTATTGACTAATTCTGTAGGATCAAGTTGCGTTTTTTTAACAAGCGGTTTAATCATAGCCAGCTTAAAGGTTTTTGGTACGTATCCTAGAGACAACGATGAATTAATGATGTTAAGAAGAGGATCTATGACTTCTGGAAGCATCTCTATCAGTAGTTTAGTCGGTATAGGGTCTAATATACAAGTTGTTGATTTAGATGAATTAACGAGTTTGCAAAATTCTTCCTCTCCTATGGCAATAAATGAATCAAATTGTATCTCGGGGAGAGTATAATGCACTCCCTGATGTGATGCTGTAGTAGACGGTTACATAGTTATAATTTTGTCCCTATTATTATCAATCTTATAAGTGAAGAAGTTCATAAAGTCATTACTGCTGTGTTTCTTGGAAACTTCTGGGCTTGAAGCTTTCTTTTTCGTTAGTGTAGCCACTTTTTCAAATAAATACCTTGGATTATGTTTATTTTCTTTTAATAGGGTTGAAAAATAAGCAGATCTAGCAGCTTTTAAAGCCTCTCTGTAAGCAATCGAGCTCTCCTTCCATGAAATCCGAAATACCTCTAGTTTTGTTTTCTTACAGTTGCGCTGCATTTTTCTGGCTGCTCTCTTAAGGGCCCGGGTGTTCTCGTTGTACCACGGTGTTGGACTATTTTCTTTAATCTTCTTTAAGCGCAACGGAGCAACTGTATCTAAAGTGCTGGAAAGGAGAGAGTTAAAAGTTTCTGTTGCAATATCAAGTTCTTCTAAGCTATCTGGGATGCTGAGACGATGAAACTGATTAGGAAGATTATTGATAAAGCAATCTTTAGTGGCAGAAGTGATAGGTCTAACATACTTGTAACACGGAGTCGGCTTTGCAGCCTTGGCTAAATGTAATTTACATGAGACTAGATAATGATCTGAGATAGCATCAACAGCATCAACATTGATTCCATGTGATAATATTAGATCTAGAGTATGATTACGACAATGAGTAGGTCCTGACACGTGTTGTCTAACTCCAATAGAGTTAAGAATGTCTTTAAATGCCAATCCCATTGCATCTTTTCCATTATCTACATGTATATTAAAATCACCAACAATTAGGACTTTATCTGCAGTCAATACTAATTCTGATAGAAAGTCAGCAAATTCTTTGATAAAATCTTTATGGTGCCCTAGTGGCCTGTAGACAGTTGCCAGCAGAATTCTCAAACTTGATTTATCGTTTACATTATATATTTTTACATTAAGCACCAACACTTCAAAAGAAATATATTTTAAACTAGATTTTTTAGTGGTTTTGAAAATATTACTATAAATTACAGCAACACCTCCCGCTTTGCCTTTCAGGCGAGGTTCATGTTTATAACAGTAATCATGAGGGGTGGACTCATTTAAAGTAATGTAATCGTCTGGTTTTAGCCAGGTTTCTGTCATACACAGCACATCTAGGTTATAATCTGAAATCATATCATTAACTATGAGTGCTTTTGAAGTAAGGGATAGAATATTCAGCAACCCAAGCTTTATCGTTTGCTCATCTGTATTATATCTATTTTTTATTTGTTGAATATCAATTACATTTTTAACCTTAGATCGGTTTGGACGTTTTTTGGATTTCCAAATTCGGGGAACAGACACAGTCTCTATATGATGATATGTAGGTGAAAGAGCCTCTATGTGATGGGATTTATCTGACCTTGGTGACGCGAGGCCGCTAGCAGACGGTCGGTTTAGCCAGTTTTTCTGCTTCCTGACCTGAGCCCCAGATTGTCATGTTTTGTCTCTAAGACTATGAGCCAAATTACTAGAGAGAAGAGCAGCACCATCCCAGGAGGGATGAATACCATCTCTTTTCAACAGGTCAGGTTTGCCCCAAAAACTTTTCCAATTGTCTATGAATTCTATATTATTTTGCGGACACCACTTAGACAGCCAGCCATTGAGTGATGACAATCTGCTAACTATCTCATCACTCCTTCGAACAGGAAGGGGGCCAGAGCAAATTACAGTGCCTGACATCGTACTTGCGAGTTCAAACACCTCTTTAATATTAATTTTGGTGATATCCGACTGGCGGAGTCGAACATCATTAGTGCCGACGTGAATAACAATCTTAGAGAATTTACGATTAGCATTAGCCAGCACTTTTAAATTTGCTTTGATGTCAGGCGCTCTGGCTCCCGGCTAACATGTGACTATGTTGGCTGGTGTCCCTATTTTCACGTTCCGTGTAATAGAATCGCCAATTACCAGGGCACAATCAACAGAATTCTCAGTGGGTGTTTCACTGAGTGGGGCAAATCGATTTGTTGTGGTAATCGGAACGGAAGAGTGGTTTTTTGATCCGTGACTAGAGCGATCCCTCACTGTCGCCCATTTGCCTTGCTGCACAGGCAATAATTCAGCCGGAACTGAATCATGTAAAGAGTTCACTATGCTAGGCGCATCCAAAGTAGAATCTAAAGCTCTAGCACACTTACTATCCTCAATTAAAGTTTGGATGCGTGTTTCTAATTCTGAAATCTTCTCCGTCAGCCTGACTGTGTCTTTGCATTTATCACATATAAACCCTATATTGCCGACGGGGAAGGCTATGCTAAACATGTAACATGAAGTGCAGGTGACAATAACAGGACAAGACATTACTCACCGTGTTTGTTGACTGATTCTTACTCACCTGGGCTTTTTATGAACTCAGAGGCGCGGATGCGTGAGAGAAAAAATAAATAAATAAATAACTAAGCGCAAGGGTGGCACGTTAACAGGCTAGCAAGTTACTAGCGTGTTGTTCTAACAATAACGGAAGCTAGCAATGTCAGGTTAATCTGGGATGTTGTCTAAGCTGTTTTTAGTAGTATAAACAACTAGAAATTGTAGTAAATGATGGTTCAAAACAGAAAGAAATACAACGCTAATACGAGGCTTAGACGGAGCTTACAGCCTCGAAGCAAACAAAACACAGCAGGCAGCTAGCTAGACAGGAGCAATCGATCAGGATCAGGAACAGCAATCGAGCAAACAGCAAACAACCGTACGGAGTGAAAAAGTAGTGTGAGACATGTCTATGCGTCGAAGTGGAACCTCTTCGTCAACTGGTACTCTTCTCACCGAGAAGACCCCCGGAGATGCTCGATCAACGTTGTGCTTTCCTTCCTTCAACAGGGGCTGGAGCGAAGGCTGTCTCCCTCCACCCTGACGGTATATGTTGCCACTGTTGCCGCACACCATGACCTCATCGAAGGTAAGTCGGTGGGGAAGCACGACCTGGTCATCAGGTTCCTGAGAGGTGCGAGGAGACTAAATCCTCCTCGCCCTCCTCTCGTTCCCTCTTGGGACCTCTCAGTGGCTCTAACTGCCCTGAAGAGTGCTCTATTTGAGCCCCTGCAATCAGTCGAGCTTAAGTTCCTGTCTATGAAGACAGCGCTCCTGGTTGCACTGGCCTCCATCAAGAGGGTAGGGGACCTGCACGCATTCTCCGTTGACGAAGCGTGCCTGGAATTCGGGCCCGGTCACTCTCTCGTGATCCTGAGACCCCGCCTGGATATGTGCCCAAGGTTCCCACCACTCCCTTCCGGGACCAGGTGGTGAACCTGCAAGCGCTGCCCCTGGAGGAGGCAGACCCAGCCTTGGCACTGCTCTGTCCAGTACGCGCTCTCCGTGCCTACGTAGACAGGACGCAGTGTTACAGGACCTTCCGGCTTCCTCTTGGGCTCTAGCGCATGGCGCCTCGCTGGCAGACAACTGTAGAGCTGTAGGCTGGGCGACACCCAACACATTCGCCAGATTTTACAATCTCCGAGTGGAGCCTGTGTCCTCTCGTGTACTCGCTTCAGTCAGCTAGTACTGGACCCGCTCAGGTGTCTTCGCTTGCTCGCCATTCCACTCCACGGACTGGATACGTGCGATTATTCCTCAGGTGAGCCTTCCTCTCTGAAGCCCTGAGTTCCTCCAGCACTGTTGACGCTGGCACCAGTGTCTATTGCCTGTGCGTCGGCTAGGTGCCTCCGTGTGCATGGTTCCTCCCTGAGTAACCCCCACATGTGTATTTCCACTGTAAGCCTCCTTGAGCATGTGTCTTTCCCTTGGCAAGCCACCTTGCCTCTCCTGGAGTTGAAAGTTGCCACCCCTCGGGCTGGTCACTCCAGCGTTCCTCCATATGAAGCCCTCCGGCCATATGTGTGTTCTTAAGTCCTCCCTACGGGTAGGCATGCTGTGGCATATCTCCTCTGAGATATGCTTCCCAGTGTACCTTGGTATTCCTGTGTTAAGTAGGACTCCTTCGTCCGTGCCAGTATCACGACAGGAGGATCAGACTTTCGCAGGGCACTGGAAGACAGCTGTGAAGGTGGCGTGATTTCAAAGGGACCCCAATTCGTCGTCATCCGACGTAACTCGGAGTGACTACGAAAGGGAACGTCTCGGTTACGTATGTAACCCTCGTTCCCTGAGTAGGGAACGGAGACGTTACGTCTCCCTGCCACTTCCGCTGTACTGCTGGGTAGATGCCTGAGTTCAGTCTCGGCTCCTCAGCGAAGACATATCTGCATGTTGCTGGCGTCTTCCTTTTATACCCACGCGGTGGGCGTAGATACGCTATGCAAATTACGCAGACCTGTGGCATTTCATCGCCATTGGCTCGTTTTGTAATACACGCAGATGATTGGCTTTCTAGGCGAAACCCCCATTCGTCGTCATCCGACGTAACGTCTCCGTTCCCTACTCAGGGAACGAGGGTTACATTCGTAACCGAGACGTTCAGTGTTGTATACATTGTATACACAGGCAGCGCGTAGATTAAAGGTCTGCATTGCAATACAGAATCTAGTGGCTCGGATCTCATGTTTGCCGAGGCAGCGCGTAGATTACGGGTCTACTCTGCAATGAAGATTCTGTGACTGGGATCTCGCGTTGTCGAGGCAGCGCGTAGATTAAATGTCTGCATTGCAATACAGAATCTATAGGTGCTCAGATCTCAAAGTTTGCCGAAGCAACACGTAGATTACGGGTCTACTCTGCAATAAAGATTCTGTGTGGGTGCGAGGCATGCACAGTCAGCTTCTGAGGGTGCTGGATGTGTTCATTGAGAAATATCTCGACGCGCACAGCCATGCGTTTTCGGGTATTTCAGCCTCGTGCCCGTTGATTTTCTTCTCGAGAGATGAAAGCCAAATATATTGTAAACGACTCGAATCTCGCGTTTGCAGAGGCAGCGCGTAGATTATGAGTCTGCAATAAAAGGGACACACGCGATCTGTGAAATAATACTGTTTGGGTGTGAGGCATTTACAGTCAGTTCCGGAGGGTGCTGGGAGCTGTTCATGAGAAATATCTCGACGTGTATATCCGTGAAGAAATTAAAATGATGAAATATTATCTGACTTTAAGAAGTTAGATATTCTAAGTCAGCCTACCATTCAGACCGTTTTTCACTCATCCAGTGTTTATGGCTGCATTTAAATCTGAGGAATTATAATGATGAGCAGCGAACTTGCTCTGTCTGCCCCAAAGGCTTGCGGCCATGCAGTGTTCCTTCTGCACATCGAAAATCATTTTCGATTTTTTTTCCCTTCCGTGCCTCCACTTCAGGGTATCGAAAAAAGGGGATGACAATAGCAGGGCTCTGCTTCAGGGTGTCGAGGACGAAACCGAAAGAGCCTCCCCTCAGGCTCCCCTCATAGTTGCCCCGTATTGGCCGTATTGGCCCAGTTAGCTGCCCGGTTGGCTTCAGTGCTGGAGCTCCTTCAAGATCGCCTCTTGGCTGGTCTTACATCGTGCAAACTCAAGGTGTACGTTGCTGCCATTGCGGCTTTCCACGCTCCTCTGGGTGATGGGCCTCTGGGGAGACATCAGCTGGTCGTACATTTACTCCATGGGGCTCGGAGGATGAATGAAAGACTTAATTTGCTCTGCCCTGTCAGAGCTCTCAAGTTATATGTCCAGAGGTCTTCTTCATGGCGGAAGCCAGACCAGTTGCTGGTGTGCTCGGGTCACCCAAGAAGGGGCTTCCCGCATCCAAACAGACCATCAGTAACTGGGTCGTTCAGGCTATCTCTATGGCTTATCAGGTGCACAGCTTGCCTTCACCTTTTGCCATGAGGACTCATTCAACCATAGGCATGGCGTCCTCTAGAGCCCTCCTTTCAGGGGCCCCGATCCAAGAAGTGTGCAATACAGCAGGATGGGCCACCCCTCATACTTTTATCAGATTCTATAGCCTGGAGATTTCTTCTATGCCAGGTACTCTAGTGCTCTCGTCCTAAGTGTGCCTGTGCGCAGCTTCACATTGAGACAGGCAGGGCTCGTTGTGGTATAGTGGGTACTCGTTCCCCAAAGTGTCGTAGTCGACGCAGTTCGAGTTCCCTCGAAAGGGAACGTCTCGAATTACGACTAATCCTTGTTCCCTGAAAAGGGAATGATACACTGCATCCCTCCGCCACGCCTTCCCCTGCCTGGGAGCGACTTGCTTCATCGCAGAAACTAACTCTGTTGTGTGCCGGCGTCCCTTTGTAGCTTCCGAGTATGCCGTCACATGTTACGTCATGACGCAACACCAATCAGGATTGGATTAGTTTCATTCATACTTCAGATGTGTTATGCTAAGGGCATTCCTTAAAGTGTCGTAGTCGATGCAGTGTCTCCCGAGACATGTTTTTTCCTGTTTTTAACAAAACTGCTTTTGAAATTACGATTGGAATTATTATACAAATGTAAATTCAGTCATTCTGTTGAATAATATTTATTCCTGAGTGTAAAATGGAAATGAATGGTCATTTTATTTTATAAATATAAGCAACAAAAAAAAAATGGTGTAACAGAGTTTTAGAACTAGACAAATCTCTCTCCATTAATAATAATATAGAATTTACAGTAGCCCATGTTTGTTCGGGATTTGAACCCGTGTCATCTAAATTATTGAAACCTTGTTTGACCATGAGTTTACTAGAAAGCCCAGAAGTTCGGTTGACCAGCAGTCAGTGTGTTCGCTCACACGAGAGAGAAGCGCTCTTCATTCGTCTCATTCCTCAATAGAATAGTAAAAAATAATCAGCGTCATCGCACCCAATATAGCCTATATTTCATATTGTAGACGTCGGTGGGCAACAGAAGCCTATTCCTCGGGGGAATAGGCTTCTGTTGCCCACCGACGTCTACAATATGAAAATGTAGGCTATATTGTTGTAGTAACTGTAGATTACTACAGTTTTATTAACCTTCAGAGACCGACGGCATCGTCGACGACGCCACACGGCACCTCCGATAAATATTTATTTTATTCGACGAGAGATTTATCGATTTTCTTACCGTTTTTTCCAGCAGAAAGCTGACGAGCTAGGCATCACGGGGGTGTCTTTGGTGTCTTTCTAGCCTTTACAGAAGGTTTTCTATCCAGCCTGGAACTTGTGCATCCTTTCAAAGTTTTTCAGCAATAAATCCAAACGCTTATATCCAAGTATGAGCCTCTTGATGTCCATAATTTATAAATATTCCGTCATTTTTGCCGCTAGCTCGAAGCTAACTGCCATTTTGGATATCACGTGATGTTTTCACGTGATGGTTGTTGACCAATTACAGGCTGATCCGTCGTAAACATTGGTGTGCGTCATTACGCAATTTTTGATGCCATGCAGGATGATCGATTTTCAGGAGAACGTCCTGGTTGCGTATGCAACCCACCGTTCCCTGAAGGAGGACGTAGTCGACGGTCGACTGAATTGGGAGATCGCTAGAGAGCCTGTCTTCTTCGAGTACTATTGAACGAGCCAATGTAATTGGCGTGCGTGATTCGCATCACACACTCCGCCCCCGCGGCGCGGGTATAAATACGGAAGTGGATGCAAGCACTAGTTGCTTTTCGCTGGGGAGCCGAGAGTAACCCGGGGTCAGCGGTGGTCCAGCGGTAGTGGCAAGGGGACTACGTCCTCCGTTCCCTCCTTCAGGGAACGGTGGGTTGCATACGCAACCAGGACGTTCCCTTTCAGTCGAGAACGTCAGACGTAGTTGACGGTCGACTGAATTGGGATCACCCATTGAACACGCCACTAACGCTGCCACCTTCCAGTGCCTAAACCAAAGCCTCCTGATGCCCCCGCAAACTTAAGGCGGGGAAGGACAGGGCTTAGGCCAGGGAAGTCACTGCTGTTCCTACAGGACCACTGGGAAAGCGTTCCCCGTACGTTGGAAGGAAGGGACGCTGCGGAAGCCACATCCAACCCAGAGGGAGGTAATGTGGAGAATACACATATGAACTGGGCGGAAACCGGGCAGTCTAACATATGGAATGCCACTGGGGTGGCTCCAGCCTAAGACGGGGGGAGACACACCGGACAGTGACGGCAGAGAGACTCTGCCGAGGGAAGACACGGGCTCACCGCAGGGAGCCGTATCGTGGAAGAATACACATATGGGGTCACCGAAGGGACCGCAACATATGGACCCAGCCTAACACAGGTTCCACACTGCTTACGAGTGGTAGGCCTAACACCAGACGTTCCGCACGTCCGACGTCGGAGGGGTTTGGAGGAACTCAACAGGGTTCAATTTTAAGGGAACTCAACTGGAGTAGAAAGGCGCACGTATCCAGTCCATAGGAGGGGAATGGCGCAGCAAGCCGACACTTGAACCGGGCTCACGGTGAAACTGGCTTCATGAGAAGGGAGCCCACGGGAAGCAGCAGTTCAACTAGGTGTCGTCCAGCCCCCAACTCTAGAATCTGTTTAGCAAAGTATATCGTCAACGCCCAGGCGGAGCACTTTACACTCATCATAGAGGAGCTCAACACCTAAGTGGACATGTTGCATCTCGGATCTTTGCCGAAATGAAGGCAAGCACTAAGTGCAACTTCGCATGGAAACAGCCTTCCCTCTCTGCTGAATTCCAACAGATACTTGAAGAGCTGGTCTGAGGTCTATGACTTGCATTCTGTACACATCCAAGCGAACGGACAGAGAAGCCAGGGCTGGATCTGCCTCCTCCAGGGCAGCGCTTGCAGGCTCACCACCTGCTCCTATTACGGGAGAGGTAGGAACCTTGGGCACAATCCGAGCCGGGGTCTCAGCTTGTGAGAGTTAGCCGGCCCAGACTCCAGGCACAATACGTTGACCGAAAGCGAGCAAGTCCCTACCCTCTAGTAGAGACCACGCGAGCAGGAGAACTGATATAATCAGAATTTTTAACTCACTGCCTGCAGTGGCTCAGGGGCGGTCTCTGCAGTGCAGTCGCACCAGGGACAAGGCCCAAGAGGATAAAGAGGGACACAAGGATTTACAAGACCTTGCTCCTCAGGAACCTGACGATCAGAACGTGCTTCTGCATACTTCTGCAACACGATGAGCGTCGTTTAAACACCGAGGCAACATCATTTTGAGGGTGAAGGAAAACAGCCTACTGCAACCCATCTTGCAGGAAAGAGAGCACTGAAGTGATCGAAAGCTTTCAGGATCTCCTCTGGAGAGAAGACGCACTCAACGACTAGGTTCCACTTCTAAAGGCGTAAGCACGCTACCCAATTCTAGGGGGTGCTCGCAGAAGTGATGGTAACTATCACATGTTCTTGTGATAGCCACCTGAACCTCCGCGTTCAGATGTAAGACCACGCGGAATCTCCGGGGGAAGAACGCGTGTGCCATCGTGCCCCGTCCCCGAAAGAGTTCTCAGGGGAAGTCAGGAAGGCTGTTGAAGGGAACCAGGTCTAGTTGGGCCAATAAGGGGTAACTATGAAGACCTGTTCCTCTCCTGACTTGGCACGTAGGTGCAAGCGACGGGCGCAAAAGACAGGAGCATTGCTCAACACAACATGTGAAGATCACTGGGCTTCAGGAGCATTTTCTGCTCAGCACTTGGGTGTGACAAGTTCACTGAGCTTCAGGAGCATTCCTGCTCAACACCTGAGTGTGATAAACTCACTGAGCTTCAGGAGCATTTCTGCTCAACACTTGAGTACGAAGAACCTCACTGAGCGACAGGAGCATTTCTGCTCAGCACTTGAGTGTGACAAGTTCACTGAACTTCAGGAGCATTCCTGCTCAACACCTGAGTGTGATAAACTCACTGAGTTTCAGGAGCATTTCTGCTCAACACTTGAGTGCGAAGAATTTCACTGAACGACAGGAGCATTTCTGCTCAGCACTTGAGTGTGACAAGTTCACTGAGCTTCAGGAGCATTACTGCTCAACACCTGAGTGTGACAAACTCACTGAGCTTCAGGAGCATTTCTGCTCAACACTTGAGTGCGAGGGACTTCACTGAGCACCAGGAGCATTTCTGCTCAGCACTGCGTGTGATGAATTCACTGAGCTACCGGTGATGGACTCACTGAGCTACAGGAGCATTGCTGCTCAACACCTGAGTGCGATGAACTTCACTGAGTTTCAGGAGCAATTCTGCTCAACATGAAGAGTGATGATTTCACTGACTTGCAGGCGCAAGGCGACCATGAGTCGCAGTCACTTTTAGAAGGCTCACTGGGGTTAAACGCATTTCTGCGGGCCCCTGGGGCAGCTGAGTCCCAGTGTTTGTCCAAGGGTAGTCCACTCGGTTTACCCAAACACTGGCGGAAAAATAAAACCGGGGGGGCAACTGAGCGGCCCCGGAATGGTCATGACCCAGCCGGACCCAGGGGATGGAGTCTCCACTTGCCCTGGCTATAACTGTCGTGAGGCTCGATGGCGGCACGATTGAGTAAGCGGGAGGAGTGGAACAAGGCGCCCTCAGAAGCGTCTGACTCCAAGGAGGAGGTGACGGGTGAGTTTGTGACATGCAGGGGAAGCTTGCGCAACGGTCGCAATGTCTAACAACTCGAGGCACGAATGCCCGTGTAGTCGGGGGTCGCCCAGGCCCCCGTTAAAACACGCCCTTTGTACATGGCCCCTCTGTTGAAGAGGGTTTGGCAGCAGACCGGGATGAACTATAGTCACACAGGGTGAGCTGCTCTGCCACGGTCACCTCAAGACTCGATCGTGAAGCTAGCGCTGAAGCGGTCACATATGGAGGGAGCCAAAGGCTGCGACTACCATATACCCCAGGAGCCTCTGAAAGTTATTTCAGTGGGACCCTTTCTCACTTCAACACCAGCTGAACACATTCTCATTGGAGAGACATGTTGGACCGAGTACCTCTCCAAAACTAGAAAAGAGATACTCAGCCCGTGGGCGAGATTACTCTCTTCCAGTTGACCTGAAGACCCAACGGGCTCTGGAGCACTCGAGGGGAAGGACACTGTACTGATACTCCACCCTTAGACGCAACACACAGGATGGCCTGCGGTGCGGGAGGTAGAGATCTGAAGCACCTGTCTTTCAGGTCAAAGCTGCAGACCAATCTTGGGCCAAGATGGTCACGACCCACCCCCTAGTAGCACGAAGAACGAGTTTACAACTGGCCTTCGTACCGGCTGGAGGAGCGGCTATATCAAATCCCTCGCCAGCAGGATAAGATAAGCACGCACAAGTCAGGAGCACTGCTCAACACTCGGTGTGATGAATATCACTGAATTTTCAGGAGCACGTCTGCTCAACACCTAATGTGATGACTATCACTGACTTGAGCGGGGTAGCCGAGCCTGATGTGGGGCAGCAAAGTAGAGAGAGTGGTGTTAGTGTGCTGTGCAACACTTACCTGTCTCAAAAAGCGGCAGGGGGCGCGTGAGAAGGCGGATGACCGGGTCCTCGAACGCACCAAGCTGCCTGCTGGCGACCAAGGGGGAGCTGAGGGGTGTAAGGCTATACAGGGTCACACCCGCCAGACTGGCCCTCTTGGGACCCAGGAACAGATGAAATTGCTCTCTCTTTGAAGTGTGGGTACCGCTTGCTCCGCTTTTTTTTTTTTTTTTTTTTAGGGAGCCAGCGGCGGAACAGACACACACACAAACAAAGGCTCCACCCGGCCCTCACCCGGGGGGAGGGAGTGATCGTGCCACTCCAAGAGCATCTCATCCATTCCTGGGCGGCCCGCTCCGGAATGCTTTCGCTGTCGCTTGCCACCTGGCTTGGCAGCGCCTGGAGCGGGCTGGGCGTCTCTACTGCGGCCGGCTCCCTGCTGAGGCCTGGGTGGAGGCTGCTGCGGAGGGCCAGCAGGAGCGGCGGCCGGAGAACGCCCACGGCGACGAGCAGGCGGAGGAGCTGCCACCGGCGGCGGATGGAGGCAGCAGCTGGCCACCGGGGCAGGATGTGCCGGATGACCTCCGTCTGCGCTTGAGCGGCAGAGAACTGTTTGATGCAGTTCTCCACCGCGTCGCCGACCAGCCCAACCTGGGAAATTGGGGAGACCAGGAACCGAACCTTGTCCGCATCCGCCATACCAACCAAGAGGAAGGGGCTTGCCCACAGGCTTTGTAAGCTCTGCCCGTCAGAACGGACGAAACTCACAGGCCTTAGGGGGGAGACGAGGATCCCCCCAAAAGGCAGCGGCCGCCGGACACAGGTGCACCTGTGTCGACAGACCGCTCCAATGGAGGGACACCTCGCAACCCTTCACCGTTCCTCCATCAAGGGTAATGAGGGGGAAAAGCTATTCAGGCAGTTTCTGGCAGAGAAAGATGCTGTTCACCACCTGATAAGCTCTCCATGCATTTCGGGAAAGAAAGGCACTTGGGCGGCGAGCTGAGAACCAGCGTGGCCCGCCCCAAGATACCAAACTCCAGATTCCAACCGAGACTGAACGGGACACGGTGGAGGTTCCACTCGAGCCCGGCAGCCTCGGCGGCCCGTTTCAGCATAGCTGATAATTCTGGATCCGGCTCGGGCAACATTGAACTCCCGGAGGGAGACAATGCAGCCGAGTCATCATCTCTAGAAGTCAGCTCACCCTCCGATGCTGCAATCGGCGTCCTGTCCTCCAGGGGAGCCCCGAGTGAAACCGCTGGCCCACCCATTACAGATGGACCAGCAGACAACACAGGAGGCTCCAGTGGTTGCAGTGGAAGGGAGGAGTGAGGAGCCCACAGGGAATGGTTACCGGGCGGGACATCCAACACTATCCTCCGGTCACCCATCCCACACAGCACCCGAGGGTGGGGCATGGTAATGGGGACTCGCTCTCCGCGAACGAAGGCGAGTCTCGCCCTCAACACTGCGACAGTCATGTTCCCACAGTGAAAACATGAGCTGTCCACAAAAGCTGTCTCAGCGTGCTGGAAGCCAAACACGTGACACAACAGTTGTGACCATCAGAGAGAGACAGGGAACGACCGCACCCAGAAACGCACGGGCGGAATGACATCTTGAAAAAGACGCAAACGCACCCGTGTTGCTTTTTCAGAAAATAGGACCGTCACCAGTGCCGGAGCACACAGGGGAATGACCGCGGCAACACTGAACAGAGAACTGAAACAGTGAAGCACTCACTTTTCCGCCCTCTAACCAGCCATCAACACACACAAACATTTAGAAATTTGTTGCTGTTAAAACAGCAGTTCGAGAGCTCAAAGCTCGCGATCACCGCTGCACTCGCGCTGTAGAACACCAGCACTGGGAGAGTCTTCCTGAAGAACACCGACACACTCGCTCGTTGTAGACAACAGCACTCTCAGAGACATCAAACGATCGGCTCCGAAGCGAAAGGCAACTAGTGCGTGCATCCACTTCCGTATTTATACCCGCGCCGCGGGGGCGGAGTGTGTGATGCGAATCACGCACGCCAATTACATTGGCTCGTTCAATAGTACTCGAAGAAGACAGGCTCTCTAGCGATCTCCCAATTCAGTCGACCGTCGACTACGTCTGACGTTCTCGACTGAAAGGGAACAGAGCTTTTTGACAGATGAGAAACTAGATTACCAGGATAGACCCAGCTGAAGTGCCATTTATTTATTTACTATAAAAAGTATTATAGTAGTATAAATGTAGTATAAAAGTATAAAAAGAATATAATAAATAAAAGAATAAATAAAATAAATAAAATAGAAATGCAAAGCCACTGGCACCAGTGAATTTCATGAGGCCCAAAACGCCTGGACTTCTTTTGGAAAAATGTAAATAGTTTTGGTTCTGTACAAGTTATAATGTTTATTCCTGTGCTCCAGGACTCCAAAGACATGAACAAACTGTTTTCCAGAGGAAATTTGCTTAGCTTTTATTTATTTGTGTGTGATTTCAATAAATATTTGAGTGATTCAATTTCCGATTTATTTTTTCATTTGTGTTTGTGGTCCCATAACTTATTTTACATTCAGGTGACATCAATGCAACACAAATATGCTGAAAGTTCAATTTGTCCTGAAAAAAAAGAGGTGTGTCAATTGTCTGTGCACAAAAGGGTTGATGTTTTACAAGCTTTTTTAGTGAATAACACCAGACGGAAAATGTATTGTAAAAATACCCTTAGGTCTCCGAGGGTTAACTGTATTTATTAACTGTAGATAATATTGTTGTAGAAAAAAACTCGTGCCTGTATGACAAGTATTCGCGGAATTACAGTTAATTTTCGGGCGCGTTTCAGAATGGACTTCACTGACAGAGAGAAGGCAAAACTAGCATCATGTTTATTTTTCTTTATTTGACTAAAAGCACAATACTTTGTTTATATTGTTAGTATACACACAAAAAAATAGAAACTTAACAGGATCGAATGATGTATAACACTAACACGTAAGATCAAAATCAACAGAGTATTTTGAGTCTCTTTTGCACTGATAGTAAAAAAGCGAGACTATCACGCCGGCGCGATAGCCGACCTCAGAGGGTTAATAGTCTTTAAATGTTTGCCGGTTCCCGCCTCCTTCTTCCCACAACAACTAACATTGCTACAATGATATTGGTAAGCTTCGCCGCCAAAAGCCAACCTCAGGAACTTCCTTTGTGATAGTATGCATCCATGAGATCGATTGTCACAAACTAATTGCAATGTTGAATTTATGACAAAATCATTTTGATAGCTAGCATCGTGAACTTGATCTTTCTGAAAAAAAGATTCAAGCCATAAAGATCTAAAATGGGACGCAACTCTGCATCTGTTTTGGGAACCAGAAAGTACCGACTGTAATAGTCTGACTCTCTCTCTGGGAGGGTAACATGTTCTAAGGCCCCATTTTCCAGAAGAAGTGTTTTTCCTGAAGTGTCAACTAGTCTCTCCCCTGTGAAGGCCTCCCACTACATGCCTGTGCACATAATTCAAACGCGCATACATATTGACTGAACACATGATGCGCATGTGTGCGCCGTCTGCATTTTCACGGGTTTGCGTTTTTGAGGTTTGGCAGAGATAACGGATAATCATTTGAAGAGATAACTTCAACTTATTTCAGGGAGTGCGTTCTCGAGACACCAGGCACTGTTTTATGCGGATGAGTGGCCGGAGCGCGTTAAGGGTTTTTCTGTAAGAACGGTGTTGTGTTAGCGGCCCCTAAGTTAATAACTAATGATCTTCGCAACAGAAGTGAATCAATCAAAACTAACTTTAGCTGAACAATAACTTTATCCTAGAGCTGTAGTAAAGCCTAAACAATCTGTTACGGTAATTTGTATTATCACTGTATAGCTGCTTTAAAACAATCCATACTGTTAAAAGCGCTTTATAAATGAAGGTGACTTGGCAAGAGATTGCAGCTCTTGTGACATGAGATACACCTGCTCTGTTTTGACAGTACCATTAAAACGTCTCAGGTTACGTATGTAACCCTGGTTCCCTGAGAGGGAACGAGACGCTGCGTTGAGACGCGGTGGGAACGCTCTGCGTGATTGCGTCGTGAAGCACGTGTATAATCAGTCCAATGGAAGAGCGAGACGTCATAGGCGGTGACGTCATAGACCAGGAAGCTATAAAGCACACCAGAAAACAGACCGCGACAGCTTCTGAAAAAGCCTGAAGCAAGTCGATCAGGGCATGCAGGAAGTATGGCGGGAGAACGCAGCGTCTCGTTCCCTCTCAGGGAACCAGGGTTACATACGTAACCTGAGACGTTCCCTTTCAAGGGAACTCGAGCTGCGTTGAGACGCGGTGGGAACCCCATACCCACTACGCCATAAGACAAATGCCCGTTCTGTGTGAAGTCCTTGCGCACACTAGAAGCAAGCAACCTAGCCCCGGGAGTGGAGAGGTGTAGGTCATAAAATCTGACAAATGTATGAGGTGAGGACCAGCCTGCCGCATTACAAATATCCTGAAGGGAAACACCCGAAATTAAAGCCTAGAGGCAGCCATACTCCTAGTAGAATGGGCCTGAACAGCCACAGGTGAACGCTGTCCGGCCGCTTCATAAGCAAGTGAGATAGCCTCAACTACCCACTTGCTCATTATCTGTTTAGATGCAGGGCAACCTATCTTAGGTTACCCGAAGCAGACAAATAATTGTTCTGATAAACGCCACTGAGCAGCTCTGTGGACCTAAGCATCCAAAGCCCGGACAGGGCATAACAGATTTAAGATTTTCCTGATCTGGGGTATTAAAGGTGGAGGACAGAAGGCCTGGAGCACAAATGACCGCACATTTAGTAGGGACCTAGAAATACAACCCGATCTGGGGTGAAGAAATACTACCACCAACCAGGTGCAAATCCAAGTACGTGCAGGCCTCAGCCTCATGTACCACGGAGAAGACGAAATTAGGGATCTCTCCTCAGAGATAGCCCAGGAAAGAAACATTCATTACAGAAATCAAGTACTGTACCAAAAAGGGCAGAAACGAGATTCAGAAGGCGTTCTCTGCACCAGGCAGAGAACAGCATATTAGTCTTCTCGTGGAGGGAGCTCTAGACTGGAGTATGGTCTCCACGACCTCGGTCGAGAAACCTGAATCTATGAGCTGGGCCCCCTCAGAGGCCGAGCCCACAGTATCCACAACTCCAGAGCTCCCAGGAGCAAAGATATCGGGAAAAGCGTATAGGTGTAGTGGCAACCACACCTATTACATTACATCCAGTCCAAGCGGAGCTGGATGCGTGAGGGAGAAACACAAGGGCAATGCATTGTACAAGCGATGCGAAAGGTCGACTTGTAGTTTGACCGAAGTTCTCCCTAAGAAGCTCCACCACCTCGGGGTGAAGTCTCCATTCCCCGGGCCACAGCCCCTGCCTCAACAGGATATCTGCTCTGATATACGAGACCATCAGTGTGTTGTCCGGACCCTTCGCCGACCAACCACTCATGATTGCCCCCGACTTGTGAGGGAAACATCCGTCGATAGCATTATGCGTCGACAAGAAGCACCCAACACTGGGCCTGGGCGAGGAACCAAGGTTCTTCCACTTGACCGAGGCACAAAGGCATAGCCGCGTGACCTTGATCATGCGAAAACGGATTTCCCCTCGGAGAAAACCCCTTGGTCCCGAGCCACCACTGCAGGAGTCTCATGTACAGAAGGCCAAAAGTAACTACGTTGGACGCAACTGCCATGAGCCCCAGCCAAAGACCGTTCACCGAGCGGCCACTCATGACCGCCCCCCATCCTGTGAGGGAAGCATCCGTCGATAGCGTGACGCGTCGACAAGAAGCACCCAGCACTGGGCCCTGGGCGAGGAACCAAGGTTTCTTCCACATGACCGAGGCACGAAGGCATAGCCGCGTGACCTTGATCATGCGAAAAAACGGATTTCCCCTCGGAGAAAACCCCTTGGTCCCGAGCCACCACTGCAGGGGTCTCATGTACAGAAGGCCAAAAGTAACTACGTTAGACGCAACTACCATGAGCCCCAACAGTCTCAGAGACTGTTTGCAGTGAGTGACTGACCTAGTTTTACATTCTTTACGGCTGTGAGAATCGCAGAAATACGTGCAGGAGACAGACGTGCTTGCATTGTTGTCGAATCCCATAATACACCTAGAAAGTGGTCCTCAAGCTGGGAGGAGTACACTCTTTTTGGTGTTGAGCCGCAACCCCAACCTCCTTATGTGGGACAGAACGACATCTCGATGTTGAACTGCCAAAAGCTCGGACTGAGCTAAAAATCAACCAATCGTCAATATAATTTAATACGCGAATGCCCTGGAATCTCAGAGGAGCCAGAGCTGCATCCACGCATATTGTAAAAGGTGTGGGGTGATAACCTAGGCCGAATGGAAGAACCCGATACTGGTATGCTTCGCCCCTGAAAGCAAACCTCAGGAACCTCCTGAGATGAGGATAGATAAGTAAGCGTCCTTTAACTCTATTGTGACAAACCAGTCCTCGGACTGAATCTGTGACACAATCATATTTAGCGTAAGCATAATATGCTGTTTAATTGACGCAGGTCTAGAGTAGGACGCAACCCCTCATCCTCTTTCGGAACAATGAAGTAATGGCAGTAAAACCCTGACTGTCTGCCGGGAGGAGGAACCCCTTCTACAGCTCCTTTTGCAGAAGTGTCAGTACTTCCTGCTCCATAACCAAAGCCTGCTCGGGGTCCACCACAGTGGGGAGGACCCCTAGAAATCTGGGCGAACAAGAACCGAATTCTGAACCCTTTTCTATAGTGTGCAGGACCCACCGAGAAATATGTGGCAGTAGTTTCCACGCTGCCAGAAATTCTACTAGGGGAACCAGTCTCTCAAGACTGGCCTCTGGATTTGGTTGAACAGTCAGTACGGTGCCCTGAAGCGGCGAACCGGCAGGGAACAACCGAACTGACCGTTCTACGACCCTCCTCGGAGGATCGTATGGGGACGCTGACACCTCGGTGCCCTGAACGGCGAACCGGCAGGGAACAACCGAACTGGCAGCGCTGCGACCCTCCTCAGAGAGTCGCACCCCAGAGGGCGCCGAGGAGAAACGATTTCTCAAAACCGTCCCTGCCCCGGAGGAGCCCTCAGAAGCTTTATTAGAGATGACAGTCCTCAGATCTTGCCTCCCTTTAAATAACTTAGTTCCAATGACCCTCCTCGGAGGATCATTGGAAAAAGCAGGCACCTCGGCACCCTGAAACGGCGAACCGGCAGGGAAACCGAACTGACTGCTCTACGACCCCCCTCGGAGGATCGTTTGGGGACACTGACACCTTGGTGTCCTGAACGGCGAACCGGCAGGAAAACCGAACTGGCAGCGCTGCGACCCTCCTCAGAGAGTCGCACCCCAGAGGGCGCCGAGGAGAAACGATTTTCTCAAAAACCATCCCTACCCCGGAGGGGACCACCCTTTAGAAGCCTGATAGCCTCGGCATCAGGGCTTCCTATTGTCCAAGCTTTTTTAGAGATAAAATAGTCCTCAGATCTTGCATATCTCTAACTGGCTAGACTGCTACCGCCACCCAAGTCCCCTTTGATTGTGGAGGAGCCCAAATGGCGATGCTCGCTGTGCTGCGAGGAGCTTAGTAGACTGAGACTGCTCCGCCCAGCAGTCTCAGGAACATAGATTGGTGAGGAAGAAACCTCTGGAACGCCGCTGAACGGTTTATTCTTAGTTTCTTGAAAGCGGAGCATCCAGAAGAACAGACATAATTTTATCTTATTTTTCTTTACTTTTAAATCAACGTATACATATATATATATATATGTATACAAAAACGTATACATATATATATATATATATATATATATATATATATATATATATATATATATATATATATCAGTCCGTGGCCACCAGCAGGAAAACAACCGAACTGGCCGTGTGCGACCCTCCTCAGAGAGTCGCCACCCAGAGGACGCAGAGGAGAAACGATTTCTCGAAACCGTCCCTCCCCAGTATAGTTTATCTGTTTTTGCACGACGCAATTCTCGAATAGCGTCAGTGCTGACAACCTCACATTCATCCATGTCTTTATAATTTACCCACCAGCGTTGCCTAAAATTTTTTTTATTTAGATGGCTGGTGGGTAACGTCGGGGTTAAAAATTATGACGCCGACTCGGGAGAGAGAAAGCTAGCAAGCGTCTCTTTAACCCGAGGCACTGTCATACCATGATACTTAATACCCATAGCATTACTATAGTTAGACGTAGGGCATTAAACACATAAAATAGAAACCGACTTTTTCCACGATCTTGACACCTCAGTGTCTTTTCTGTTTTTAGATTTATTTCATCTAATAAACTCCTTATTTTCACTCTCATAAAGTTCAGCTGGCCAGAAAATATTTAACTAGCAACAACACTAGATAAACCTCCTTTTAAAGCTCCTCTTTATTCAACAGAGTTATGAGCTGACTTATTTATTAATTTATTGAAACTCAAACATCTGCCTTTTCTTAATATCTTTATTTGTTTTGTTCTCTTTTTCTAAACAAAACACTAACGATACCAATTCCTCGGAACTGGAAATCGCCAGCACTGGATCTGGCAGGTGAAAGCTGAGATAGGGCAGAGCCCGTCCCAACCCCCGCTGTCAGATCCGTTTGCGAACCCCAAAATGCGAGTCGCCGCCGTGCATCGGCAACAGCGGGACCCGCGCGGGGAGCGCGAACCGAACCGTCCTCCTCGAAGAACGCCCGGCGGGAGCGGAGCGTCCTCACGGACAGTTTCTCGCAATGCTCACAGTCAGCCCCCTCGAGAACTGACTGTGGCATGCTCCACTCCCAAATAGTAACAAAAAGCTGATGTGTGTGTCCCCACCCGTGATATAACGTGGGCAGGGAACAACACAAAAGCTGCTTGCTCTCTTTTGCCATAATATATATATATATTGCAACTTGACAGACAACAATAAATATGACAAGGACAGAATACACAGATCGCTTGCTGAAGGCAACAGAAGCTGTCGCGGTCTGTTTTCTGGTGTGCTTTATAGCTTCCTGGTCTATGACGTCACCGCCTATGACGTCTCGCTCTTCCATTGGACTGATTATACACGTGCTTCACGATGCAATCACGCAGAGCGTTCCCACCGCGTCTCAACGCAGCTCGAGTTCCCTTGAAAGGGAACATGCGGGGGGGGGCAGAACATAAATTGGGTCCTGTATCCCTTTTCTACAGTCTTTAAGACCCAAGGCGAGATACCTAATGATATCCGCCAAGGGTAGCATGTACAGAGTGAACAGCAATGGTCCTAGTGGAAGGACGAGCCTTGTGGTACTCCATACTGAACTTGTGATCGATAAGACATCTCTTTATTTACTGCTACAAACTGATAACAGTCAGTTAAGTATGATTTAAACCACGCTAATGCAATTCAACTAATGCCAACATATTTTCGAGTCTATTTAAAAGAATGTTGTGGTCAATAGTATCAAATGCAGCACTAAGATCGAGTAACACTAATAGAGAGACACAACCACGATCAGATGAAAAGAGCAAATCATTTGTGACTCTAATGAGAGCTGTCTCAGTACTATGGTACGGTCTAAATCCTGACTGGAAATCCTCGCAGATACCATTTCTTTCTAGAAAAGGAACATAGTTGTGAGGATAATGCCTTTTCTAGTATCTTTGACAGAAAAGGTAGATTCGAGATCGGCCTGTAATTATATAGGATTATAGGATCAAGTTGAGTTTTTATAACAAGTGGTTAATAACAGCCAGTTTAAAAGTTTTTGGTACGTATCCTAATGACAAAGATGAATTAATGATATTAAGAAGAGGATCTATGACCTCTGGAAAAATAATTTAACAACTTTAGAAAATTCTTCCTCTCCTATAGCAATGAATTAATAAAATTTTTCCTCAGGGAGACTACAGTGCACTGCCTGATGTGATACTGTAGTAGATGGTTGCATAGTTATAATTTTCTCCCTAATGTTATCAATCTTGTAAGTAAAGAAGTTCATAAAGTCATTACTGCTGTGCTGCTTGGAAACGTCTGGGGCTGAAGCATTATTTTTCGTTAATTTAGCCACTGTTTCAAATAAATACCTAGGGTTTTGATTGTTTTTTATAAACAGGAAGCACACACTCATTGTCTTTCACTTCGGAGCCGAGCTATCGTTGACTCTGAGTTATGCAGACTGCTGCAACATTGAAGACTTCAGAAAGAGCAAAACTCACAGCATTGCTTGTGTGTGTGTGTGTGTGTATGTGTGTGTGTGTGTGTGTGTGTGTGTCGGTCTCGGTGGGCGTTCCTCTTGAGTGTGTACCCTGATTACACCGTGGCTATCCCCGGGTGCTTCAGCACTGAAAGAGTTTTTATTTCTGTTTTATGTTTTCACTGACCCTGCTTCCTTTTCAGGGTGTCATTCCGCTTGTGTGTTTCTGGATGTGGTTGTTCCCTGGCACCAGCAGACGGCCAATTGAATCCCCCAAAGGAACGCGCTGGTCTTTCTCATGGATAGTCCAGTTGTGTCCTTTGGGGCTCCGCCTGATGATCAGATGTCGATCGCAGCATCGGAGGGGGAGCTTCAGTCCACTGGAGATGAAGATTCAGATGCGTTGCCCCCTTCGGGGAGTGTAGCGTTGCCCGAGTCCGATCCAGAATGGGCAGACTATGCTTTCCTGGGCCGCCGAAAAGGTCAGGCTTGCGTGGAACCTTTGCGTCCATCACATCCCAAACCTTACCAGTTGGACGATTGGTTTCTCGGGGCAAGCCGTGCTGGTTCTCAGCGCACCGCCCGGTACGATACTTTACGGAAGTGCATGAGGAGCTCACTAGGACGTGGATGGCACCGTATAGTGCCAGAAGCCATCCTAGTGGCTCCTCCCTCCTCACCACCCTCAACGGTGGGGCAGCTAAGGGGTATGTGGATATCCTGCCAGTGGAGCGTGCCATTGCGATGCAGCTGTGTCCAGCGTCCGCTTCCTCTTGGCGGGGTAATCCACGCCTCCCATCCAAGGTCTGTAAGTTTTCGTGCGGTCTTTCGGCGAAGGCTTATCAGGCCATGCCATGACGCTCCTGCAGGTCAGCCAGGCCCAGGCGCTCTTGGACATGCACGAGGGTGGTTCTGACCCAGAGCTCCTCCGGGAGCTCAGTGTGGCATCTGACCTCATTCTCCGGGCGACAAAAGAAACATTCCGTTTGGTCAGGCGATGTCCACCTTGGTGCTCAACCTGGCTGACACCGATAAGTATTGGTTCCTGGATACCCCTCGGTCCCAGGTTGGGTTATTTGGCGACGCGGTCGAGATCTTTGACCAGCAGTTCTCGTCTGCCCAGATGCAGACGGAGACCATCGGAGACCATCCTACCCCGGCGGACCACTGCTGCTTCCACCCATCCGCCGTCCGCAGGTCAACCTCCTGCGGCGTCCTCCACTCCCGTGAAGCCTCAGCAGTAGCCACCATCCAGGCCTCAGCATGGAGCAAGCCGCAGGAAGTCGACCATGCCCGTCCAGGCCGCTGCCAAACCTGGAGGCAAGCGGAGGTGCAAACGACCCTGAGACAGGCGACCCAGAGGTTGATCAAGTTGCTCTTCAGGAGATGGTGAACACGCTGCTCCTTCCCACGGTTGAGGGCCGGGCGGAGAATCTTTTGTTTCCTTTTCTTTTTGTTCGGCCACTGGCCCACAGAACCACATCGCCAGCGAGCAGCAGTGGCTGTGTTCCGGACGCACTGATGCCTCCGCACACTCACTCTGCCCTTCAACGTAAGCAGGTACGTGTTGCACCACACACTCAGACCCGACATCCGAGTCGGGTCCCTGCATTCCGCCGCGCTGCCCCACCCCGGGTACATCTTTGGTGCCGTTGGTCCCGCTAGTGCGGTGTCTGAGAGCCTGGCTAGCCCCTCTTCCCAGCCCCTCTCGCTGGTTCATCAATACTGTCAGACTCGGCTATGCAATTCAGTTCGCACAGCGCCCCCCTGTTTTCAAGTGCATTCTGTTCACCCACGTTCTGGCGGACAGTGCCCCTGTCTACTGGCGAAGGACGCGATCAAGCCGGTCCCTCCAGCCGATATGAAGACTGGCTTCAACAGCCCGTACTTCATTGTACCCAAGAAAGGGGGTGAGTTAAGACCAATCTTGGACCTGTGCGTCCTGAACCGGTCCCTTCACAAGCTGCCGTTCAAGATGCTTACGCAGAAACGCATTTTCACGGGCATATCAGTACAAAGTCTTACCCTTCGGGCTGGCCCTGTTGCCCCTTGTCTTAACGAAAGTCGCGGAGGCGGCCATTGCTTCCATGTGCGAGAGTGGTGTTCGCTTTCTCAACTACCTCGTTTATTTATTTATTATTCTCTCGCGCACCGCACCTCTGAGTTAATAAAAGCCCAGGTGAGTAAGAATCAGTCAACAAACACGGTGAGTAATGTCTTGTCCTGTTATTGTCACCTGCACGTCATGCCACATGTTTAGTATAGCCTTCCCCGTCGGCAATATAGGATATATATGTGATAAATGCAAGGAAATAGTCAGGCTGACGGAGAAGATTTCAGAACTAGAGACACGCATCCAAACTTTAATTGAGGATAGTAAGTGTGCAAGAGCTTTAGATACTATTTTGGATGCGCCTAGCATAGCTAACCCTTTATATGATTCGGTTCCGGCTGAATTATTGCCTGTGCAGCAAGGCAAATGGGTGACAGTGAGGGATCGCTCTAGTCACAGATTACAACAACAAATTGATTTTCCCCACTCAGTGAAACACTGACTGAGAATTCTGTTGATTGTGCCCTGGTAATTGGCGAGTCTATTACACGGAACGTGAAAATAGAGACACCAGCCAGCATAGTCATATGTTTGCCCGAAGCCAGAGCGCCTGACATCAAAGCAAATTTAAAAGTGCTGGCTAATGCTAATCGTAAATTCTCTAAGATTATTATTCACGTCGGCACTAATGATGTTCGACTCCGCCAGTAGGAGACCACTAAAATTAACATTAAAGAGGTGTTTGAACTCGAAAGTACGATGTCAGGCACTGTAATTTGCTCTGGCCCCCTTCCTGTTCGAAGGAGTGATGAGATAGTAAGTAGATTGTGTTCACTCAATGGCTGGTTGTCTAAGTGGTGTCTGCAAAATAATATAGAATTCGTAGACAATTTTTGGGTTTTTGGGGCAAAAACGTAAAGTTTTTGGGGCAAACCTGGCCTGTTGAAAAGAGATGGTATTCATCCCTCCTGGGATGGTGCTGCTCTACTCTCTAGTAATTTGGCTCATAGTCTTAGAGATAAAACATGACAATCTGGGGCTCAGGCCAGGAAGCAGACAGACTGGCTAAACCGACTGTCTGCTAGCGGCCTCGCGTCACCAAGGTCAGTTAAATCCCATAACATAGAGGCTATTTCACCTAGTATCATCATATAGAGACTGTGTCTGTTCCCTGAATTTGGAAATACAAAAAAACTTCCAAACCTATCTAAGGTTAAAAATTTAATTGATGTTCAACAAATAAAAAACAGATATAATACAGATGAGCAAACGATAAAGCTTGGGTTGCTGAATTTTCGATCCCTTACTTAAAAAGCACTTATTGTTATTGATATGATTTCAGATTATAGCCTAGATGTTCTGTTTTTGACAGAAACCTGGCTAAAACCAAACGATTACATTACTTTAAATGAGTCCACCCCGCAAGATTACTGTTATAAACATGAACCTCGTCCGAAAGGCAAAGGGGGAGGTGTTGCTGTAATTTATAGTAATATTTTCAAAACCACTAAGAAATCCAGTTTTAAATATACTTCTTTTGAAGTGTTGGTGCTTAATGTAAAAATATATAGTGTAAACGATAAATCACGTTTGAGAATTCTACTGGCTACTGTATTATCAAAGAATTTGCTGACTTTCTATCAGAATTAGTATTGGCTGAAGATAATGTACTAATTGTTGGTGATTTTAATATACATTTAGATAAAGAAAAAGATGCATTGGGATTGGCATTTAAAGACATTGTAAACTCAATTGGAGTTGGACAACACGTGTCAGGGCCTACTCATTGTCGTAATCATACTCTAGATCTAATATTACCTCATGGAATAGATGTTGATGCCGTTGAAATACTGCAGCAGAGCGACGACATCTCAGATCATTATCTAGTCTCATGTAAATTACATTTAGCCAAGGCTGCAAAGCCGACTTCGTGTTATAAATATGTTAGATCTATCACTTCTGCCACGAAAGATTGGTTTATCAATAATCTTCCTGATCAGTTTCAACATCTCAGCATCCCAGATAGCTTAGAAGAACTTGATATTGCAACAGCAACTTTTAACTCTCTCTTTTCCAGCACTTTAGACACAGTTGCTCCGCTGCGCTTAAAGAAGATTAAAGAAAATAGTCCAACACCATGGTACAACAAGCACACTAAGGCCCTTAAGAGAGCAGCCAGAAAAATGGAGCGCAACTGGAAGAAAACAAAACTAGAGGTATTTCGGATTCCATGGAAGGAGAGCTCGATTGCTTACAGAGAGGCATTAAAAGCTGCTAGATCTGCTTATTTTTCAACCCTATTAGAAGAAAATAAACATAATCCTAGGTATTTATTTGAAAAAGTGGCTAAACTAAAGAAAAAGAAAGCTTCAAGCCCAGGGGCCCTATCTTGCACCCGGCGCAAATGACTTTGTACACTGACGCATGTATCATTCCTTTTTTGCACCCGCGCAAAGCGGACTTTTCCCTCCACAGACACACGTCGGTTAACTAAAAGATAAACTTGCGCTCCCCGGGGCAGTTCAGCGCAAAGAGCTAAACTCTCATTCAGTTTGTGTGTTCCGGCGCAAACTTTCCCTCATGCTATTTTGCTGTTCTATAAAACAATTGCGCCACTGACCAGAAAAAACCTGGTCTAAAGTCAGTGGCGCGTTGCGCGTACATTCAGATGTTATTTTAAGCGCGCATGCTTGGCCATAATACAGAGTGTGAACAACGCGCATACACAGTAGATGATTCTCTCATCTACACAGATGCATTTAACTTTTTGCAAATGATACATTATTATAAGGAAAAATATTAAAACACGAGGGAAATCATTGTTGTGTCCATGACGATTGGGAAAATAGGCATAAAGCTTACACATTTACCCAAATTATTATATGCATGTTTAACCGAAGCTAATTTGGGTGGGTTTGTCCCATCCCCAATGTCACTTCTCTTTCTTTTACGGCCCTGACGAGAACATCGATCTCCTCGGCTGTGAACAACGCCGGGATCCGCCCTCAAAGTTACTTGCGCTTTGCGCTTTGACACTTGCGTTTCAGATCGTTAAAATAGGGCCCCAGAAGTGTCCAAGAAACACAGCAGTAATTACTTTATGAACTTCTTCAATTATAAGATCGATAATATCAGGGACAAAATTATAACTATGCAACCGTCTACTACAGTGTCGCATCAGGGAGTGCATTGTAGTCAAGTCAAGTCAGGTCACCTTTATTTATATAGCGCTTTTACAATATAAATTGTTTCAAAGCAGCTTTACAGAGATAACAGGAAAGTAAAGTTGTAATAGTATTGCTAAATTCAAAATTAAATGCTAAATGTCGTCTCTCTGAGGAAAAAATTTATTCATTTGTTGCCATACGAGAAGAATTTTGCAAAATCGTTAACTCATCTAAATCGACAACTTGTATGTTAGACCCTATACCGACTAAACTATTGAAAGAGATGCTTCCAGAGGTCATAGATCCTCTTCTCAATATCATTAATTCGTATTTGTCTCTAGGATACGTACCAAAAACCTTTAAGCTGGCTATGATTAAACCGCTTGTTAAAAAAACGCAACTTGATCCTACAGAATTAGTCAATTACAGGCCGATCTCGAATTTGCCTTTTCTGTCAAAGATATTAGAAAAGGTAGTATCCTCACAACTGTGTTCCTTTCTTGAAGGAAATGCTATCTTCGAGGATTTTCAGTCCGGATTTAGACCGTACCATAGTACTGAGACTGCTCTCATTAAAGTCACAAATGATTTGCTCTTATCATCCGATCGTGGTTGTATCTCTCTATTAGTGTTACTTGATCTTAGTGCTGCATTTGACACAATTGACCACAACATTCTATTAAATAGACTAGAAAACTATGTTGGCATTAGTGGAATTGCACCAGCATGGATTATATCATACTTATCTGACCGTTATCAGTTTGTAGCAGTAAATGAAGAGATGTCTTATCGGTCAAAAGTTCAGCGTGGCTTACCACAAGGCTCAGTACTAGGACCGCTGCTGTTCACTCTGTACATTCTACCGTTAGGAGATATAATTAGGAAACTGTCACAGTGTCTGGTTTATGTTTCCCTGGGTGTCCACTAGAGGTCCTGTTCCCCACGGTGTCATTCATATTGGAACTGCATTCCCCACAATCCTTGTCTGCACTCATCCCTGTTCATTGCACCCAGCTGTTAGTTCTTATGTATAAATACCCTGCCTGTTTAGTGTTTGCTACAGAGTCCTTGTTTTTCATCACCCCACTTCTGAGTACTGCCTTCTTGCCCGTTTGTATTGTTCTTGTTTATTTTGGATTGCTACTTTGGTTTTGACCCCTGCCTGGACTGGATGTATGATTACGGATTTCCCCAATATAATCTTACTGCAATTGGATCTCCCTGTTTCCTGTGTGTGGATCGTGACAGAAGGATTCCAGCAAAAATGTATAGATCCAGCAGTTCGGGATTCCGTAACCGTCCTCCTATGAATGGGGGAGAAAGGGGACCACAGAGAGGAGGTTCGCAGACCGGGAAGGAAGCGCCCCGGTTAAACATCTTTCAATGTTTCGTTTTATGGGCCCGTCAAACTGAGGAAGCTGCGGCGGCAAAATCTCCAGTGACCACGTCCGTCAGAGATGGTGAGTTGTTCGAGGGGACTCGTCTGGCCAAGTTCTCCGGAACTCGGGGAGGTTGCAGGGGAGGAGGTGGTCGACAAATTCCACGACATCGTCCTCCGCCTTGCCATGTTCCTGATCCGGAGCCGCTGGTCTGGTCCAGCACAAAACCCTCGCCCCTGGTTCCGCCCCCCACTAATCCATCACCACGTGTCTCATCTAGCACAAAGCCCTCACCACTAGTCCCGTCCTCGCTGCTGGTTACGCCTAGCATGAGGTCTTCATCGCCCTGGCCGCCAGAGGGGTCTTCACCGCCCTTGCCGCCCGATGGGTCGTCTGCTTCGCCCTGGCCGCCCGATGGGTCGTCTGCTTCGCCCTCGCCGCCCGATGGGTCGTCTGCTTCGCCCTGGCCGCACTTTGGGTCGTCTGCTTCGCCCTGGCCACCCGATGGGTCGTCTGCTTCGCCCTGGCCGCCCAATGGGTCGTCTGCTTCGCCCTGGCCGCCCGATGGACTGTCTGCTTCGCCCTGGCCGCCGGGTAAACCATCACCCCATGTTTGTGTTCCCTTCCATGGACTTGGCCCCCCATCCCTCCCCCTGATCCTCCACCGTTCCACTTCCCTCCTGGACTCTTGTTTTGTATTTTGTTTCTTGGAGCGTCTGGTAGCCGCTCCGTAGAGGAAGGGTTATGTCACAGTGTCTGGTTTATTTTTCCCTGGGTGTCCACTAGAGGTCCTCTTCCCCACGGTGTCATTCACATTGGAACTGCATTCCCCACAATCCTTGTCTGCACTCATCACTGTTCATTGCACCCAGCTGTTCACCATCATGATTATTAGTTCTTGTGTATAAATACCCTGCCTGTTTATTGTTTGTTATGGGGTCCTTGTTTTTCATCACCCCACTTCTGAGTACTGCCTTCTTGCCTGTTTGTATTGTTCTTGTTTATTTTGGATTGCTACTTTGGTTTTGACCCCTGCCTGGACTGGATGTATGATTATGGATTTCCCCAATAAATTCTTACTGCAATTTGATCTCCCTGTTTCCCGTGTGTGGATCGTGACAGAAACATGGAATTCGTTTTCTGTTATGCTAATGATACTCGCCTCTATATTTTTCTCAAAACCTAACGAAACTTATCAATTCACAAAATTAACGGAATGCATAGCTAATATAAAAAATTGGATGACTAGTAATTTCCTACTGCTAAATTCTGAAAAAACAGATATTCTAATTATTGGACAAAAAACTTCCACACGCAATAAGCTAGAATACTGTTTAACACTTGATGGCTGCTCTGTCAAGTCTTCGTCGTCAGTTAGGAACCTGGGTGTGCTCTTTGATACCAATCTCTCATTTGAAAGTCATGTGTCTAGTATCTGTAAAAGCGAATTTTTCCATCTTAAAAATATATCTAAATTACGTCATATGCTCTCATTGACAAATGCGGAACAATTAGTTCCCCTTCAGGGACTACCGCTGCGTGTAATCGCAGTGGGAACGCCCCCCAGCGTAACGCGTCTGAAGCATGAATGAAATCAGTCAAAGGAGAAAATGGAGCGTCACAGCAAGTGACGTCATTGACCAGGAAGCTATAAATATCCCCTGAATACACAAGCCGCCAGCTTCTGTTACTTCAGCAGCGCTCTGTGTGTGTGAACTGAAATCTCGATTGTGTTTGTCTGTTCTGTCAGGAGTTTATCACTATATATATATATATATATATATATATATATATATATATATATATATATAAAAACCAAGAATATGAGCGAGCAGTATAAGAAATGTGTTTTCCCCCTGTACACGATACATCACGGGTGGGGATTCACACCAGCTATGTGTGGCTTGTTTGGGAGTTCAGCATGCCCAGTCGGCTCTCGAGGGAGTCGATTGTGAGCATTGTGAGCGTTTTCCTCTGAGAACTCTGCGCTCGCGGCGATCGCTCTTCGAGGAGAGCGGTATGCTGCGAGCACCCCGAGGCTCGGGTCCCGCTTCTGTTGAGGCAGAGCGGCGGCGTTTGTCTTGGGGCTCGCAGATGGATCTCACCGGCGACGTTGAGACGGGCCCCGCCCTATCTCAGCTTTCTCTGGCGGGATCCAGTGCCTCTCACCCGGCTCTGGAAGCACGCGCTGCGGCGTCGTCTTCACTTAAAGCACCGGCTCTTCCATCGAGACCACTAAAAAATACCTCTGTGCTGGTGGGCAAGGCTTACTCGGCGGCTGGACAGGCGGCTGCTTGTCTACATACGATGGCTATCATGCAGGCTTATCAGGCCGACCTGCTAAAAGATGCGTGCGAGGGGGGGGGAATTTCCACTGATATGATTAGCGAACTCAGGCAGACTGCCTATCTCACTCTTCGTGCTACCAGAGAGACCGCAAAATCTATCGGTCGGTCTATGGCAGCCATGGTGGCCACAGAAAGGCACTTATGGTTGAGTCAGACCTCCATGAAAGAGAAAGACAAATCTCTCCTTTTAAATGCTCCCGTTTCGCCTACGGGCTTCTTCGGTGACGCTCTTCTTTCTGTCACGGAGAGGTTCCAGGAAGAGAAAAAACAGGCAGCTGCTTTTCATAAATACATCCCCCTTAAAGTGCGTGTCACTGGGGCTGCTGAACGTGGGTAGTCCCAGCCGTTGAGTTCGACCTCCAAAAGAGCACAGCAGAAACGGAGTGTCGCGTATCGTGCCCCCCCGCAGAGAGACTGGAGGGACGAGGCGGGGCGCTCTCCGGCGCGGCCTTCTCGGGGCAGGACTGATCTGAGGACAGTCATTGTCACTAGGAAGGCCGCGTCGAAAAAATCCTGACGTGCTGAACGTCAGGACTCTGAGGGTGGTCCCCATCGGGAAAGACTTGAGTTCACCGCACAAGATCACGGTGCCCTGTCTTTCTCGATGCCCTCAGGGGTCTGTTCTACTCACCCTGCCTATACAGGGCGTAGAGAGACTCGGCGAGCGGTTTCCCAAGGGACGCTCTCCCCCTCTGAGGAGGGTTGTGAAGTGCTCAGACCACCTGTTTCCTGCCAGTGTGTTACAGGGCGCTGCGTCTGTCACTCGGGATGTTCATCCAGAGGCCAGCCTCGAGAGGCTGGTTCCCTTAGTCGAGTTCCTGGCGGAATGGGAAATGCTTCCCAATATTTCTCAGTGGGTCCTGAATATCATAAAGAACGGGTACGCTATTCAGTTCAGAACGCGTCCACCTCGGTTCAGAGGGGTTCTGCCTACTGTGGTGGGCCCCGAGCAGGCTCTGGTATTAGAACAGGAGGTAAAAACTCTGCTGCAGAAAGAGGCTATAGAACGGATTCCTCCACCCAGCAGGGAGTTAGGATATTACAGTCGGTACTTCATCGTTCCGAAAAAAGATGGAGGGCTGCGTCCCATTCTAGATCTGCGTCTCTTAAATCGCACTGTTGGGAAGCTCAAATTCAAAAGGCTCACTCTCAAGCAGATTGTGTCACAAATCAGATTCGAGGACTGGTTTGTCACGATAGATCTAAAGGACGCCTACTTCCATGTTTCAGTCCTCCCTCAACACAGGAAGTTCCTGAGGTTCGCTTTCGGGGGCGAAGCGTACCAATATCGGGTTCTTCCGTTTGGCCTAGCACTGTCACCTCGCACGTTCACGAAGTGTATGGATACTGCTATAGCTCCGCTCAGGCTGCAGGGCATCCGTATTCTGAACTATATAGACGATTGGTTAATTCTAGCTCAGTCGGAACAGCAGGCGGTTCGGCATCGAGATGCTGTTCTTGCTCACATCAAAAGATTGGGGTTGAGACTCGACGCCAAGAAGAGTGTTCTTTCTCCATTACAGAGAACCACCTTTCTCGGTGTAGTATGGGATTCGACGACGATGCAGGCACGATTGTAACCTGCTCGTGTTGCTTCGATTCTCGCCGCAGTATATCAGGTCAAGCTAGGCCACTCCTCCACCGTAAAACAGTTCCAGAGACTGTTAGGTCTCATGGCGGCTGCGTCCAACGTGATACCCTTTGGCCTCCTGCACCTGAGACCATTACAGTGGTGGCTCAGAACCAAGGGTTTCTCCCAGAGGGGAGATCCTTTTCGCATGATCATGAGTTCGCGACGGTGTCATCGCGCCCTGGTTATGTGGAAAGATCCTTGCTTTCTGTCCCAAGGACCTGTGTTGGGAGCTCCTTGTCGTCGCGTTTTGCTAACGACAGATGCCTCTCTCACGGGTTGGGGAGCAATCATGAGTGGTCGCCCAGCTCGGGGTCTGTGGAAGGACCATCACCGTCTATGGCACATAAATTGTCTAGAGATGTTGGCAGTATTTCAGGCTCTGAAACACTTCCTCCCAGACCTAAGGGGCCACCACATCCTTGTCCGAACAGACAACACGTCGGTGGTCTCTTATATCAACCATCAGGGGGGTCTGCGCTCTCGCCCGCTGTACAAACTGGCACGTCAGATCCTTCTATGGTCCCAGGGGAAAATTCTTTCTCTGAGAGCTATTTATCTCCCGGGGTATTTAAATCAGAGGGCAGACATACTGTCGAGACAGGGGCCGAGGCCCGGGGAATGGAGTCTTCACCCCGAGGTGGTGGAGCTCCTATGGGAGCATTTCGGTCGTGCCGAGGTAGACCTATTTGCTTCCCGAGAGACATCTCACTGTCCACTATTGTTCTCTCTCAGCCAACCAGCCCCTCTGGGGTTGGACGCGATGGTACATCCGTGGCCGAGATCACGCTTGTACGCTTTTCCCCCGATCGCTCTGCTCCCGGGAGTTCTGGAGAGGGTTCGCCGGGACGGGCTCAGTCTTCTGTTAATAGCCCTGTTCTGGCCGGCCCGAGTATGGTTTGCGGACCTAGTGTCTCTCCTCGACGGCTCTCCCCTAGAGATACCGATCAGGAGAGATCTACTCTCTCAGGCGAGTGGGTCGATCCTTCACCCCCGCCCAGAACTATGGAGGCTGTGGGCTTGGCCTCTGAGGGGGCCCAGCTCGTAGACTCTGGTCTCTCGACTGAGGTCGTTGAGACCATCCTCCAATCCAGAGCTCCCGCCACGAGGAAGTTATATGCCGCGAGGTGGAAACTTTTCACCTCTTGGTGCAGAGAGCGCCAGCAGGACCCAGTTAACTGCCCAGTTGGTACAGTGCTGGATTTCCTGCAGGACCGTCTCTCCACAGGGTTATCCCACTCCAGACTGAAGGTGTACGTGGCGGCCTTAGCTGCTTGCCACGCTCCTTCAAGCGGAGGATCTCTCGGGAGACACCCACTTGTATCTCGCTTCCTTCGTGGCGCCCTGAGGCTGAGGCCTGCAGTTCGCACGAGGGTACCATCTTGGGATCTGGCCATTGTCTTAGAGGGTCTCTCCCTAGCTCCCTTCGAGCCCACAGAGGAAGTTTCGGAAAAGTTCCTTACACTTAAGATTATCCTTTTTCTGGCTATCTCGTCTCTAAAAAGATTTGGAGATATTCAAGCACTCTCGGTGACTCCCTCGTGCCTGAAATTTGCTCCTGGTTCGGTTAAGGCTTTTCTCTGTCCTAGACCAGGGTATGTTCCTAAGGTGCCAACCACTTCCGTTAGACCTATAGTACTGCAGGCCTTCTGTCCTCCGCCTTTTTTGACGTCAGACCAGGACAAATTGAATTTGCTGTGTCCCGTTAGGGCTTTAGATGCTTATGTCCACAGAGCTGCCCTGTGGAGGAAATCGGAACAGTTGTTCGTCTGTTCGGTCACCTAAGAAGGGGTGTCCTGCATCTAAGCAAAGGATGAGCAAGTGGGTGGTCGAGGCCATCTCACTCGCTTACGTTTCGGCCGGTCAAACTTCACCTTTGGCTGTCAGGGCCTATTCTACCAGGAGTATGGCTGCCTCTACAGCTCTTCTTTCAGGGGCTTCTCTTCAGGACGTTTGTGATGCGGCAGGCTGGTCCTCACCGCACACTTTCGTCAGGTTTTATTCTTTCAATTTTAGCTCCACTCCTGGGGCTCAGGTTCTCTCTTCGGCTTGTGTCTCCTAGTCACACACTACGGGGACCTGTTCGTATGGGGATGTGGGTATTGCGTTCCCACTGCAATTACACGCAGCGGTAGTCCCTGAAGGGGAACGTCCCGGGTTACGTATGTAACCCTAGTTCCCCGAAGGGACGGACGCTGCGTGTCCTGCCATACTCCCGGCGTCCCCTTGGGTCGCTTGCTTCAGTAACATTAGAAGCTGGCGGCTTGTGTATTCAGGGGATATTTATAGCTTCCTGGTCAATGACGTCACTTGCTGTGACGCTCCATTTTCTCCTTTGACTGATTTCATTCATGCTTCAGACGCGTTACGCTGGGGGGCGTTCCCACTGCGATTACACGCAGCGTCCGTCCCTTCGGGGAACTAGGGTTACATACGTAACCCGGGACGTTCATGCGTTCATGACCCCAAGGCTAGATTATTGTAATGCTCTACTGGATTGTTGCCCTGCATACTTAATAAACAAACTACAGCTGGTCCAAAACGCAGCCGCTAGAGTTCTTACCAGAACCAGGAAGTATGACCATATTAGCCCGGTTCTGTCAACACTGCATTGGCTCCCTATTAAACATCATATACATTTTAAAATATTGCTGATTACTTACAAAGCACTAAATGGTTAAGCTCCGCAGTACTTGAGCGAGCTCTTAACCCATTATAGTCCTTCACGTCTATTGCGATCTCAAAATTCTGGCCAGTTGATAATACCTAGAATATCAAAATCAACTGCTGGTGGTAGATCCCTTTCCTACTTGGCACCAAAACTTTGGAACATACTTCCTAACATTGTCCGGGAAGCAGACACAGTCTGTCAGTTCAAATCTAGACTAAAAACACATCTCTTTTGCTTAGCATACACATAACACATTATAGATTGCTATAATTCAATGTTAGGCTGCATAGTTTAGATCAGTACTTTGTAAATCATAAGAAGGATGGCGTCTACGCTAATATTAGTCTCTCTGTTTATCCCGAGGTTTACCGCAAACCGCCGGATCCAGGCCATATCCAGATCTGATGAAGGACCATCACATGCACACGACGACACCGCATCCCTGAAGTGCCAACCTCATCAACACTGTGAAGGCCTCATGGACACCTCAACAAACTCATCTCCATACCGGTGTGATGACTCCGACCCCTAATTAATTAATTTTGAATTTTACAATACTATTACAACTTTACTTTCCTGTTTTCTCTGTAAAGCTGCTTTGAAACAATTTGTACTGTAAAAGCGCTATATAAATAAAGGTGACTTGACTTGACAGATATCTGTAGAGCTGTGGGCTGGGCGACACCTAACACGTTCGCTAGGTATTATTGCCTACGTGTTGAGCCGGTTTCTTCCTGTGTGCTCGCTTCAACCAGCCGGTAAAACCGAAGTTCCCGCTCTAGTGTCGGCTTGCTGCACCACTCCCCTCCACATGGAGCGGATACGTGCGCTTTTTGCTCCAGTCGAGTTTCCCACCCAGGTGAACCTTGTAGAGTTCCTCCACACCCCTTGGGCCTAGTGCTCGTATGCTTGTGTAACTTGTGCTAGGCTGGGTTCCATATGTGGTGAGCCCGTGTCTTTCCCTTGGCAGAGTCCTCTTCTGCCGTCACTGTCTGGTGTAGCCTCCCCCTTCTCAGGCTAGAGCCACCCCAGTGACATTCCATATGCTGCACTGCCCCCTCTGGCCAGTCCATATGTGTATTTCCACATGTTACCTCCCTTCGGGCAGGATGTTGCTTCCGCCGCATCCCTCTCCCCTGGAAGGGCACGCTTTCGCCATGTTATGCATAGGGCGTTGGATGTGGCAGCAACCGTGGCATTTTCCATGGAATCCCAATTACATTGTCATGCCGACATTACGTTGATTGTGAGAGACTGATAGAGAACGTCTCAGTTACTAATGTAACCCTCATTCCCTGAAGGAGGGAACGGGAGACGTAACGTCCCATCGCCACGGTTGCTGACCATTGCTGTACGGCCGTCACAATCTCGGCTCCTCAGCGAAAAACAATGAGTGCGTGCGCCGCTTCCTGCTTATACTCACTTTGCGGTGCGGGGCGCGTGACGCGTTTCACGCACGCCAACATTCATTGGCTCGTTCTGTAGACACTCAAACTTGATAGAGCTCTCTGAAGAGATCCCAATTGCGCTGTCACTCCGACGTTACGTCTCCCGTCCTGTACCGATTTGCTCGCTCTTCAGGTGTCGTTTTCGAGTAAATTGAGTTTTTTTTTAAAAACCTACTTTTGCAGATCGGAACCAAACTTACTGCAGAAAGATTATTTGGAGAGAGACTATCAATAATCATCAAAAAAAATTGAAATTCTATTTCACAGTCGCTAAGGGGAACCAAAATGTTCGTTGCGACCGGAGCCACTTTTACTAAAACATCTATAACTTGTGAACGGAAAAATATATTTTCGCTTAACTCAGGACAGATGTTTATGAGCTCAATTTCAGGTCACATGAAAAAAACCAACGATTGGCCACTTGGTGCCACTATGACAAGGAAAAAAATCATGAAAATGGCTATAACCGCACCCAACTGTTAGTCCGATGAAAACTGGCATGCAGTGTCTTTGTCCAGGGTGCCATGGTAGTCTATGAGAACATTGGAGTATCTCAAAAAATTCAGTATGCGTCATCGGCACAATGCCCTGAAGGAGCCTGAGAAGTTTCGAGCCAGCGTTTTTCACGGAAGTGACCTCCTAAGACTCCTGAATCCTTGCCGAGTCCAACGATACAAAACATGCCAGGTTTCGCCTTATGGTTTGTGTAACGATGTCATTTAGCGCTTAAAAAACTTGCGATTATCTTCGAAACCGTTAGTCTGATCGAGACAAAACCACCACAGGAAATTTGAAAACATAGGTCAATAGATAAACAATAACGCTCAATTGTCAAAATTAAGATAGGAGCTGACAAAAAAATTCAATCAATGTCACCTGTCTAAACTTCAAGACTAAATGAGATATTTCCAAAAAATTGGACACACATATATGTATGGGCACACTTTGAGGACACCTAATAAAAGTGGTGGACATCATGGTGCTATAACTGTCAAAAAACCTTTAAAAAACATATTTTTTCCTTAGTAAATTGCCTGTGTTGGCTGTAAATGGTCTTTCCCATCTATTATCTAAGAATATTTGTTTATTTGGATCCCCATTAGCCACTACCTAGGCAGTGACTACTCTTCCTGGGGTACCAACAAGTAAAAAATACATAATCAACAACAATAAAAAGTCAAGTCAATGAAACATACTAACCCAACATTCATCCCAAATATCAAAATCAACAATTTACTATATAATGTTTTTTAAAACTCATTTTTGTTGTTAAAACAAATATAATATCAATAGTAAATCATTCCATATTTTCATTCCTCTATACATTACAGTCCGTTGTTTTGCAGTGGTTTTCGAAACAGGAAATATAAAACATCCCTTTTATGCATGCCTGGTGTTATAATTATGACTAGTAGTTCTATACAAAAGTTGAGAGTACAGGAAATTAGGAACTATTTCTAAACTAGGAAATATTTCTTATAAAACAAAGCAGAGAGACAATCCTTCACCAGTGCATTCTTATTATATTCGCCCTTCTATTACAGTTTAAAGCCTGTTTCTGTCTTCACTGTCTGGATCACGTGATCACATTTTTAACAGCAATAAAACCAACTTATTGTCATGGGGCGGCTCCGGAGAATAGCGTGAGGACTCAAGTGCAGAGGTGAAGAAGTGTTTTAATTAAGTAAAACATAAATCAAACAAACAAACAAACAAACAAACAAACAAACAAACAAAGGAAATCCAGGAATATGACATGGCAGGCACAGAACTACAAACAACTAAACACCCATAGCATTAAAAAATGAACGAGCACAGGACAGCAAACACAGGGAGACTAAATAGGAAAGCAAACAAAGAGGGTAACGAGGGAAACTAGGTGAAACCAATAATCCAATAACGAGGTAAAAGGGGCTAGACAATCCACAAGAGCACATGGCACACAGAGAACTCATGACAGCCATACACTCACAGTAAACAAGACCATACACAAACACAAGACCTGAGGGTTGTTCCATAAACCAAGATTAGAGTATAAGCCAGGCTTATTTCGGTTAGTCAGGCTTATTTTTGGTAGATTCGGTTTCATAAATCAAACTTAAAAAAGTTCAAACTTAGTTACCCCGGCAACTTATGCTGGCAAATTAACCTGGTCCGGGGCAGGCTAACTGTCAGGCTAAGTCTGAGTTCAGGCTTAACGAGCATACCATTTATAATCACCTGCTGGTATTTCGATGTCATTTTATTTTACTTAACCACTATTAATAAATAAAAAAAATTAAATAAATAAATAAAGACGGAAATGTACTTTACTAATAAATGTAAGAAATTATAAGGTATAAATACTCTAAGAAATGTTCAAAACTTGTGTGTTTAATTGGTGAGTTTGGTTAATGAGAGCGCTCACAGTCCCACAGACTGTGCATTGCGTTTCGCTTTTTTGCCAGTGGAACATTTTTGTACACAGTTGGAGATGCAGAGAATATCAGCAAAGCATCAGTTTGCCGCTCTGTACTAACTGTGTACCTTTCTTTAAAAAGACTACTCAATGTGTTCATCGCATTCCCTGGCAACAAAGCTATTCGTACCATTAAACATGCCTTTCATGGAATAGCTATGAAGTTCAAATATCTATAAAACATGGAAATATTTCTTGACTGTTGATTTTACATGGGACATATTTAAAACAAACAAATAATTTTCCTAGGTTTCCCAAATGTTATCGGTGCATTGGACTGCACCCATGTGTGTATTAAGTGTCCGTCTGGTCCACATGAAGCGGACTTTGTGAATAGGAAATCAGTACACAGCATTAATGTACAGGTATGATCCCACTGAGTTGATATTGAAGGCTATGCTCTAGCACTGAGTGTTCTGTACTAAGCTGAGCACCAGTGTTTAGTTCATTGCAATTAAAATGTAGTGACCTACAGGTTTAATTTATTTTAGATGATAAGTGATGCAGATTGCATCATCACAAATGTAGAGGCCAAATGGCCAGGCTCTGTGCATGACTCCAGAATCTTTGGAGCCTCATCTCTCTACCAGCAACTAGCAAGAGGTATGCTAGTAATCACTTAATCGCAAAAAGTCCTAAAAAAAAGAAGAAAAAAAAAACTACATTATATATCTATATATATTCATTCATTCTGTCTATGCAGGAGAATTCTCAGGAGTTTTGCTGGGAGACAAGGGATACCCATGCCTGCCTTACCTCTTGACTCCCTATCAGGAGCCCCAGACAGAGGCACAGCACCGCTACAACATTGCCCATGCACGCACAAGAGGTCGTATTGAGATGGCATTTGGGCTGATAAAGTCAAGGTTTCAGTGCCTGAAGCACCTCAGAGGGACTCCACCTAGGGCATGTGACATTGTAGTTGCTTGTGTAGTGCTCCATAACATTGCTTGTCTGAGGAGAGAGAGGCAACCAATGATGGTTCAAGAGGAAGACTGGGGCAATGAAGCAGTATTGGAAGAAAACGATACAGGCAGACTTATATGAGACACATATGCAAATAATTATTTTGCTTAATATGGTCTAAACCATGTGTAGCCTTTAAAATTTTGCACTGGCCCCTCAACTTTCTCCTTAGTTGAACAAACACACAGAAGTCAAAGTATTTAATGTAATTTGTCTTTATTCAGAGTGAATCTGCCTGTTAGGGGTGAAAACACACAAATAAATTGTGGGAAGTGATCAAAAAGGTAATGTTTTTTTTTTTTTTTTTAAATGGTAGTTCTACTTGTTTTTTTCTGTAGCTGTTGAATTTCCAACTCCAACTTCCTCATCTTCAGTTTTTTATACTGGATGTCGATATCAATCGCTTCCATTTGTATAAGGACGTAGCGTTTATACACTCCTTTTATGTTTTCTGGGTTCTGTAGCAACATAGATTTAAGTTATTTCATTGAATACTCTTGTCACATTGTTTTCATTTCTTAATACTCACTTTGTCACATGTGGTCCCAGACTGAGAGGGCTCTAGAACAGTGTCAGCATCCTGAAATCAGATTATGATCATTTTATCACACAAGTACACTTTTTAATATTCAATACAGTATAGCATGGAACCTGTGAGTACCTCAGGCCTCCTTGAACATACAGACACAGTCTCCTTATCCTCCTCAACTGATGGGCCTTCTCCCTGTGACCACTGATTAAACTCAGTTAAACTCATTAGCTTACATGACTGATTTAAAAGGTCTCATACTCACAGGCAACATGATGTCTGGTGGATCCATAAAGCATACAGAATCTTGATAGAAAAAAATATATATTTTTGTACCAAAATGCACCATTACAGTAGCACAAGTACCTCTACATGACATTACTGCTATGATGTACTTAGGCTTACAATGCCTAAGGAAGGAGGAAATCAGTTAGTCAGGAAGGAATAATGACAATAAAACACACACACACACACACACACACACACACACACACACACACACACACACACACACACACACACACACACACACACACACACACACACACACACACACACCTTTTATATACTCACTCCTTATACTATGTGATATGATTTTAGGTAATGCACCCCCCCTCTATTCCCTCAAGGACGGGCCTCCCTTTATTAATTTCCAAAGCCAGTTCCTCTGCAGGAATGAAGCTGGCTGGTGGTGGCCCTCCCCCAGTGCCAGCAACCTCAGTCTTCTTTTTGGTCGCTGCAATTAAAAATAATAATAAAAAAAACCCTGAATAGTTGTAACTTCAAGCTGGCATTGATTACATATGTACATACCATTAGATTTACTTACCATTCTGAACTATATTTTTATATTTTATTTTCATCTGCTGCCAGGTTCTTTTTCCTTCACTTAAGTTGCTGCTGCGTGAAAGCAATTAACGTTACTGTTATTCACACAAACTTTGCAATGTATTGTGACACACATTCAATGTTGATAAAGTATTTTAAATAGTTTACACCGCTACTTACGTATTGAGACGACCAGCAATTTCCTGCCAACCTTTCTCTCTTGCTTTATTTATTGCCGCTGTATTGCCTTTTTTGGTGATGACATCTTTAAATTCTTCATATGTTTCCAATAGCAAACGCTGTTCCGTTGCTGAGAACATCGCTGTTCTATCTTTTCCTATTGTTGCCATGGTAGCCCACAGTAAATTGAGCGTCAGCGTCAGTTCTGGCAGGCCAGGTAGTCAAGACGCTGCTAATGCTTTGCTATCAACACTGTCCCGTCAGCTGATCAGCTCCAGCTGAGCTGCATTAGCTGATTAACTCCCCTCGTTGCTCAATGTCCAAAGCTCAAACAAGGTGCCTATTTAAAGCTCATTCACCTTGCTCATACATGCTTGCTGCTCGCTCTGCTGGTTTGCTGCTCGCTCTGCTGGTTTGCTGCTCGCTCTGCTGGTTTGCTGCTCGCTCTGCTGGTTGCTGCTCGCTCTGCTGGCTCGCTGCTCGCTTCTGCTGCCCGCCACCTCCCCAGCTCCTCCTTATGCATAACGTGGCATAACGTGGCATTTGCTTATGTCATGTTGCCTGCTCTGTTCAGAGGGGGATATTTTAGCTCTCACAGTCTTAAACCGTGTGAGCGTTCCCTAATGCTGCTGCTGCTGTCCTCTGACTCTCTGCTATTTCATGGTGCTCATGAAAGGTCAGAGGACTCCCTGAACAGAGCCATACCGCCAAAATTTTAATTCAGGAACATCAACTTGTTTGCAATCTATTCAATAAAATTCTTAAATTAATTTTTGTCTGTGTGTTCTTGACTTAATGGACCTGACAGAAATCGATTGACCCATGCTCGACTTCTCAGGACTTTTAAACAATGGCGTGCACGCGCAATTATCTAGACTATTTAAACCTGACTCAAATTAGTAAGATCACATGATCCTCATCTTACTGTTATGGAACCAATTTAAGCACGGATGTTTAGCTCGGCTCATTCAAGTCAGGTTTTGGACTTTAATCCCCGCTTTTCTAAGCGGCTTTTATGAAACAACCCTCAGGAATGTCACGGCTCTGTCACCAAACCAAGAATAACCAGAATAGCTGTGACAGAACCGTGACACTTATCTGATCATAGTCATGGTAACCAAAGATCCTTCTTGCCCTTGTTGGGGGATGGGACCACAGATCCCAGAGGGAGTTTTAAATATTATTTGTTAACTAAAACAAATAATTGTGTCTGATTTGTTTCAGTCGTTACAGCTAAGAACTGTTAGCAAACGTTTTGGTCGACTATTGTGACCATTAAAACCCAGTGCTGCATTTTTCTAAAGATGAATAACCTTTGCATCTTTCCAAGCTAAAGGAAAATTCCCTTTTTCAATACTGATATTAAAGATGTGGCAAACTGGTTCTGTCAGGGTTCTGTCACTTCTGTCTGGTTTATATTCTTGGTTTGGTGACAGAGCTCTGACACTTCCGGTTTGTCATGTGTTTGTGTTTAGTCTGGTCTGTTGTGAGCACATGACTTGTCATGTATTTCCTTGTGCCATGTGCTCTCCTGTCAATTGTCTATCCCCGCCCATCTTGTTATCTCATTATTTATTAATTTGCCCCACCTGCCTGCCTGGTTTCCCTCTTTTGTTTTCTTCCCTATTTAGTCTCCCTGTGTTTGCAGTCCTGTGCTGGTTCGTTGTCTATGTTCCTTGTGTTTCTTGATCCTGCCTGATTTCTGTCTTGTTTTCCCCTAGAGGGAGTTTTGTTTGTAGTTTGTTTAGTTGTTCACTTAATAAATATACCCATTTGTTTATGCACTTGAGTCCTCGCACCTTTAATCTACCCATTCCGTGACAGGTTCTCCCAAACAAATTTTTTTCTCTTAATTTATCAACTTTATTTATGAAAAAAAAATCATTACAATAAATTCCAATTGCATTTGGTTTAAAAATAAGTCACCCGTATCAATAAAATAAGGAATTTGACTTTATTTCCTATCCATTATTTCATTGAGTGTACTCCTCATTTGTACTCATTTTAATTTTGTTATTTTTAATTTTGTTACTTGATTTTTTTTTAAAAATGTTTGCTGTACCCTTTGCCATATCTCTCTCAAACATAATGTTTTTCAACTCATCAACAATCCATGGCGCTCTAACATTCTTCACTGTACATTTTTTCATAGGTGCATGTTTGTCCACCAAAGGGCAAAATTAGTCTTGACTGAATCTCTTAAATGATCTTTTATAAACTACTTTTGGTTTCCTAAGTTTTCTAAGTGTTTACATGATTGCTAAATAAAACATAATATCTTTTTACCCATGTGCTGAAAGGCCTTAAACCGCTTGTTCCCTTTCAAAAGCTACAATCGATGCTGCGCTGCTTAGCGCATTGGGAACGTCTTTAATCGTGACCAGCTGTGAATATAGTGTGCAAACACGTCGATAGAATCGACCCGGAGGTAATATAGACTCGGCTGGTGACATCATCGGCGAGCACCTGCGACGCGAGGCTATAAATAGATGAGCCACAGGTGCGTCATTAAGATATTTTTTCTTCAGATCACTCTGTGCATGTGTGTGGCAAACTCTATCTCTCTCACTATCTGTCTCAGATCTTTGTTAGGAGTTAGATTTCAACTGGCAGTGTGCAGAAAATTCTCATTTCTCAATCTTTTTCTCTGAAAGTCATGGAGTCATGGAGTAAACCATATACTTCCCGTATCTTTCTACCCTCGACGTCGACTTTTTCGACTATCCTGGGAGCGAAGGCATGGGGGTATGCGGAGATGCCGCAGGTAGAAGAGACGCTCGCGAGCTATCTCTCGCCTGCTTCGGCATTTTCCATTAAGAAACCTACCCTCCCCACGAAACCATGTAAAATTACATCAGCATTAGTGGGTAAAGCTTATCAAGCTGCAGGGACAGGCTGGTGCTACGCTGCACACTATGGCAGTGCTTCAGGCGTACCAGGCTGAAGGATTTGAGTGCGGGCAGCACTATAGATGAGGAGTCTTTCTCGGAGCTGCGGAGAACCACAGATCTGTCTCTTCGTGCAACTAAGCAAACAGCCCGTGCCATCGGTCGTTCAATGTCTGCTTTGGTCAGCACGGAGAGGCATCTGTGGCTTAATCTAACAGGGATTAAAGATAAAGACCGGGTATTCCTGTTAGATTCCCCAGTCTCGCCCTCTGGTCTGTTCGGCGACTCGGTCAACACAGTCGTCAGCAGATTCAGAGAGGTTAAAAAACACGAGGAAGCTTTTGTTCAATTCCTTCCTCGCCGCACTCATGGGGAGGGGCCATCGGCCACCCAACCTCTCCCCGGTCCTTCAAAAGCTCGGGAGGCGGAAAAGCAGAGCGTGGCGAGCCGTGCTCCGCCTAGTTAGAACTGGAGACAGGCTCGTCAGGCTCAGCAACCTCCCAGGCCAGACCTCAGGACTGTTATCAATAAGAAGAGGAAGTCCTGATGGTCTGGCGCCCGGTCTGGTGGGGGTATCCCCCCGCGGGATGGGGCGTATGTTATCAAAAATTCCCCCATTCCGCTACCCTCACAAAACCTCTCCATCCCCGCCACCTTTGGTGCTTCGGGGGGCAGCGGTTTCCAGCGAAATGTTAGATGTTCCGTGCCCTGGATGACGGCAGGAAACAACAGAACATCTAACATTTCGCTGGAAACCGCTGACATCTAACATCCCCTCAAGAGGAATTTTTAAAATTTGTACCACTCTCAGAGAGTCTGGCAGCTTGGAAACTTCTGCCAGGCATTTCTGCGTGGGTGTTAAGCACAGTACAAATAGGATACAGAATCCAATTTATTCGTCGTCCTCCGCGTTTCAACGGCGTGGTCTCCACTTCCGTGAGACCGGAGCTGATGCATGTGCTAGCACAAGAGCTACAGACTCTCCTGAGCAAAGAGGCCATAGAACGTTTTCCTCTTCCAGAGAGAAGGTCGGGCTATTACAGCAAATACTTCCTAGTTCCCAAGAAGGACGGGGGGTGCGTCCAATCTTAGATCTTCGAGGCTTAAACCGTTCAGTCAAAGCACTCAAGTTCAAAATGTTAACCGTAAAGTCGGTCGTGTCACATGTTCAACATCACGATTGGTTCGTCACGACCGATCTGAAGGACGCATATTTTCACATACAAATATTGCCACAACACAGGAAGTTCCTGAGGTTCGCTTTCGGGGGCGAAGCTTACCAATTTCGGTTTCTTCCATTCGGCCTAGCCTTATCACCCCGCACGTACACAAAATGCATGGATGCAGCTCTGGCTCCATTACGACTCCAGGGCATTCGCATTTTGAATTACATCGACAATTGGTTAATACTACCACAAACGCAAGAAAGAGCGCTTCAACACAAAGACGTCGTGTTAGCTCATCTACTTTCTCTAGGGTTGAGACTCAACACCAAGAAAAGTATTCTTTCTCCTGCCCAGATAACGACTTATCTCGGGGTCGTTTGGGACTCGATCACAATGCGGGCACAACTGTCTCCCGCTCGAATCGGAGCCATTTGACATATTATGAGCAAAGTCAGGCTAGGCCAAGATCACACTGTTCGTCAGTACCAAAAGATGTTAGGTTACATTGCCTCAACATCCACGGTGATTCCTTTGGGGCTGTTGCACATGAGACCGTTTCAGTTGTGGCTAAAAGGCAGGGGATTTCATCCAAGGGCCAATCCTCAAAGGCAAATAAAGGTGACGCGCCGTGGGCTTCGTACACTATCTCTGTGGCTCAGACCCCGGTTCCTTGCCTTGGGTCCCACTCTAGGGGCGCCGTGTCGTCGCAGATTGTTAACGACAGACGCCTCCCTGACGGGCTGGGGAGCGGTCTTAAGTGGTCGTCCAGTTCAAGGGGAATGGGGGGGTCATCAGCTCGAGTGGCACATCAACTGCCTCGAGCTGATGGTTGTATTTCAGGCCCTGAGGGTCTGTCATGTCTTGGTGCGGGTGGACAACACAACGGCAGTCTCTTATATAAATCACCAGGGAGGTCTGCGCTCACGCAATTTGAACAGAATAGCGAGGCAGATTTTTCTCTGGGCCCAGGAGAAGTTCCTGTCAATCAGGGCAGTATACATCCCCTGGCACTTGAATGTGGGAGCAGATTTACTGTCCAGACAGAAACTGCAAGCAGGGGAATGGAAACTCCACCCAGAAGTAGTCAATCAGATCTGGACCAGATTTTACAAAGTGGAAGCGGACCTCTTCGCCCTCCCATCAGACAGCACAATGTCCTCTTTACTTCTCTCTGAGTCACCCTGCCCCACTGGGTCTGGATAAGAAGGCGCACACATGGCCCAAAATGCGCCTGTATGCCTTTCCTCAAGTGTCTCTGCTCCCAGGAGTCCTAGCCAGAGTTCGCCAGCAAGGCTATTGCCTCTTACTGATTGCACCACGTTGGCCGAACAGAGTGTGGTTTTCAGAGATAATGTCTCTCCTCAGCGGCTCGCCATGGGCGATTCCAGAGAGGAGGGACCTTCTGTCTCAGGTGCAGGGCACGATATTCCACCCCAGGCCCGACCTGTGTAACCTGCATGTTTGGCCCCTGATGGGTACCAACTGAGGGACACTGGGCTTTTGCCTGATGCTATTGAGACCATTTTGAGTTCTAGGGCCTCCTCCACAAGAAAGAGTTATGCCAATAAATGGGGTGTGTTTGAAAGGTGGTGCACGGCACATGATAGTCCGCTCGACTGCCGGTCGACTGCCAGATTGCTTCAGTTCTGGATTTTCTGCAAGAAAAGTTGTCAGCAGGCACATGCCCCTCTACACTCAGGGTTTATGTGGTTGCCCTTTCGGCTTGCCATGCCTTGGTGGACGGAGTGCCTCTCGGGAAGCATCCTCTGCTTGCTCGCTTCATTCGTGGGGCCAAAAGTTTGAGGCCTTCCGTAAGAACCAATATCCATTCTTGGGACTTAGCTATAGTCCTCGAGGGTCTGGTTGAGACCCCATTTGAACCTCTGGAGTCAGCGTCAGATAAGCTTCTGACCTTAAGATGTCTCCTTCTTAAGATGTTTTTTCTTATGGCTATAACGTCTCTAAAACGATTTGGGGACATGCAGGCCCTCTCAATATCGCCATCCTGCTTAGACTTTGCTCCAGGAATGGTGAAAGTGATTTTGCATCCTCATCCTGATTACCTGCCTAAGGTACCTTTCTCGGCAGTACATCCGGTCACTCTAGAGGCCTTCTGCCCTCCGCCGTTCTCAACGCTGGAGCAGGAGAAATCTCACAGACTTTGTCCAGTCGGTGCTCTTCAGGCATACGTCCACCGCACTAGCCAGTGGCGTAAGTCAGAGCAGCTATTCGTTTTTTATGGGGGCAGCAACAGGGGTGCTGCTGCAAATAAACAGACCATGTCACATTGGGTCAGGGATGCGATTGCTCTTGCCTATGAGGTGCGCGGCCAAGTTTCGCCAATGGGTCTAAGGGCTCACTCCACCAGAGGGGTCGCCTCCTCTGCTGCTTTGGCAAGGGGTGCCCCCTTACAACATGTTTGTGATGCTGCAGGCTGGTCCTCTCCGCACACATTCATAAGATTTTATAGTTTGAATGTTCATGCCACTCCGGGCTCTCATGTCCTTGAGTCGACTTCGCAAACTAATGTCTAGGGCCTTCTTGCGTTCTTGTGAGCACACCTGCACAACCGTAGGGGTCCAGCGCCGATGACGTCACCAGCCGAGGCTATATTACCTCCGGGTCGATTCTATCGACGTGTTTGCACACTATATACACAGCTGGTCACGATTAAAGACGTTCCCAATGCGCTAAGCACCACAGCATCTCGTTCCGCTTTTTCAGGGAACAGGGTTACAGTCAAGTAACCCGAATCGAACCCCGATAAATGCTGCTCGCAGCTTTAATTTTTTTATTGTGTTGAGTAAAAGGACTGCTGCATTTTTATCCAAGTATCATGATTTCCTTTCTTCTGTCATTGACCCGTGACATTTATATATCCTAATGATATTGAAAATATATGTAAAGTAAACAGACATGATTAATTATATTTCTGTCAATTTAAAATGAAGACCATTTTATTTGTTATATCCATCAATCCATTCATCCATTCTTCAAACTGATCTGGAGTCGATCTCAACGTCTCGGGCCACAGACATATGTATATTAAATTATTAAAATTCTTTTTGCAGTCTAAAATAAGTGATTTCCTTTGGAAGTCAGTTGTGCCCTTTGACAACAGTCCAGCATGTATTGTTAATTTGCTTCGTCAAATCCAAACTATCATTACCATTTATGTTTGGACTCCGATGATTGCCACTTGCGGCTATATTATTTGTTAATATTGTACATTTTAATAATTTTTAATAAAATCACAATTATTGACTGACTTGGTCACAAAGTTACGTTGTGGCAACGAATACAGGAATTTCACTTTTACAATTGTGACAACACTTACTCCTTTGTTAGCATCTAGCTCAGTGTTTCTCAACCCTGCTCCTGAAGGACCCACAACACTGAACGTTTTCTTTGTCTCCCTAATCAATCACACCTGATTCAATTCATCAGCTCATTATCACATATATCCCCATGTGTTTTGTTGGGGGTCCTTCGGGAGCAGGGTTGAGAAACACTGATCTAGCTAAATGTATTGTCTTAATATTAATTTTTCTCAATGTATATTTTTTCCAACATATTTAAAGTCATAAAAAGTGCCCCAAACTTTTCTTTTTCTTTAGTTTAAGGGATTGTGGGTAATATTAACAAAATGATTCACTAAAAAAAAGTGTTATTATTTCTCATCTTCAAGTCATTCTGAATCCATATGACTGTTTATTCTTGCTATCACACTTTGATTTGAGATGCACTAATCCTAATCTCACATATTCCTTCCATTAAACTGAACTCACCATTGTCCAGATACCGTACAGTGGAGTTTTTAGAAAAACTTGGGTCGAAGTTTGCCATGAGTGGAGCAATATACTGCGTCGCTGTCAGCATGCGGTGTGTTATCTCTCCAGTGAAAATAAACCCTATAAAAATATAAAGAGTTCAGACATAAGATACAACATTTCAAGAGAAAAAAAAGATATTTTGTTTTAGATGTTACACAAAAAGGTATGTTAATTTTGATAAATATTTTGTGCATTAAAAGATCCCTTTATTGCATTCCAGGATGGAACATAACCCTTTCAGTTTAATAATAATATGACAAAAGTTATTGAAATTAATTCAAGCAGAATGGTGCAAGTGAGTTAATGTGAAAACAGGAATATTGACACTGCGAAAAATCATCTCATCAGAAAAAGTATTTCTTTGTTCATTAAAGAGGTAATTCACCACTGTCAAAATGGGCTTTAAATAAATCTTGGCTTCCTGTGCAATAGAAAGGAGAAAGAAATGTTGAAATCTGTGCTACCTGACTAGGGAAAACAGAGTGGGAGTTGTCTTCCCTTTTGCCAAATAGGTAGAAAAACTTCAACACTCATAATGCACTTGGCATGTTGCCGTCTAAGGCCTCTCCCGGTTTGCTCCTATTGGATAGGCTTGACCAGATGATCTTGGCCTAGCCTGACTTTGCTCATGGTATACCGAATGGTCTCGATCCGAGTGGAAGACAGTTGTGCCTGCATCGTGATCAAATCCTAAACAACCCGAGATAAGTCGTTCTCTGGGCAGGAAAAAGAACGCTTTTCTTGGCGTTAAGTCTCAACCCAAGAGAAACTAGATGAGCTAACACAATGTATCCGTGTTGAAGCGCCATCTCTTGCGATTGTGCCAGTATTAACCAATCATCGATGTAATACAAAATGCGAATGCCCTGGAGTTGTAATGGAGCCAGTGCTGCATCCATGCATTTTGTGTATGTGAGGGGTGACAAGGCTGGACCGCATGGAAAAACCCAAAAAAGCCCCAGAAAGCGAACCTCAGGAACTTTCTGTGTTGTGGCAATATTTCAATGTGAATATATGCGTCCTTCAGATCAATCGTGACAAACCAATCGTGATGTTGAATTTGCGACACGACCGTCTTAACACTTAACATTTTGAACTTGAGCGCTTTGCCTGTACGGTTTAAGCCTTGAAGATCTAAGATTGGACGCACCCCCGCATCCTTCTTGGAAAACAGGAAGTATTTGCTGTAATTGTCACGGGGCGGCCGCCAAGAATAGTGTGAGGACTCAAGTGCAGAGGTGAAGAAGTGTTTAATTAAGTAAAACATAAATCAAACAAACAAAGGAAATCCAGGTCTCAAGAACTAAATAATAAATCCAGGGACATGACATGGCAGGCACTGAACTACACATAACTCACCACCCATAACTTTAACAATGAACGAGCACAAGACAGCAAACACAGGGAGACTAAATAGGAAAGCAAACAAAGAGGGTAACAAGGGAAACTAGGTGAAACCAATAATCCAATAATGAGGTAACAAGGTGGGAGGGGCTAGACAATCCACAAGAGCACATGGCACACAGAGAACTCATGACAGCCATACACTCACAGTGAACAAGACCATACACAAACACAAGACCATGAATGCCACTGCTCTGTCACCAAACCAAGAATAACCAGAATAGCTGTGACAGAACCGTGACACTACCCCCCCTCTAAAGGGACGCCACCTGGCGTTCCTAAAAAGAGACATAAAACCACACCAGAAGAAAAATCACACAATCCAAGACACCACCACAGAAAAGTCAAATGAAAAAAAAACAGATAAACCACAAAAGTCCACAACTTGACCAGGGAAGGACGGGAGGGTTAAGCCAGGGATCCTCAGGCTTCTCAGAAATCCTGGCAAGGACCAGGGTGGACCAGGCTGTGCAAGGTGGCTAAGACGTAACAAGCAGACGATCGGGCGGCCAGGGCGGAGAGGACAGTCCATCGGGCGGCCAGGGCGAAGCAGACAGTCCATCTGGCGGCCAAGGCGGTGAAGACCCCTCCGGCGGCCAGGGCGGTGATGACCAGGGCGAAGAGGACAGTCTATCGGGCGACCAGGGCGAAACAGACAGTCCATCTGGCGGCCAGGGCGGTGAAGACCCCTCGGGCGGCCAGGGCGGTGAAGACCCCTCGGGCGGCCAGGGCGGTGAAGACCCCTCGGGCGGCCAGGGCGGTGAAGACCCCTCGGGCGGCCATGGCGGTGAAGACCCCTCGGGCGGCCAGGGCGGTGAAGACCCCTCGGGCGGCCAGGGCGGTGAAGACCCCTCGGGCGGCCACGGCACAGGAACAGAAACCGGCTCAGGAGCAGACACCGGCTCAGGAACAGACACCGGCTCAGGAACAGACACCGGCTCAGGAACAGACACCGGCTCAGGAACAGACACCGGCTCAGGAACAGACACCGGCTCAGGCACTGGCTCCGGCTCTGGAACAGGCACTGGCTCTGCCTCCGGCTCTGGAACAGGCACTGGCTCTGCCTCCGGCTCTGGAACAGGCACTGGCTCTGCCTCCGGCTCTGGAACCGGCACTGGCTCTGCCTCCGGCTCTGGAACCGGCACTGGCTCTGCCTCCGGCTCTGGAACCGGCACTGGCTCTGCCTCCGGCTCTGGAACCGGCACTGGCTCTGCCTCCGGCTCTGGAACCGGCACTGGCTCTGCCTCCGGCTCTGGAACCGGCACTGGCTCTGCCTCCGGCTCTGGAACCGGCACTGGCTCTGCCTCCGGCTCTGGAACCGGCACTGGCTCTGCCTCCGGCTCTGGAACCGGCACTGGCTCTGCCTCCGGCTCTGGAACCGGCACTGGCTCTGCCTCCGGCTCTGGAACCGGCACTGGCTCTGCCTCCGGCTCTGGAACCGGCACTGGCACTGGCTCCGGCTCTGGAACAGCAGACACTGGCTCCGGCTCTGGAACAGGAGACACTGGCATGTCCAGGATCCGAGCCAGACGCTCCAGATAGTCCAGCATTGCCTTGGCGGCCACACGAATGGGCATCTCTTGATACGTCTCAAACTGGGCAGACGGGACGTGCACAGTCTCTGGCTGGGTAGACGTGACGTGACCATTCTCTGACTGGGCAGACGTGACATGAACAGTCTCTGGCTGGGCAGACGGAACGTGAACAGTCTCTGACTGGGCAGACGGGACGTGAACAGTCTCTGACTGGGCAGACGGGACGTGAACAGTCTCTCGCTGGGCAGACGTGACGTGAACAGTCCCTCGCTGGGCAGACGTGACGTGAACAGTCTCTCGCTGGGCAGACGTGACGTGAACAGTCCCTCGCTGGGCAGACGTGACGTGAACAGTCTCTCGCTGGGCAGACGTGACGTGAACAGTCTCTCGCTGGGCAGACGTGACGTGAACTCTCTCCCTCGCCATAGCCGGTAGCTCAGACACCACAGGACACGAGATCTCAGGAACCACATGATCCGATGACTGGACAGCTCTCTTCCTCCTCCGCCTCCGACCGCGCGGAGATGCAGCCGTCTCGTCGGTCACCACTGGCAACAGGCTAGAGATCGTAGACCGCTCTCTCTCGACCGGTGTTGAGTCCTCCTGGACTCCCGGGCTAGGGACCACCGGGCTCAGGACCACTGGTTCTGGGATCAACCCAAGTTGAAGCGGAGAATGGCGTCGAGATTCCTCTCGATCATCTCCTCTCCTCCGACCTCCCCGGGTTCCAGAGAATCTGGCGAGACGGGTTCCCTCAAAATTTTCTCTACCAAATGGCCTGGTCTCCCTGGTGGTGTTAGAACGGGGTTTCGGATAGCTGTCAACAGTATACCCGATTCCTCCAACTTGACCTCTGGCAGCCCTCCTCTCTGCAGTCTCACGAGCACCTATAGTGGAGAGCTCAAATAATGTCATAGGGGGTCCCAATTCTTCTCTCCTCTCCTCCTGGGTAGTAGGGGAAGGAATACGAATCCCCCTACTGCTGGAACCCGACATCATGGCTTCCAGTCCCTCTCTCCGCTGAGTCCTCAAATGGGCTCGTTCATTCTGTCACGGGGCGGCCGCCAAGAATAGTGTGAGGACTCAAGTGCAGAGGTGAAGAAGTGTTTAATTAAGTAAAACATAAATCAAACAAACAAAGGAAATCCAGGTCTCAAGAACTAAATAATAAATCCAGGGACATGACATGGCAGGCACTGAACTACACATAACTCACCACCCATAACTTTAACAATGAACGAGCACAAGACAGCAAACACAGGGAGACTAAATAGGAAAGCAAACAAAGAGGGTAACAAGGGAAACTAGGTGAAACCAATAATCCAATAATGAGGTAACAAGGTGGGAGGGGCTAGACAATCCACAAGAGCACATGGCACACAGAGAACTCATGACAGCCATACACTCACAGTGAACAAGACCATACACAAACACAAGACCATGAATGCCACTGCTCTGTCACCAAACCAAGAATAACCAGAATAGCTGTGACAGAACCGTGACAGTAATAGCCCGACTCTCTCTCTGGAAGAGGAACATGTTCTATGGCCTCTTTGCCCAGGAGAGTTTGTAGCTCTTGTGACTGTACCTGCATCAGCTCTGGTCTCACGGAAGTGGAGACCATGCCGTTGAAACGGGGAGGACGACGATTAAATTGAATTCTGTATTTTATTTGTATTGTGCTTAATACCCACGCAGAAATGCCTGGCAGAAGTTTCCACCCTGCCAGCCTTTCTGAGAGTGGTATCAATTTTAACACTTCCTTTTGAGGGGACGTTAACTATTCCATGTCCTGGATGACAGCAGGAAGCAACGGAACATCTAACATTTTGCTGGAAACCGCTGCCCCCCCGAATCACCAGAGGTGGCGGGGATGGAGAGGTTTCGTGGGGGTAACAGGAAGGGGCGATTAGATGCTGTGCGGGGGGCTACCCCCACCAGACTGGGCACCAGACCATCCAGGACCTCTTTTTCCTCTTTTTATTTACCTGTTAACCTTCAAGGCCACTTTTGAAAAATCCCCAGAAATGGCATACCCAAACTTAAACAGATACAGTTCATGAACCCTTTGCACTAAAAGCACAAGTATGATCTCATCTGAAAGCTGACACCTAGTAGTTTATTGTAAATGTAGAATTAATTATTGTCATAATGAACAAATATGTTTAAATAGCTTCAAAGTTTTGTAAAGTTATTAGAAATTTATTTTTATGAAACATCTTCATAAAAATAAAATTGAAGTTGGCCCTGGAGCAATCTAGAAATGCACTGCAGCTAAAGCCATATGTGTGACCATTTTATATTTAAAATCTGAAAATGATAAGTCTAAAACTCTGTATTTAGTTAAATGTTTTTCAAGATCATGTCAAATTACTTTATTTTGATTAGACTCTAAAATGCAAACTGATGTTTAGTCATCTTCTGAGTCATCTATTCAGTCTATTGTCTCTATTATTTTGTGGTGTAAACGAGCCCCATTCAGAGTCAGTCTCCCCTGCACACATTTACACCTCTCCAGACTGGTTATGGCTCTAAATATGCATTTCTTTTGTCTGCATTAGCTACTAACGACTGGCTATTCACAGGCTATTCATAGGGTTTCAAACCCTAATTAATTTTATCAAAGTTCTCACTAAATATTTGAAACTGGTATCAAATATACTGAAACATTTCAGTAAGCATTCCTATTTAGAAAAAAATCATAAATCAATAACTGCTGGTGGCAGGTGCACCTGGGCTAGCTAGCATGTTAGCTTAGCACACCATCAATACACGACCATTTATGAGATTAAAACCATGTTTGTGCTCCAAACTTACTTTATAACGCAAGTCGAGTGTTTTAAATAATCTTATGTGATCTAATTTGGCTTCAGATAAAAAAAAATCCGACAGAAAATTTATTATTTATAGTGTTCTACACGATGATGAAATCTATATCGATTAGCATTACATTATAAATATGATCTATTATTATGAAATACCTGACATGGCTTGAAGAACACAGGTAACTCAAATATCATTGCAATCATGTTTATTGTCTTCAAAACATCTTTATCTGCATGTTACAGCGATCTCTGTCAGCTACTTTCTGTATCGAGGTGACGTCTGGATTGTCACATGACTATGGGTCTTCTTTGTGATCCATATATGGACTATTAGTGTGCATATAGCGCCCTCAGGCTATTGGTATGAATTGAAAACACAGCACATCTCAGTAAGAAGCGATCATAATGATTACATCGACGCATTTGGGTATAAATTCAATAAATATTATTCCTGTCTATAGAAATATGATGTGAATCAATGAGAATATATCAATATTTCTCCAAGTCTGCACATTTTTGAGCTAAAGCCCTGAGGGACGTTGTTTTGTGAATCACTGTCATGACGACAGCACGGAGTGTTTTTTATGAATGGACCAGCTGACGCTCATAATTCATATTAAAGGTATCGACTCATTTTTTCATTTCATAACTCCTGACACAAATTAAGACATAACTGTCACTATAAGTTTCTCAGAATACAATAGTGGTCAAATACTGAATCTTGAGTCTTATATCTTTTTAATGATGTATAGTTTGTCAAGGTATAACATTAAATCTGATAGTAAATTTGAACTAAATAAAAAAAAAAACGCTTCAGTGCGCCGACGCTCTGGCAACGGTTAACAGGTTAATAATTCTCCTGAGGTATGGCTTGGGAGGTTGCTGAGCACGACGAGCCTGTTCCCAATCCTTACGAGGGGGACCACGGCTCGCCACGCTCTGCTTTTTCTCCTCCCTGGCTTTTGAAGGACCGGGGAGAGGTTGGGTGGCCGATGGCCCCTCCCCTTGAGTGTGGCGAGGAAGGAACTGAACGAATGCTTCTTCATGCTTCTTAACCTCCCTGAACCTGGTGATGACAGTATTGATGGAGTCGCCAAACAGGCCAGAGGGTGAAACAGGGGAATCTAACAGAAACACACAATCTTTCTCTTTAATTCGTGTCAGATTAAGCCACAGGTGCCTCTCCGTGCTGACCAAAGCCAACATTGAACGGCCGATGGCACGGACTGTTTAGTCGTAAGGAGAGACAGATCTGTGGCTTGACGAAGCTCAGGGAACTCTTCCTTGTCGATCATACTGCCCGCATTCAAATCCTTCAACAGGTCAGCCTGGTATGCCTGCAACAGTGCCATAGTGTGCAGTGCAGCACCAGCCTGACCTGCAGCTTGGTGAGCTTTAGGTCTCTTTATTGAAGATGCCAACACAGGCGAGAGATAGCTTGTGAACATCTCTTCAACCTGCGGCATCACACCCACACCCGACTTCGCACCCACGATAGTTGAAAAAGTCGACGTCGAGGGCACAAAGACACAGGAAATATATGGTTTACTCCATGACTTTGACAGCTCGTCATGGAGGTCCTCGAAGAAGGGGAAAGACTGATATTGTGGTCCCTCCCCCCTACCACCGGACAAAAACCTATCCTTTAGCTTACTGCATTTGGGGGTCTCTTAATCGCCTGGCCAGTCAAGCTGTAACCTGGCCACCGCGCAAGTAACCACCTCGAACAATTCCTCGACAGATTTATTTTCACGAGAGGAACGCTCAGAGGTAGGCTGCTCAAAATCCGCAAACCTAAGAGATATATCGTCACCCCCCTTGCGAACCGAAGAAGCACCGGAGTGTGATAGAGACGGACCCGTCTCTTGCTCATCATTCAGATCCATGCGGGAGCCCCACGATGGTAATGTGGGTGCGCATTGGAAATAACTCAGGCAAGCACTCAGCATCTTGACAGTGAACAGTTCACCAAATGTTTGCACTCGCCCTTCTCTGAAGCCAAAGCCGCATGCTCCTCCCCCAAACAAATAAAACAGTAATCGTGTGTATCCAAGCCTGACATTGGACAAGAATGTGGAGGGATACATCGCTTACTCTGTTGTTGACTCATTTTTGACTTTTTAAACTCTTTTTAAAGACTTTAGAGAAAATGATAATTTCTGCACACTGCCAGTTGAATACTAACTCCTCACAAAGATCTGTAGTCAGATATAAAGAGGTAAGAGAGAGAGAGAGTTATTTGATGCACACATGTACAGAAATGCCTCTGAAGACAAAAGATCTGACAATGCACCTGTGGCTCATCTGTTTATAGCCTTGTGTCGCAAGTGTGTTACACACAATATTCACAGCTGGTCACGATTAAAGACAATACCAATGCGCTGAGCAGCGCAGCATCGATTGTAGCTTTTGAAAGGGAACTACTACTTCCAGCGAAATTCTACTGTATGCATACAATGGACAATGTGAGGGGATTTGTGACTGACAGTGAAGCGACACAACTGACACTGGTAGGTCATATGATAATAACAACATGGCGAATGTAGTATGTCTGGATTACATTCATACTGCATACATAAAGAACATACTCTTTTATTGCTGGCAAAGTAATTGCTATACCTACTCTAGACTGTATACGATTTCACACACAACCATAGTCTCAATGGTGTCGACTTGTATTGTTACCAGATTCAAGAATTTAAAGAGTAAACATTGAGCGTGAATGTTACTTGTCTGGTTGTTCTCTGGCTCCATTCTGAGGAATTAATTAGTGTAATAGCCACCCAGCTTTGAAAAGTCTAGATGTCTATTTAAGAGCTGTATGATTAAAAATTTATTTAAATGTTTAATTTAGATTTCCAATACAATAGTATTTTATATTGAGAAAGTTTAGAAATGATGAGACCAGGAAATCTCTGCAAACGGTAGGGGTTCCCAGCGGGATATTCCTGACTGTCCCATCTCAGTACGAGAAGGCTAGGCTTTTCTTGTTCTCGTTGTTTACCGGGTGAAGAGTCATGCTGAGCAAGTTTGAACAGCTGTTATTTTATTACTGAGACCATTTGTCTCATCTCAGTACGAGAAGTCTATGCCTTTCCTGTTCTCATGTCTCAGCTCATTTACATGCTTTGTTCATCACAATGTAATCCCTCCCCCTTGAAATGTATATAAACTACAATGTAAAGACTAGATTAGACTTGACTTGACTTGGGTACGAAGCAGACTACAGCAAATAAAGAATCCTGCTTAAGGCGAGACACGGCAGGCAAAAACATCGTTTTTTTTTTTCATTGGTCAATTTTGAGATTTTGGGCTATTTCTCTTCAATAACATGTCTTCTTTCAGACTGTGCTGAAAAAAAGTCCAAAATACACATTTAGGACTTTATTTTACTACACCTTGTCTGTTTGCGTGTGTAGATTTCACATAAATTCATCAAAAGTTGGCGTTCTAAATCATCCTGCTGCTCCGCGATCGCTGGCTGCACCCTGTCATCACACACACCGTTAGAAAGCTGTCTCTCTCCTTTGCAACGCTATCTGATCCAAATATGGTCATTTCCTGTTTATCAGCAACCAATCTTGAAAGTAAAACCGGCGATTTAACTCGAAATGCGCATCTCATTGGCTGATGCCAATTTCTGACAACGTGATTCGTTCAGAATCATCACGTGACGCGCTCTGACATTATATACATGCATCACATAATACTATACTTTACACGCTATATATACAAAACAATTACATTACTCAACACATTTCAGTTTTTGTATAATATAATTACTAACAAATCTGTAATTGTGGGATCCTAAAGTGGTTGTGAGTTCCTCAGGCAGAAACATATTCACCTGTGTGATGGACTGTTGATGTGTTGTTTTGATGTGTTGAAGTGTTGTTTTGGATGTTATGATCAGTGATGGATGAAGCAATGATGAGTTTTGGATGTTAAACAGTGTGATACATTGATTTTACTTGTACCTAAAGCATATTTTGTCTGTAATTCATGGCTTTCAATAGAAATTAGTGGAATTTTGCCATACAAATCTTTAAAGGCCGTTTTCTCAAAATGAGTTTTTTCTCACACTCCTAGTGACGATTTTCCACTTCAGTAGCACCTACATACACCAAACTTTACAGTCCTATTCCTAACTATATTGTGAAGGTTTGTTCAGAGGGATTTGTTGATATATCATTTTTGGCCGGATTTATATGACATTTTATGCCTAAAAATAGGGCGGAAATCAATTTTTTAAGACTATTGGCAGTATTTTCTGATTTACAGGGTAACAAAAGGAGATATTCATACTCCCCTCTGAAAATGTCTTTTTATTGAATATATCAACAAAATGCAACAATAATTTTGAACCTTGTTTTTTTCATCTTCAAAAAACGTCACTTCAAAATATAGGCAAATTAGCGCATATTTAATTAGATATAGCCTGATTAGCATATTTAAACAAAAAAAATACAAAAAACTTGCAATAAGTAATCAACTGGTAAAGTTTCATGGTGATATCTGTAAGTTAAAAATTTTACCCTATTCACCTGTAGTGTCTCGCCTTAAATAAGTCTCCTGGTTTTCGCTTCTGAGTTTTTCTACACTGAAGAAGGAAGAAGTTTACAACAGATGCTGCCGTGACCCGGATGGAGAAACTGAAGTCTGGAGTCTCCAGGCTGAATTTTGAAACATCCAGCTAAACAAAGATTGCCAGACTGAATCTTTCCAGCTTCCTCCAGATTGAAAACTTCAAGCTGAACGTCCCGGGTTACGTATGTAGCCCTAGTTCCCCGAAGGGACGGACGCTGCGTGTAATCGCAGTGGGAACGCCCTCCAGCGTAACGCGTCTGAAGCATGAATGAAATCAGTCAATGGAGAGATGGAGCGTCATAGTGGGTGACGTCATCGACCAGGAAGCTATAAATATCCCCTGAGCACACAATACGCCAGCTTAAAGTTACTGAAGCAAGCGACCCAAGGGGATGCCGGGAGTATGGCAGGACACGCAGCGTCCGTCCCTTCGGGGAACTAGGGTTACATACGTAACCCGGGACGTTCCCCTTCAGGGACTACCGCTGCGTGTAATCGCAGTGGGAACGCAATACCCACATCCCCATACGACCAAATCCCCGTCGTGTGTCATTAGGAGACACAAACTGACGAGAGAACCTGAGCCCCGGGAGTGGAGCTAAGATCAAGGGAATAAAATCTAACGAAAGTGTGCGGTGAGGACCAGCCTGCCGCATCACAAACGTCCTGAAGAGAAGCTCCTGAAAGAAGAGCTGTAGAGGCAGCCATACTCCTGGTGGAATGAGCCCTTACAGCCAAAGGTGAAGGCTGATGGGCCGAACCGTAAGCAAGCGAGATGGCCTCGACCACCCACTTGCTCATCCTTTGCTTAGATGCCGGACACCCTTTCTTAGGTGACCCAAAACAGACAAACAGTTGTTCCGATCTCCTCCACAGGGCAGCTCTGTGGACATAAGCATCTAAAGCCCTAACGGGGCACAGCAAATTAAGTCTCTTCTGGTCTGACGTCAGAAAAGGCGGAGGACAGACAGCCTGCAGAACTACAGGTCTAACAAAAGTAGTTGGCACCTTAGGAACATAACCTGGTCTCGGACAGAGAAAGCCCTTAACCATACTAGGAGCAAATTCCAGGCACGAGGGAGCCACCGAAAGTGCTTGAATATCTCCAATTCTTTTTAGAGATGAGATAGCGAGAAGAAGGATAGTCTTTAGCGTAAGAAACTTTTCCGGAACTTCCTCGATGGGCTCGAAAGGAGCTAGGGAGAGACCTTCTAAGACGATGGCCAGATCCCAAGCTGGTACCCTCGTGCGAACTGCAGGCCTCAGCCTCAAGGCGCCACGAAGGAAGCGAGATATAAGTGGGTGTCTCCCGAGAGAACCTCCGCTCGAAGGGGCGTGGTAAGCAGCTAAGGCCGCCTTGTACACCTTCAGTGTGGAGTGGGATAACCCTGTGGAGAGACGGTCCTGCAGGAAATCCAGCACTGTACCAACCGGGCAGTTAACTGGGTCCTGCTGGCGCTCTCCACACCAAGAGGTGAAAAGTTTCCACCTCGCGGCATATAACTTCCTCGTGGCAGGAGCTCTGGATTGGAGGATGGTCTCAACGACCTCAGTCGAGAGACCAGAATCTATGAGCTGGGCCCCCTCAGAGGCCAAGCCCACAGCCTCCATAGTTCTGGGCGGGGGTGAAGGATCGACCCACTCGCCTGAGAGAGAAACCATACTCGGGCTGGCCAGAACGGGGCTATTAGCAGAAGACTGAGCCCGTCCCGGCGAACCCTCTCCAGAACTCCCGGGAGCAGAGCGATCGGGGGAAAAGCGTACAAACGTGACCTCGGCCACAGATGTACCAACGCGTCCAACCCCAGTGGGGCTGGCAGGCTGAGAGAGAACCACAATGGACAGTGTGATGTCTCCCGGGAAGCAAATAGGTCTACCTCGGCACGACCGAAATGTTCCCATAGGAGCTCCACCACCTCGGGGTGAAGACTCCATTCCCCGGGCCTCGGCCCCTGCCTCGACAGGATGTCTGCCCCCTGATTTAAATACCCCGGGAGATAAATTGCTCTCAGAGAAAGAATTTTCCCCTGGGACCATAGAAGGATCTGACGTGCCAGTTTGTAAAGTGGGCGAGAACGCAGACCCCCCTGATGGTTGATATAAGAGACCACCGATGTGTTGTCTGAACGGAAAAGAACATGGTGGCCCCTTAGGTCTGGGAGGAAATGTTTCAGTGCCTGAAACACTGCCAACATCTCTAGACAATTTATGTGCCATAGACGCTGATGGTCCTCCCACAGACCCTGAGCTGGGCGACCACTCATTATCGCCCCCCACCCCGTGAGAGAGGCATCTGTCGTTAGCATAACGCGACGACAAGGAGCTCCCAACACAGGGCCTTGGGACAGAAACCGAGGATCTTTCCACATAACCAGGGCGCGATGACACCGTCGCGAACTCATGATCATGCGAAGCGGATTTCCCCTCGGGGAGAATCCCCTGGTTCTGAGCCACCACTGTAACGGTCTCATGTGCAGGAGGCCAAAAGATATCACGTTGGACGCAGCTGCCATGAGACCTAACAGTCTCCGGAACTGTTTTACAGTGGATGACTGGCCTAGCTTGACCTGATCTACTGCGGCGAGAATCGAAGCAACACGAGCAGGTGACAACTGTGCCTGCATCGTCGTCGAATCCCACACTACACCGAGAAAAGTGGTTCTCTGTAATGGAGAAAGAACACTCTTCTTGGCGTTGCGCCTCAACCCCAACCTCTTGATGTGAGCAAGAACGACATCTCGATGCCGAACCGCCTGTTGTTCTGATTGAACTAGAATTAACCAATCGTCTATATAGTTCAGAATATGGATGCCCTGCAGCCTCAGCGGGGCTATAGCCGCATCCATACACTTCGTGAACGTGAGGGGTGACAGTGCTAGGCCGAAACGGAAGAACCCGATATTGGTAAGCTTCGCCCCCGAAAGCGAGCTAACTCGCTAAACAACCAGCATAATAACCAGCTAAACAAAGATTGCCAGACTGAATCTTTCCAGTTTCCTCCAGATCGAAAACTTCAAGCTGAACGTCCCGGGTTACGTATGTAGCCCTAGTTCCCCGAAGGGACGGACACTGCGTGTAATCGCAGTGGGAACGCCCTCCAGCGTAACGCGTCTGAAGCATGAATGAAATCAGTCAATGGAGAGATGGAGCGTCATAGTGAGTGACGTCATCGACCAGGAAGCTATAAATATCCCCTGAGCACACAATACGCCAGCTTAAAGTTACTGAAGCAAGCGACCCAAGGGGATGCTGGGAGTATGGCAGGACACGCAGCGTCCGTCCCTTCGGGGAACTAGGGTTACATACGTAACCCGGGACGTTCCCCTTCAGGGACTAACGCTGCGTGTAATCGCAGTGGGAACGCAATACCCACATCCCCATACGACCAAATCCCCGTCGTGTGTCATTAGGAGACACAAACTGACGAGAGAACCTGAGCCCCGGGAGTGGAGCTAAGATCAAGGGAATAAAATCTAACGAAAGTGTGCGGTGAGGACCAGCCTGCCGCATCACAAACGTCCTGAAGAGAAGCTCCTGAAAGAAGAGCTGTAGAGGCAGCCATACTCCTGGTGGAATGAGCCCTTACAGCCAAAGGTGAAGGCTGATGGGCCGAACCGTAAGCAAGCGAGATGGCCTCGACCACCCACTCCAAGATCCAAGATGGCGCCGCGGATTGCTGCCTCGGTGTGGAGCTCTCCAGCTATTGTGTAGTTTTTGTTCGTTTGTTCTGCGTTTAGTCATTCTTTTCCTATCAGTTTCACCAAAGACGAACTACTGGACATTAGGAAACACACACCAGAAACGTTTTCTACAGTTTTTGATTATTCGGACGTTTTGCTGGACATTCTCGTCGGAGGGGCAGCGTTGTTGTTCAAACGCGCGTTCAGACGCAAACGCGGGAAGCGAGCCGGCGCGCTGGTTAAACTCCGCGAGCGCGGCCTGCGCACTGCACTCCCCAGCATTCATCTCGCGAATCTCCGATCCCTTCCTAACAAAACGGTTGAACTTCTTCTCCTCACCCACACTAACAAGGATTTTTTAAACTCTGCTGCTTTGTGCTTCACCGAAACCTGGCTGAGTGAAGCCATACCGGACAACGCAATACATCTGCCGGGCTTCCAGCTGTTCCGAGCGGATCGCATCGCGGAGCTAATGGGGAAAACGAGAGGTGGTGGATTGTGTTTCTACATTAACGAAAGTTGGTGTTCAGATGTAACAACACTGAAGAAGATGTGCTCTCCTAATTTAGAGGCACATTTCATAAACTGTAAACCCTTCTACTCGCCTCGGGAATTTTCCTCTTTCATTCTCGTGAATGTTTACATCCCTCCAGACGCGTGCGTGAGCGCGGCGCTACAACAGCTGGCTGAACAAATATCTGAAACGGAACAAAGGTACCCAGACTCTCTTTTAATCATTCTTGGGGATTTTAGCAAAGCAAATCTTTCCTGTGAACTACCAAAATACAGACAGCACGTTACATGTCCCACCAGAGACAGTAATATACTGGACCACTGTTACACCACAATAAGAAATGCATATCACTCCGTCCCACGGGCAGCATTGGGGCTCTCTGATCACTGTTTGGTTCATCTCATACCGACCTACAGGCAGAAACTGAAATCAGCTAAACTTGGAATAAGGACTGTAAAAAGATGGACTAATGAAGCAGAGCAGATTCTACAGGCCTGCTTTGATTGCACTGATTGGACTGTTTTTGAAGCTGCTACCAATGATCTGGATGAGCTCACAGATACTGTAACATCATATATAAGTTTCTGTGAGGATACATGCATTCCTACCAGGTCATTCTTATCATTCACTAATGATAAACCATGGTTTACTGGGAAACTCAAACACCTTCGTCATGCCAAAGAGGATGCTTACAGAAGTGGGGATAAAATCTTGTATAACCAGGCCAGAAACAGATTGACAAAGGAGATCAGAGTTGCTAAAAGGAACTACTCTGATAAACTGAAAAACCAGTTTTCATCCAACGACCCATCATCAGTCTGGAATGGCCTGAGGAACATTACCAACTACAAGTCACCATCCCCTCGATCTGTGGACAATCAACACCTGGCTGACGATTTAAATTCATTTTACTGCCGGTTTGAAAAGCCCTCATTCACACCACACACCCGGTCTGATCTGCACTTCACACATTCAGCATCACCTCCTGTTCTCCAATTATCACTCCCCCCTCCTCCCATCCAACCTGAGCTTAAGGTCTGTGTGGAGGACGTTAGCCGAGTCTTCAAAAAACAGAAGACTAGGAAAGCCTCAGGCCCAGACGGCATCTCATCTGCTTGTTTAAAAGCCTGCGCTGACCAACTGGCCCCGGTCTTCACGCAGATCTTCAACAGATCATTGGAGCAGTGTGAAGTTCCCTGCTGCTTCAAACGCTCCACTATCATTCCGGTCCCCAAAAAACCCAAAATCACTGGACTTAATGACTACAGACCTGTCGCTCTCACGTCTGTGGTCATGAAGTCGTTTGAAAGACTGGTGCTGGCCCACCTGAAGGACATCACTGGACCCCTGCTGGATCCCTTTCAGTTTGCTTACAGAGCAAACAGGTCTGTGGATGATGCAGTCAACATGGGACTGCATTATATCCTGCAACATCTCGACAGACCAGGGACTTATGCAAGGATCCTCTTTGTGGACTTCAGTTCGGCCTTCAATACCATCATGCCTGGTCTTCTCACAGCCAAACTGACCCAGCTCTCCATACCATCCTCGATCTGTCAGTGGATCACCAGCTTCCTGACGGACCGGCAGCAGCGAGTGAGACTGGGGAAACACACATCCAAGACACTCACAATCAGCACTGGCGCTCCCCAAGGGTTCGTTCTCTCCCCACTGCTCTTCTCCCTGTACACTAATGACTGCACTTCTAAAGACCCCACTGTCAAGCTCCTGAAATTTGCAGACGACACCACTGTCATCGGTCTCATCCGAAACGGTGACGAGTCTGCTTACAGACTGGAGGTTGAACAGCTGGCTGCCTGGTGCAGTTATAACAACCTTGAGCTGAACACGCTCAAAACAGTGGAGATGATTGTGGACTTCAGGAGGAACAGCTCAGCACTCCCCCCACTCACCATCATGAACAGCACTGTGGAAGCAGTGGAGTCATTCAGGTTCCTGGGCACTATCATCTCTCAGGACCTGAAGTGGGACAATCACATTGACTCCACTGTGAAAAAGGCCCAGCAGAGACTGTACTTCCTTCGCCAGCTGAGGAAGTTCAACCTGCCACAAGATCTGCTGATTCAGTTCTACTCAGCTGTCATTGAGTCTGTCTTGTGCGCTTCCATCACTGTCTGGTTTGGTTCAGCTACCAAATCAAACATCAGGAGACTACAACGGACAGTCCGGACTGCGGAGAGGATTATTGGTGCCCCCCTGCCAAACCTCCAGGACCTGTACTCTTCCAGAGTGAGGAAGAGAGCAGGTAAAATCATCACAGACTCCACTCACCCTGGACACCACCTGTTTGAACTGTTACCGTCAAGACGAAGACTCAGATCACTGGCCACAAGAACATCTCGGCACAGGAACAGTTTCTTCCCACAGGCCATTTCCCTCCTGAACAGTTAACACTCCTCCCAAGGCATATGCCTGTAAGTGCAATACTCCCACTGTTTAGTGCAATATCCCACAACTCAGGTGATACTTATATGTAGATTTATTTATTTATAATATTCAAAACACTGTAAATAGGTTCATAATCTGTAAATCTGAAAATGTCTATTCTGACTAAACCCAACTGTGATAGTTTTATTCTCATATATTTATATTTTTATTTTTTATTCTTATAATTTGTAGTATTATGTTTCATGTTGTATTTGTATATGTCCACTGGAAGCCTCAGTACCAAAACAAATTCCTTGTGTGTGCAAGCACACTTGGCAATAAAGCTCTTTTTGATTCTGATTCTGATTCTGATTCACTTGCTCATCCTTTGCTTAGATGCCGGACACCCTGTCTTAGGTGACCCAAAACAGACAAGAATAGTCTTTAGCGTAAGAAACTTTTCCGGAACTTCCTCGATGGGCTCGAAAGGAGCTAGGGAGAGACCTTCTAAGACGATGGCCAGATCCCAAGCTGGTACCCTCGTGCGAACTGCAGGCCTCAGCCTCAAGGCGCCACGAAGGAAGCGAGATATAAGTGGGTGTCTCCCGAGAGAACCTCCGCTCGAAGGGGCGTGGTAAGCAGCTAAGGCCGCCACGTACACCTTCAGTGTGGAGTGGGATAACCCTGTGGAGAGACGGTCCTGCAGGAAATCCAGCACTGTACCAACCGGGCAGTTAACTGGGTCCTGCTGGCGCTCTCCACACCAAGAGGTGAAAAGTTTCCACCTCGCGGCATATAACTTCCTCGTGGCGGGAGCTCTGGATTGGAGGATGGTCTCAACGACCTCAGTCGAGAGACCAGAATCTATGAGCTGGGCCCCCTCAGAGGCCAAGCCCACAGCCTCCATAGTTCTGGGCGGGGGTGAAGGATCGACCCACTCGCCTGAGAGAGAAACCATACTCGGGCTGGCCAGAACGGGGCTATTAGCAGAAGACTGAGCCCGTCCCGGCGAACCCTCTCCAGAACTCCCGGGAGCAGAGCGATCGGGGGAAAAGCGTACAAACGTGACCTCGGCCACAGATGTACCAACGCGTCCAACCCCAGTGGGGCTGGCAGGCTGAGAGAGAAACACAATGGACAGTGTGATGTCTCCCGGGAAGCAAATAGGTCTACCTCGGCACGACCGACATGTTCCCATAGGAGCACCACCACCTCGGGGTGAAGACTCCATTCCCCGGGCCTCGGCCCCTGCCTCGACAGGATGTCTGCCCCCTGATTTAAATACCCCGGGAGATAAATTGCTCTCAGAGAAAGAATTTTCCCCTGGGACCATAGAAGGATCTGACGTGCCAGTTTGTAAAGTGGGCGAGAACGCAGACCCCCCTGATGGTTGATATAAGAGACCACCGATGTGTTGTCTGAACGGAAAAGAACATGGTGGCCCCTTAGGTCTGGGAGGAAATGTTTCAGTGCCTGAAACACTGCCAACATCTCTAGACAATTTATGTGCCATAGACGCTGATGGTCCTCCCACAGACCCTGAGCTGGGCGACCGCTCATTATCGCCCCCCACCCCGTGAGAGAGGCATCTGTCGTTAGCATAACGCGACGACAAGGAGCTCCCAACACAGGGCCTTGGGACAGAAACCGAGGATCTTTCCACATAACCAGGGCGCGATGACACCGTCGCAAACTCATGATCATGCGAAGCGGATTTCCCCTCGGGGAGAATCCCCTGGTTCTGAGCCACCACTGTAACGGTCTCATGTGCAGGAGGCCAAAAGATATCACGTTGGACGCAGCTGCCATGAGACCTAACAGTCTCCGGAACTGTTTTACAGTGGATGACTGGCCTAGCTTGACCTGATCTACTGCGGCGAGAATCGAAGCAACACGAGCAGGTGACAACTGTGCCTGCATCGTCGTCGAATCCCACACTACACCGAGAAAAGTGGTTTTCTGTAATGGAGAAAGAACACTCTACTTGGCGTTGCGCCTCAACCCCAACCTCTTGATGTGAGCAAGAACGACATCTCGATGCCGAACCGCCTGTTGTTCTGATTGAGCTAGAATTAACCAATCGTCTATATAGTTCAGAATATGGATGCCCTGCAGCCTCAGCGGGGCTATAGCCGCATCCATACACTTCGTGAACGTGAGGGGCGACAGTGCTAGGCCGAAACGGAAGAACCCGATATTGGTAAGCTTCGCCCCCGAAAGCGAACCTCAAGAACTTCCTGTGTTGAAGGAGGATAGATACGTGGAAGTAAGCATCCTTTAGATCTATCGTGACGAACCAGTCCTCGGATCTGAATTGACACGATCTGCTTGAGAGTGAGCATCTTGAATTTGAGCTTCCCTACAGCGCGATTTAAGAGACTCAGATCTAGAAAGGGACGCAGCCCTCCATCTTTTTCCGGAAAGATGAAGTACCGGCTGTAGTATCCTAACTCCCTGCTGGGTGGAGGAACCCGCTCTATAGCTCCTTTTCGCCAGGAACTCTACTAAGGGAACCAGCCTCTCGAGGCTGGCCTCTGGATGAACATCCCGAGTGACAGACACAGCGCCCTGTAACGTACTGGCAGGGAACAGCTGGTCTGGGCACTCCACAACCCTCCTCGGTGTCCCTCGGGAAATCGCTCGCCGAGTCTCTCTACGCCCTGTATAGGCAGGGTTAGTAGAGCAGACCCCTGAGGGCATCGGGAAAGACAGGGCACCGTGTTTTTGTGCAGTGAACTCAAGTCTTCCACGATGGGGACCACCCTCAGAGTCCTGACGTTCAGCACGTCAGGATTTTTTCGACGCAGCCTTCTTGGCGATAATGACTGTCCTCAGATCAGCCCTACCCCGAGAAGGTCGCGCCGGAGAGCGCCCCGCCTCGTCCCTCCAATTTCTCTGCGGGGGGGGGGGGGGGGGGGCACGAGACGCGACACTCCGTTTCTGCTGCGCTCTTTTTGAAGTACTCGGCGGCTGGGACTGCCCTCGCTCAGCAGCCCCAGCGACGCGCACTTTAAGGGGCATAACTTTCTGAAAAGCAGCCGCCTGTTTCTTCTCTTCCTGGAACCTCTCCGTGACAGAGTGAAGAGCGTCACCGAAGAGGCCTGCAGGCGAAACTAGAGCATTTAAAAGGAGAATCTTATATTTCTCCTTCATAGAGGTCTGACTCAACCACAAGTGTCTCTCTGTGGCCACCATGGCTGCCATAGACCGGCCGATAGATTTAGCGGTCTCCTTGGTGGCCCGGAGAGTGAGATCAGCAGTCTGCCTGAGCTCATTAATCATATCCACAGAAATTTCACCCCCCTCAAAAGCATCTTTAAGCAGGTCAGCCTGATAAGCCTGCATAATGGCCATAGTGTGTAGACATGCAGCCGCCTGACCCGCCGCCGAGTAAGCCTTCCCCACTAACACAGAAGTATTTATTTAGTGGCTTAGAGGGCAGAGCCGGTGCTTTAAGTGAAGATGACGAAGCAGGAGAGAGATAGCTAGCGAGCGTCTCCTCTGCCTTCGGCATGGTCACGTACCCTGAAGCTTTTGCACCAAAAATGTTTCCATAAGCATTCCATAAGACTGGTTAGTATAAATTCTATTTGAAACAGGTCTAACCAGGTCTTTGAAACCTCAGAGTGAAGATCTGGGAAGAATGGTACGCACCGGCGAGAAGGCTGAGGACGTGCAGACAGAAGTCTATCATCTGATTTGCTTTTATTTCTAGACTCCTGCCTATCAGTTGGCAACTCGATTTTTTTTTTTTTTTACAGCCCGAGATAACACATCTATCAGCCCCTCTTCAGCAGTATGCTGGAGTGACGAGTCAGTTTCTTTTGATGCAAAACTTTCGACATTGAGCTCCTCAGGACTGGATAATCTAAGTTCGACATCATGTGCCTCGACCCGGGCAGAAGTAACCGCCGCAGCGCGGGCTTCCAGAGCCGGGTGAGAGGCACTAGATCTCGCTGGAGATAGCTGAGATAGGGCGGAGCCCGTCTCAACGTCGCCAGTGAGATCCATCTGCGAGCCCCAAGACAAGCGCCGCCATTCTGCCTCAACAGAAGCGGGACCCGAGCCTCTGGGAGCTCGCAGCAAACCACTCTCCTCGTAGAGCGATCGCCGCGAGCGCAGAGTTCTCAAGGGAAAACGCTCGCAATGCTCACAATCGACCCCCTCGAGAGCCGACTGGGCATGCTGCAATCCCAAACAAGCAACACACAGCTGATGTGTATCCCCACCCGTGATGTATCGTGTACAGGGGGAAACACACTTTCTATATTGCTCGCTCGTCACTTTGACACTCATATTGGTTTATATATATATATATATATATATATATATATATATATATATATATATATATACAGGTCCTTCTAAAAAAATTAGCATATTGTGATAAAGTTCATTATTTTCCATAATGTAATGATAAAAATTAAACTTTCATATATTTTAAATTCATTGCACACCAACTGAAATATTTCAGGTCTTTTATTGTTTTAATACTGATGATTTTGGCATACAGCTCATGAAAACCCAAAATTCCTGTCTCAAAAAATTAGCATATCATGAAAAGGGTCTCTAAACGAGCTATTAACCTAATCATCTGAATCAACTAATTAACTCTAAACACCTGCAAAAGATTCCTGAGGCTTTTAAAAACTCCCAGCCTGTTTCATTACTCAAAACCGCAATCATGGGTAAGACTGCCGACCTGACTGCTGTCCAGAAGGCCATCATTGACACCCTCAAGCAAGAGGGTAAGACACAAAGAAATTTCTGAACAAATAGGCTGTTCCCAGAGTGCTGTATCAAGGCACCTCAGTGGGAAGTCTGTGGGAAGGAAAAAGTGTGGCAAAAAACGCTGCACAACGAGAAGAGGTGACCGGACCCTGAGGAAGATTGTGGAGAAGGACCGATTCCAGACCTTGAAGGACCTGCGGAAGCAGTGGACTGAGTCTGGAGTAGAAACATCCAGAGCCACTGTGCACAGGCGTGTGCAGGAAATGGGCTACAGGTGCCACATTTCCCAGGTCAAGCCACTTTTGAACCAGAAACAGCGGCAGAAGCGCCTGACCTGGGCTACAGAGAAGCAGCACTGGACTGTTGCTCAGTTTTGCATGTCATTCGGAAATCAAGGTGCCAGAGTCTGGAGGAAGACTGGGGAGAAGGAAATGCCAAAATGCTTGAAGTCCAGTGTCAAGTACCCACAGTCAGTGATGGCCTGGGGTGCCATGTCAGCTGCTGGTGTTGGTCCACTGTGTTTTATCAAGGGCAGGGTCAATGCAGCTAGCTATCAGGAGATTTTGGAGCACTTCATGCTTCCATCTGCTGAAAAGCTTTATGGAGATGAAGATTTCATTTTTCAGCACAACCTGGCACCTGCTCACAGTGCCAAAACCACTGGTAAATGGTTTACTGACCATGGTATTACTGTGCTCAATTGGCCTGCCAACTGTCCTGACCTGAACCCCATAGAGAATCTGTGGGATATTGTGAAGAGAAAGTTGAGAGACGCAAGACCCGACACTCTGGATGAGCTTAAGGCCGCTATCGAAGCATCCTGGGCCTCCATAACACCTCAGCAGTGCCACAGGCTGATTGGCTCCATGCCACGCCACATTGAAGCAGTCATTTCTGCAAAAGGATTCCCGACCTAGTATTGACTATTGAGTGCATAACTGAACATAATTATTTGAAGGTTGACTCTTTTTTTTAAATTAAAAACACTTATTTTATTGGTCGGATGAAATATGCTAATTTTTTGAGACAGGAATTTTGGGTTTTCATGAGCTGTATGCCAAAATCATCAGTATTAAAACAATAAAAGACCTGAAATATTTCAGTTTGTGTGCAATGAATCTAAAATATATGAAAGTTACATTTTTATCATTACATTATGGAAAATAACTAACTTTATCACAATATGCTAATATTTGAGAAGGACCTGTATATATATATATATATATATATATATATATATATTAGTGCTGTCAAACGATTAAAATATTTAATCGCGATTAATCGCATTAATGTCATAGTTAACTCGCGATTAATCGCATTTAATCGCACATTTTTATCTATTCTAAATGTCTCTTGATTTCTTTTTGTCCCATTATTTTTTCTCATTTTAATGCTCTTATCAACATGGAAAAGTGGATCGGCTTGCTTTGTGCAAATGTTTTTTATTGAAAACAACATTGGCATATATTGTGTTCAATTTCACACTAAAACATTCTTACTTGGAGCAAATAATCTCTCACACAATGTAACACTGTCCATCAATAAAAGGGTGAAAGAAATACTGACGAGGTCCTGATATTGACGAGGGGGCGGAGAATTCGCATCAGCTGTGTGTGTGTGTGTGTGTGTGTGTGTGTTTGCCCATCATCAAGTGGTATTTCAGACTGGACGTGCTGCGATGATGATAGCTCAGTTCACAACGACAAAACACACAGATCACTTTGGTCTCGTCAATGGAACCATTTGGCAACTTTTTAAAAGTAAACGTTCCATTCAGAATCTTATTGGCATCCATTTCGGTGTCTCGCGCTCGTCATCCACTCAAAACTGGACGTTTTGAACGTTCCTATAACATTCAGAAATAACGTTTTTATAACTTAATGGGAACGTTATGAAAACGTTCTTATAACCTAAAATTGTTAGCTGGGGAAGAGGAGAGATTCGCGATTGCACTGAACACGTTTTAAGTGCAGGCACATATTGTCTGAGCGAGCCCAGAGAAAATTCTACCAAGAGCAGCGTGTATCTGAGAGCGCGCGACTCGAGCAGAGAGATTCGTGCTCGGCACATTATATTCCACGCGCGAGCAGAGAGATTCGCGCTCGCGCATCCGGCTCGCAAGACCAAACAAGTGTGTGCGGCGTGCCTGTTATTTTGTTTCCGGTCTAGCTAGATCCGCTTGCGCTTTCAAAACGTCCATGCCGCGTCCTATTGCAAAAGCATGTGAAAAAAAACTACAAAGTTTGCTAGGCCAAAAAGACCGTTAATCGCGCGATAAAAAAATTAACGCCGTTAAAATGGGTTTGCGTTAACGCCGTTAATAACGCGTTTAACTGACAGCCCTAATATATATATATATATATATATATATATATAGTGAGAAACTCCTGTCTAAACAGACAAACACAATCGCTAGATTTCAGACACACAGAGCTTGCTTAAGTAACAAAAAGCTGGCGTATTGTGTGCTCAGGGGATATTTATAGCTTCCTGGTCGATGACGTCACTCACTATGACGCTCCATCTCTCCATTGACTGATTTCATTCATGCTTCAGACGTGTTACGCTGGAGGGCGTTCCCACTGCGATTACACGCAACGGTAGTCCCTGAAGGGGAACCAAGATTTCCAGGCGTAATCTTTGTATACAACAATAATTTGGTGAGTTTCACTCCATTCAAAGAACCATTGAAAAACCAGTAAAAAAAAATCTGTTATTCCTCTGCGCCATCAGAGAAGAAGTTAACAAACAGCTGTAGGGTTTGTTAACTAAAGTTGTCCTCTAAAGTTGCTTTAGAGATGAAATTTATCCTCTGTTTTTCAGCCAGGGAAGATTAACGTACATGTTAATACTGTTTACCCTCTGCTTTGCCAGGGAAGTGTTTTATCCTCTATAAAATTAGGGAAGATTAGCATCAAGTGCTAATATATTGTACCCTCTGTTTTCCCTGTCTTCCCCTGCAGGGAAGGTTAACATTACGTGTTAATATTGGTGAACCTCTGTTCAAACAGGGATGTGTTTATCCTCTAAAAGCTAGGAAGGTGAAAGATCCTTTGCATTTCCTTTTAGAGAAGATTGGTGTAACGTGCTAATATTTTGTGTGTTACCCTTTGCTCTGGGCAAGGAAGGTTAACTGTGTTATCGAGTGTAGCCTCTTTTGATCAGAGAAGATTTAGTGTTTTTGTTTGTTTTATCCTCTAAAAGTTAAGAAGGTGAAAGATCCTTTTGCATTTTTCTTTTAGGGAAGATTAGCGTAGCGTACTAATAGTTTGTGATCTGTTGGTAACGAGGAAGTTTAACAATAGTTGATTTGTGTTAACAAGCGTACCCTCTGTGATCAGAGAAGTTTAGTGTTTGTTTGTGTGGTAACAAAGAAATCCACAAAATGATTAAGAAAAGTGCTAGACTAATCTCCACAACTAAAAAAGGTGGTCTTGCTACTCCTTTGTGGTCAGATAGTGAATTTAAAACACTGTTAGGAGAACAGATGGACTCCATAGTGACTGAGTCAGTCAGATTGGATTTGAGAAAGAAATTTGGTATTCACTCAGAAAAAGTATGATCTATTGAAGAATGCAAGAAGGTGTTGGGTGCATGTATCAGGAAGAGAAACATAAAAGGCAACTGAAAGTGTTCCTCCCAACTCTTCTGTTGTCCAAAACCAAACTGTTGCCAAAGCACTCGGACCTAGAGACATAGAAAGACTATCCCAAAGCTTACCTTCAGTACGCACTGATTTTTCTGAATTTAGAAGGGCATTGATCAGTAAAATGCGTCTTTACGACATGTCGTTGGCAGAAGTCACACAGCTGATGTCACAAATTCTAACTGAATCTGAATTCAACAGTTTTGAGTCTGCTGTTACTTCTGAACTACAACATGCCAGAAAAGATGAATTGAGAGAGGGAGTTCTGAAAGCATTAAAGAACATTGTTGGACCAAACATGGACTGGTCAAAGATCACTAGTTGTGTACAGAAGAAACATGAGAATGTTAGTGAGTACACTCAAAGATTTTGTCAGTCAGCAGCAGCATACAGTGGTATAGCTGATACTTCAGAGAAGGTGCTAGAAGATAATGGTCCCCTAGTTCGCACATGGTTTGATGGTCTGTTGTCAGAACATAGAAAAGCGTTGCCTTTCTTAGACTTAACATGGTCCACTAGAACCATACAAAACAACTTAGACAGTTTGGCTGCATGGGAAAGAGACTCTGATGTCAAGGAAAGAGTAAAAATTGCAACAGCATCCTTTAAGGTCAACACAGAGAATCAACAGAAACGCAAATGTCCTAAGAGAGAGGGCAGTAGTTGTTATTATTGTGGTAAACATGGACATTGGGGAAAAGAGTATAGAAAAAACAAAAAGAACTTTAAACAAGTTAACAATGTTACTCAGCTCCTACTCAGTCTGCTTGCTACTCTGAAACAGCCCCTCCCCTCATCATTAAACTGGGGCAGCTGGTTGATGTGTTAACCATTTGGGCTGTGAGTGCTTTATTTACCCACTAACTTGCAACAGAGATAAAAGACTTCTGTTTTTGTTTAATAGAACAAAAGGAAAGTGACTATCTCAGTTTTTCCTTTGGGGGACACTGGTTAAAGTAGACTCACAGCCTTAAATGTTATTTTACAGCACAGGCCTTTCATCAATAATAGTGTTAGGTCAGACTGTAAACGTAAAAAAAGCCCTCATGCAGTGTCCACAATAATGCCGAATATTGTCTTACAGCGTGCACCTGTCACGAATCCGTCCTCATGTATGATGTCTGCTATGACTGAAGTTTTGTTAGAGGATGAAGGAGAAATTACTACAGACGAGCAGGTTATGCAGTAACCTCCATCACGGAAGTGTTAGCTTCAGGACGTCTTCCAAATCATTTTTCAGCTGAAGCTGCAGAACTAGTAGCCCTAACAAGAGCATGCACGCTATCTTCAGGATCAGTTGCTAATATCTACACAGATTTCAGATATGCTTTTGGGGTAATTCATGATTCTGGTGTCATTTGGCAAACCAGGCAGTTTCTAACTTCTGAGGGATCCCCCATTAAGCATGCTGAATTAGTGAAAGATCTAATGTTTTCCATGAAACTTCCAAAGAAATTAGCAGTGATCAAAGTGAAAGCACAGCTCACAACTAATACTATGGAAGCTAAAGGTAATGCTCTTGCTGATATGGCAGCTAAACAGGCTTGTTTCTATGCAACTGTACAAGTGTGTTCAGGTAGTGCAGCACAGAAGAAAATGATGCCTCCTGAATCAATAATTGATCTGTACAAAGACTTTCCTCCATTAGAACCAAAGTGACATGGGCCACATCAAGTGATGTTGATTACAGCAGCTGCAGTATTGTGTCAGGGAAGGAAAACCTGGACTCATGTGTCACACTGTAAGGTTGTTCCTGCTCCAACAGGGATTGGATAGGACACGAACCGGTGAGGAGCCGAGGGAAGAACCGATTGCAACAGGCGTCGGGGGCCAACCCTTCGGTGAAGAGTCCCTCATAGGCCTTCCCATCCATTAATCCATCCTCACCTCACTGCGTTCTTTAGGTGTCAAAGGAATTAAGAAATAGGGAAAGATGGAACAACAATAGCAGACCCAGAAAAAGTTTACAACCCTAGTGTTTGAACAAATACTGCTCTACTGTTTAGCAGACTCGGAAAAGTTTACAACCCTAGTGTTTGAACAAATACTGCTCTCCTGTCTTTTGTTTTCTTTCTTACTCTGTGCAGATACCACTGATGACTTACCGAGATCCATACGCACTGACCTCGTCATCTGCGTATGAAGCCACAAGAAAACCTCAAGAAACAACTTGACCCACTTCCGAGCCAACTATCACAAAAGGATAAAGAAAAGAAAAAGAAAAAAATACACAACGCAGAGACTCACATACGAAACCTTCAGTCATCCTTCAACATGATCAAGATTGTCGTACCAGTAACATGACAGACACTCTCGCTTCGCACAAGATAATGATCTTACAGAACAGAGTGGCCTTGGATTCAACACAAGGAGGAGCCTGCACCATCATCGGACCTGAGTGCTGCACCAGGTTAATGGATCCAACAGAGAACTTGAACAAAATCCAACAAGACATTCTTGATCTTTCAGCAAAATTACACCAGATGACTGAAGATAATTCTTCATGGTTCGGAAACTTGTTAGGTAAACTGTGGATATGAATAAAGGAAATAGCAATTCTGCTGTTATTTCTTCTACTAGCGTACTATCTGTGCGTCCACAGTATCAAGTGTTTCATTCAACAAATGACTCACGCCCCTCACAAAGAAATGACAGTTCCAAACAGAAAAGACTATTACCCTTAAGAACTTCACAGACCCTAAATTTGCATGTTTGTTTCTGTGTCAGCATGCAATTGCAGAAACAGCAACACAGAAGCCTGTGCCTGTAACAATCACAAGTTACAAGAATTAACTTTTAAGTGTCTAAATTTGTATTTTGTGAGAGTTATTTAGAACTCTCAAAGGGGGAAATGTAGGATTACAAATTTATTTAAATGTTTAATTTAGATTTCCAATACAATAGTATTTTATATTGAGAAAGTTTAGAAATGATGAGACCAGGAAATCTCTGCAAACGGTAGGGGTTCCCAGCGGGATATTCCTGACTGTCCCATCTCAGTACGAGAAGGCTAGGCTTTTCCTGTTCTCGTTGTTTACCGGGTGAAGAGTCATGCTGAGCAAGTTTGAACACCTGTTATTTTATTACTGAGACCATTTGTCTCATCTCAGTACGAGAAGTCTATGCCTTTCCTGTTCTCATGTCTCAGCTCATTTACATGCTTTGTTCATCACAATGTAATCCCTCCCCCTTGAAATGTATATAACCTACAATGTAAAGACTAGATTAGACTTGACTTGACTTGGGTACGAAGCAGACTACAGCAAATAAAGAATCCTGCTTAAATAAGTCTCCTGGTTTTCGCTTCTGAGTTTTTCTACACTGAAGAAGGAAGAAGTTTACAACAGAGCTGAATATTATTACTCAAGCCCTCCTCATAGACACTGGGGCACTTGCAGCTGGAAGTCCTCCCAGGGGCAGACGAATCTAAGGACCGCCATCGTCTCAAGGAAGGCTTCAGTCCTGATACTGCAGGGCTCAGGACTTTGAGGGCTGGCCCCTCTGGGGGAAGTGATTCCCACCACATAATATGGTGCCAGTTTCTCCTCTGTGCCCTCAGAGGACTGTTTTGCCAACCCCACCACCTCTGGTGCATCGTTGCACATCAGTTTCCAACGAGTTTGACACAGTGCCTGCCCAGCAATGTTGCAGAACTGGGATGCCCACTCTCTGCAAGGACGGTATTGAAGAAGTATGTTCAGTTACTCTGCTGGCGATCTGTTTCAGGGCACCTGGCATATTACTTCGCCTACACTAGAGGTCAGTCTCAGGAGGCTGATATCTCTTTAGACTATTTGGCAGCAATTTCTGCCAATTGTGTCTCTTGGGTTTTGTTATTTAAAGTGGGCCTAATCCCAAGGTGCTCAGGCTTCTGAGAGCAGGCCCCTCTACAAGGAAGTGGCTTACACCTCATCATACGGTTCTTGCTTCTCCTCTGTGCCCTCAGGGGACAGTTCTGCCAACCCCGCCACTTCTGATGCTTTGGGTGCAGCAGTTTCCAGCAAATTCAGGTGTCAGTGTCCGCCAGGAGATGTTGCAGCACTGAGAGACTCTCCCCCCTTCCAAGGAGGACTGGAGAAGCCAGTTCAGTTGTTCCCTGCCGGTCATCCACTTCAGGGCGCCTAGCTGACTACTTGAAAGAGTAGTAGAGAGCCGTTTCAAGAGGCTGGTTGCCTTAGTAGAGGATTTGGCAGTGTAGGAACTTATGCCAAAAGTGTCTCAGTGGGTCCTGCAGATTATAGAGAGAGGCTAACGAATTCAGTTATTTTTCTTATCCACCTTGATTCAATGGGATCCTGCCCACAGTGGTAGGTCCCAAGCAGGCTCTGGTATTGGAACCAGAAGTCAAAGCTCTTTTGAGTGTGTTCCTCCTCCCAAGAGATATTCTGGGTTCTACAGGAGGTATTTTATCCTTCCGATATAGGATGGGTTGCGTCCAACTCCTACAGGCAGTGTAAAAAAAGTGTTTTTCACACTGTCGGCAAAAAACCTGTACGTAATGACGTCACATGCTGTTTTGCGATCAAATTGGTATATCGAATTGATTTGAGACATTTTAAGGTGTTTCCATTCATTTTCGCACTGAATCGAACAACATTCAAGCAAACTTTTGCGAACAAAGTTTTGCTAGACAAAACGGAGCCTAATAGTGCTTATGTGCCAGCTGATAGCGACATATGTAAGGGAAAATGTATAGGCGGTTGTTAGCCTGAAGGGGTTGTATTCGCTAACAACCGCCTCGCTATACATTATCCTGCTTATTACATGGCTACCTACCAAATAAATCAATAATTTGACACAAATATTAACTTAAAAAGGAGTTTATTGATTTAAAACGAGTAGTGCTTCTGCTAAAGAAAATAGTCTGTTCCGTCTCTGAACTGCGTCCATGGCAACGGTGTGTTATACTTAGCAGCTCCGCAGTCTGTTAACAAGAAATAACACACCGCATTCTACATTAGAATTCAACCAAGCCACGTAATAACAAGCAAACCTAACATAAGAAAACAACGACGCTATAAACACATTGCTATGATGATGCAGATGCACGTAAATGCCCGACGACAACGGAGGCAGCCTGTGGTGTGGGAACGATAGCGCTCCATCAGTTCTGGGAGATCGTGGTTCAGAGACACTTCACGGAAACCCTTTGGTTGAAGCATTTTTTTGCTTTGTCCACTTACATCTGTCTTTGTTGACATCCGCCATGTGTGCGCAAACAGAGCGGGAATACTGGCCGGAAATGAACTCGTCTTCTTCTATGTTTTGTGGCGTGTTGCAACCATAAAAGGGCCTAAAACTTAATCGCAATTCATTATTTATTCGGCAAATAACGTTTCCATCAGCTTTTATCGCATTTGCCGTATATCGATCAAGATAAAATCCGATGAGACCGAACGTATTTCATTTGAGTTGATATTCATGAAATTTAATTGTATTTTACTGTTTCCATTAGGCATTTTTCATTCGATATCACTTAATTCGGATAAAAAGGTGTGGAATGGAAACATGGCTAGAGAGAGAGAGAGAGAGAGGGGCGCGATCGAACTGTGTGAGAGAGAGAGAGAGAGAGAGAGAGAGAGAGAGGGGCGCGATCGAACTGTGTGAGAGAGAGAGAGAGAGAGAGGGGCGCGATCGAACTGTGTGTGTGAGAGAGAGAGAGAGAGAGAGAGAGAGAGAGAGAGGGGCGCGATCGAACTGTGTGAGAGAGAGAGAGAGAGAGAGAGAGAGAGAGAGGGGCGCGATCGAACTGTGTGCGAGAGAGAGAGAGAGAGAGAGAGAGAGAGAGAGGGGCGCGATCGAACTGTGTGTGAGAGAGAGAGAGAGAGAGAGAGAGAGAGAGAGAGAGAGAGAGAGAGAGAGAGAGAGAGAGAGAGGCGCTGAAATCATTTTATACGGAAATCAATTATTTATAATTCAGATGAGAATAAAGTTAGTGTTAATTAAAATTATAAGGAACATTTAGTTTTTCTGTTCTGAATATCATTAAAACAGAGAAGGCAGAGACAACAATGATGAATAATCTTAAGATATTATATCGTATGCTATTTGTTGTGAATACACCCATGTTAAACATTAAAATTTACTTCCATTGCATATCATAGGACACATAAGCGTAAAATAAAATTACATTAATAAACCTGTACAAAGACCTCCAGATAAATACTGTGCTTCTATATTTACACATTTAAGTGCTGAAAAACATATTGAGCTATGACATCCTATGACATTAAAAATTATTCTATATTTAAATAATCTCATATATGTGGCTATTGTGGTTCAAGATCATAGGCCCTGTCCCAAATGGCACACTTCATATGAATACTTGGTCTTGTGTACTTATTTCATGTGTCCGTTAAATCCATGAGACCCATGGATGAGGTGTCTCATTTTTCATTTTAGGTTTCAGAAGGTTGCTCACGCATACTTTGTGGTTGATATGTGCCCTCGATGCGCACTTGATGCACCCAAACTGATGCAAGCTCTACAGCAGTGTTTCTCAACCTTTTTGGAGTATTGGACCCCCATAATATCTGAAACCAGCCTCATGGACCCCCCCTACCCCTGTTCTCACCCGCCATCCACTGTTTTACTTCCAATCACAATGATTTTCACAGTTAAACGCTATGAATGCAATATCAGTGAATGCAAGTTAAGTAATTAAATTTTTTTTTTTTAATGACTTGCAACTAGAATTGCATCTGGCCATTGAATTTGATTGCATTGAAATAGCACAACACATTACACAATCAATCACAACAACATTGTCAATTTCAGAACAATATTCTACTGCATTCTATAAAACATCACATGTCCATTAATGTCCAATTTGAGATTATTTTAATAACGTCCATTTGAATGTTACTTTCTTTTGTAAAATTTACACTTTTTTAATACTAAAATTTCATTCTACTGCATTAAAATTACACAACAAATGCTTCATATACAACCAATTCTTTGGAACAACATTCTCTTTCAACACATGGAACAGTTTCAACACTGCCATCTATGTAATTTGGCTTTAACTTTTTATCATGTCCATCTGAATGTTATTTTACTTGAATCTTTTGTTTAATGTGAAATTTGAACCTGTTTTTCACAAATAAGCTTTTGCATCCTGGGTTGAAGTTCCCTATCAGGGAACTCGAGCTGCGTGACAACGCTTTGGGAACGCCCCTGCGTGAGTGCGTCATGAAGCACGTATGAAATCAGTCCAATGGCGAGACGGAACGTCATAGGCGGGTGACGTCATTGACCAGGAAACTATATAAGCAGCCCAAAACACAAGCGCGTCAGCTTCTGAGTCTTCAGCAAGCGCTCTGTGTGTGAAATCATATCAGTCTGTCTCTCAAGTGTTTTTGTCTGTCCTTAGTATTGCTAGGCAGGAGTTTTTCACATAAAAAAAAAACAAAAAAAAACTATAAGCAGACGAACAACAGTTCAGAAAGTGTGTTCATCCCTGCCCACGTTATATCACGGGTGGGGACACTCACAATCTGTGTGTTGTTTGTATGGGAGTGCAGCATGCCCAGTCAGCTCTTGAGGGAGCTGATTGTGTGCATTGCGAGCGTTTGTCCATGAAAACGCTCCGCTACCGCCGAGCTCTCTTCGAGAAGAGTGGTTCGGTGCGCTCTCCCCGCGGTTCGGGTCCCGCTGCTGCCGAGGCACAGCGGAGGCTTCAATCGTGGGGATCGCAGATGGATCTATCAGCGGGGATGGAGACGGGCTCTGCCCTATCTCTGCCCTTACCTGGTAGATCCAGCGCCTCAGATCCGGGTTTGGAAGCACCGGGTTTCTTCCGCCCGGGCTGAGGCACCATCACTTCAGCTATCCAGTTCTGACGAACTGGACATTGAAAGTGTGGATACTGCAGAGACTGGGGACTCGTCACTTCAGTCTCCTGCTAGTGAGGAGCTTTAAGAGGTGTTAACTCGCGCAGTTGAAAGATTAAGCATTGAGTGGCCAGCTGATGGACAGGAGTCTAGATCTAAGAGCAAGCTGGATGAGAGATTTTTGCCATCTCGCGCTGCACCTCTGCGCCGGTGTCTGCCATTCTTTCCTGCTCTCCACACCGAGGTTTCGAGATCATGGAAAAGACCGGTTTCGTCCAGAATATTCACACAACAAACATCGTTATATTCTAATATTTCTGAGGCGAAATCTTATGGCAATGGGGCGATGCCTAAAGCTGAGGAAGGTTTGGCGAGCCACCTTTCTCCTGATACGGCATCGTCCTTCAAGACACCGGCGTTGCCCACCAGACCACTAAGAAACACTTCGGCTCTGGTGGGCAAAGCTTACTCGGCGGCTGGACAGGCAGCATCCTGTTTACACACTATGTCGATTCTTCAAGCCTATCAAGCTGATCTGTTGAAAGATATTAGTGAGGGGCAGGAATTGAGTGCTGATGTATTGAGAGAGTTACGTCAGGCAGCCGATCTCTCTCTCCGTGCCACCAAGGAGACGGCCAGATCAGTAGGCCGTTCTATGGCAGCCCTGGTAGCAACGGAGAGGCACTTATGGCTAAATCTTTCCAATATGAAGGAGAAAGAGAAATCCTTCCTTCTGGACGCCCCGCTGTCGACTGCTGGCCGCATTGGTGACTCTGTAAATACGGTCATTGAGAGGTTTCAAGAAGAGAAGAAGCAGGCGGCGGCGCTCCAGAAGTTCCTCCCCCTTAGGGTGCATGTCCCCGGGGCTGCTGGGCGGAAAGAGCAGCCCCGGCCATCGAGTAGCTCCTCGCACAGGGCGCAACAGAAAAGGAGCGTCGCGTCTCGTGCTCCTCCCCAGCAAGACTGGGCCGAGGCGCGGCGCTCTCAGTCGAGGCCTTCCAGGGGCAAAACCGATTTGAGGACGGTTATTGTTGCCAGGAAGGCTTCGTCGAAGAAGCCCTGACTCCACAAATGTCAGGGTACTGAGGGTGGTCCCCACCAAGAGAGAAAGGTGTTCGCCGCAGTACATGGCGCCCGTTCTCTCTCGGTGCCCTCAGGGGCCCGTTCTGCCAACCCCGCCTGCGTGCCGGGGCGTAGACGGTCCCAGCGAGCGTTTTCCCGAGGGACGCTCGCTCGCTCCGAGGAGCGGTGTGATGCGGTTAGACCAGTTGTTCCCTGCCGGTGCGCCGTTACAGGGCACTGTGTCTGCCACTCAAAATATTCCAGAGGCCAGTCTCGAGAGACTGGTACCCTTAGTAGAATTTTTGGCGGATTGGAACAGCCTTCCAAATATTTCTCAGTGGGTCCTGCAGACTATCGAGCACGGGTACGCGATTCAGTTCAGATCACGCCCGCCACGCTTCAGAGGGGTTCTTCCCACAGTGGTGGACCCCGAGCAGGCTCTGGTTATGGAACAGGAGGTGAAAACTCTCCTGCTGAAGGGGGCTATAGAACGAGTTCTTCCTCCCAGCAGAGAATTGGGTTACTACAGCCGATATTTCATCGTTCCGAAGAAGGATGGGGGGTTGCGTCCAATTTTAGATCTGCGCCTATTAAATCGCTCAGTAGGGAAGCTCAAGTTCAAGATGCTGACTCTCAAGCAGATCGTGTCACAGATCAGGTCCGAGGACTGGTTTGTCACGATAGATCTAAAGGACGCATACTTCCACATTTCCATCCTTCCACAACACAGGAATTTCCTGAGGTTCGCTTTCGGGGGCGAAGCGTACCAATATCGGGTTCTTCCTTTCGGCCTAGCACTGTCTCCCCGAACTTTCACGAAATGTATGGATGCAGCCCTGGCTCCGCTGCGACTCCAGGGCATCCGCATTTTAAACTATATCGACGATTGGTTGATTCTGGCTCAATCGGAGCATCAGGCGATTCGGCATCGAGATGTCGTTCTCGCCCATATAAAGAAGTTAGGGCTGAGGCTCAAGGCCAAGAAGAGTGTGCTTTCTCCAGTACAGAGGACCACCTTTCTGGGCGTGGTTTGGAATTCGACAACGATGCAGGCACGTCTGTCTCCTGCTCGTATAGCTTCGATTCTCTTAACCGTCAAACAGGCAAAGCTAGGCCAGTCACTCACTATAAAAGAGTATCAGAGAATTCTGGGTCTGATGGCAGCTGCGTCCAACGTTATACCTTGCGGCCTGCTGTACATGAGACCACTGCAGTGGTGGCTCAGGTCCAAGGGGTTCTCCCCGAGGGGAAACCCGCTCCGCAAGATCAAGGTCACGCGACGGTGTCTCCGTGCCCTGGCTATGTGGAAAGAACCTTGGTTCCTGTCCCTAGGTCCTGTGTTGGGGGCTCCGTGTCATCGTGTAACAGTAACGACGGATGCCTCTCTCACAGGTTGGGGGGGCGATCATGAGTGGTCGCTCAGCTCAGGGTCTGTGGCAGGACCATCATCTTCAATGGCATATAAATTGTCTAGAAATGCTGGCGGTGTTTCAGGCTCTGAAACACTTCCTCCCAGACCTGAGAGGTCATCATGTTCTTGTCCGGTCAGACAACACATCGGTGGTCTCTTATATAAACCATCAAGGGGGTCTGCGTTCGCGCCCGTTATACAAGCTGGCTCGCCAGATCCTTCTATGCTCCCAAGGGAAGCTTCTTTCATTGAGGGCGATCTACAACCCCGGGGTATTTAAATCAGGGGGCAGACATCCTGTCGAGGCAGGGGCCGAGGCCCGGAGAATGGAGACTCCACCCCGAGGCGGTGGAGCTCCTATGGAAACATTTCGGTCATGCCGAGGTAGACCTATTTGCATCCAGAGAAACTTCACACTGCCAACTGTGGTTTTCCCTAAGTCCTCCAGTCCCTCTGGGGTTGGACGCTATGGTACAGGAGTGGCCGAGGTCACGCCTGTACGCATTTCCCCCGATTGCTCTGCTCCCAGGAGTTCTGGAGAGGGTTCGCTGGGACGGGGTCAGTCTACTGTTGGTAGCCCCGTACTGGCCGGCCCGAGTTTGGTTTGCGGACCTAATATGTCTCCTCGACGGCTCTCCTCTGGAGATTCCGATCAGGAGGGACCTTCTCTCTCAGGCGAGCGGGTCGATACTTCACCCCCGCCCAGATCTATGGAGGTTGTGGGCTTGGCCTCTGAGGGGGCCCAGCTCATAGAATCTGGTCTCTCGACCGAGGTCGTGGAGACCATCCTCCACTCCAGAGCTCCGGCCACTAGGAAATTATATGCCCTGAGGTGGAAAATGTTCACCTCTTGGTGTGGAGAACACCAGTTGGACCCAGTTAACTGCCCAGTGGGTGCATTGCTGGAACACCCACTTGTAACCCGTTTCCTTCGTGGCACTCTGAGGCTGAGGCCAGCAGTTCGCACGAGGGTGCCGACCTGGGACCTGATGGTTGTTCTAGAACAGTGTTTCCCAAACTTTTTTCAGTCGAGGCACCCTTTGAAAATTTTAAAAAATTTGTGGCACCCTACACTAGTGTTGTCACGATACTACTTTGATTCTATACCTTGAAATTTATTGATTTTCAATACCACAGGGAATAACTGCCGTATATAGGCCTACTGTCATATAGATATTTTTTAATATTATCAATTTTTTTGTCCATCCATTTAAAGTCTAGGAAATCATTAATTTCTTCTCCAGAGATCACTTTACATGATGACATATTTAATTAAGGCTTTTATTCATAATTCAGCAAAACATTGCTCAATTACCATTTCAAATCTCACCAAAATGTTTGCTCACTCAGTGTAGGCCTATTTGTGTTTTATATTGGGCTAACTTTGTTATAATTGCACAAGATAGCTTGTTTTTAATATATTTTATAATGTAATAATTTCACAGTTAATCTCCAAATTAATGTTTAAACAACATAAAGAAGTATATTTTAAATATTTGTTTAATGGCATCTTTTTTTATGAATGAAGCCCAGTATCACTGATACCAATACTGCTACTGATGTCAGGAAATACACAGAAATTGAATGAAGTTATCAAACACTTTACAGTCTTCACTGCATAAATTATAAATGAAATATAGATGAATCCTTATTAAAGCTACAAGCGTTCTTTAGTCAAGAGCAGTGAGTAATTTTCTGTTACCTGTTCTTTGATTCTGTTGTCACTGCTGCACTTGTTTATCTCACACGCGTCCCATCTTCTCACAACTCTAATTTAAGACTTTAACTAATTTAAGACTGCTCTCATGAGGATACTCAACAAAACGGACATTTTGGCATAACTGTGTGTTATTATTCGTTCAAGCACGAAAGAGAAGTCGATTCTGGCACGCGATGCGCGTCGTCAGTGTCAGCAGGACATTCACAGACAGCGCGTTCTCTTTTGTCTTTTCGCGGTTGCATGGTTTAAAAGCATTTGCATGAATAAGAACGTGATTATATAATGTAACGCTAGCCAAAGGATGACAGAAAAAAATGGATGCTGCGTTAATTGTGTTTAAATATTTTTTAACGCGTTAAACTGAAAAACATTAATCGCACGCGTTACCGTTGACAGCAGCACGGACATAACCGATGTGTTTGTGAATATTCGGCAAGACGGACGTTGTGACAATGTTTCGTGTGTATTTGACCGTAAGCGCAACAAGCCATGAAAAAGAGGCAGCTTTATGTGTGGACGCTGGGAATGAAGCACGAGAATGAAATCATGCGGAAATCGCAATTCAACGAACGCAGAAAACGTATGATTTGCATTTTTTATTATGAATTTGTGTGCATTATTTGTTGTTATTAGACGCTTCCGACGATGCGAGATTGATGATACATTTATTATTATTTTTTTACACATTTTAGCAATTTTAAAATGTTTAATGGAGTTTTTACACGGCACCCCTGCTCTCGCCAGAAGGCACCCCAGGGTGCCGCGGCACCCCGTTTGGGAAACACTGTTCTAGAAGGTCTCTCTCTAGCACCGTTCGAGCCCATTGAAGAAGTTTCTGAGAAATTCCTCACTCTAAAGACTGTATTTCTTCTTGCTATATCTTCATTAAAAAGAATAGGAGATATTCAAGCTCTGTCGGTTTCTCCCTCGTGCTTGGAATTTTCACCCGGCATGGTCAAGGCTTTTCTCATTCCTAGGCCGGGGTATGTTCCCAAGGTTCCAACTAATGTGGTCAGGCCTATTGTACTGCAGGCTTTCTGTCCTCCTCCATTTTTGACGTCGGACCAAGAGAAACTAAATCTGCTCTGCCCTGTTAGGGCTTTAGATGCGTATGTCCACAGAGCTGCCCTGTGGAGAAAGAGCGAACAACTGTTCGTTTGCTTCGGACCCCCTAAGAAGGGATGTCCAGTATCTAAGCAGAGGTTGAGCAAGTGGGTGGTTGCCTACGAGTCCTCCGGTCAGCCTTCTCCTTTGGCTGTCCGGGCTCATTTAACCAGGGGTATGGCTGCCTCTAAGGCTATTTTGTCAGGAGTATCTATTCAGGATGTTTGCGATGCGGCAGGATGGTCATCACCGCATACATTCGTTAAGTTTTATCATCTTGACTTCAGCTCCACTCCAGGGGCGCAGGTGCTTTCGTCCGAATGTGCGCTCTGACTTCACACGATGGACACTTGCTCGTATGGCGGCGTTGGTATTAGCGTTCCCAAAGCGTTGTCACGCAGCTCGAGTTCCCTGATAGGGAACGTCTCTGGTTACGTATGTAACCCTAGTTCCCTGAAGGGTTACGTATGTAACCCTAGTTCCCTGAAGGGAACGAGACGCTGCGTGTCTTTGCCATACTCCCGGCATGCCCGTGAGCACTTGCTTCAGTTTATCAGAAGCTGACGTGCTTGTGTTTTGGGGTGCTTATATAGTTTCCTGGTCGATGACGTCACCCGCCTATGACGTTCCGTCTCGCCATGTGACTGATTTCATACGTGCTTCATGACGCACTCACGCAGGGGTGTTCCCAAAGCGTTGTCACGCAGCGTCTCGTTCCCTGATAGGGAACTAGGGTTACATACGTAACCAGAGACGTTTAGCAACAGTAGCAATAAGGTTCCTCTCCAAGCTGAGTCTGTTTCTCTGTTTTGTCTTTATGTGTGCCATGGCGGAAAATGTGACCTCACACAAATAGGTTGATCCAAAAGGCAGCAGTTCATACAGAGCATGTTTCCCAACATCAGGGTACTCAACATTGCACCAAAACTGTGTCAGTGATGTTTCTGAAAACATTATCTTCAAACCCCTATCTGAGGAAAAATCAATACATCTTTCCTGGAGAGTAACAGGAACGGTCTGGGTGCAGGTAGCCACAAAAGGGTTCCTTATCCAGTCAAGTGCAGAATTATGAACCTCAATGTCAGGAAAATATGATCTGAACTCAGAGGAAAGTTTGTCCAAGTGTGCCTGTACTCTCTGCTGAATGCTCACTTTTTCAGCTCTAGCATTAACAAGACACATGTCCAGCTGAGGGAAACTACTGACATCCCCATTCTGGCATTTCCGACACCAGAGCTCAATCTTCTTCATGAACCCTGAAACTCGATCATACAGGTGAAGAACTTGGAATTGCAAGGTAAAGACACAACCGTCCAAGTCATTCAGCCTGCTGAAAACATCTGCCAGGTAAGCTAAATATGCCAGCCAGCTGTTGTTCTTCAGCAGTGGTGCAAGTGAATGCAAGTGCTCAGAGAGAAAGTCACTGACTTGATCACGTAACTCAAACAGTCTCTGGAGTGTTTTTCCCCTTGAGAGCCAGCGTATATCAGTGTGAAGCAACAATTGCTGGTGTTCAGAATTTGCTCCATCACATAGTTTTTCAAACAGTCTGCCATTTAGAGGTCGGGATTTAATGAAGTTGATGATTTTAACAGCATCATTAAGGACTTAGTGTAATTTGGGGCACATACGTTTTGAAGCTAAAGCTTTCCTGTGAATTATGCAGTGAACTGTCTTAATGCCAGGGTTTGCCTGTTTTACGCGTGCGAGGAATCCACGGGTGCGCCCCGTCATTGATGCTGCTCCGTCCGTGCAGATATGTGAGCAGCGCTGCCAGTTCAACGAGTGCTCCGTGAAAAAAGTATCCACAACATTAAAAACATCCTCGCCGTTGGTTCTGGCCAGCATTGTCTTGCAGAAAAGAATGTTCGGTGATATTATCTTTGTCTTTGAACCGAACAAACGCTACCAGTTGTGATTTGCCACTAACGTCAGTTGACTCGTCTAATTGTAAAGCAAAACAGTCAGACCGCTTTAATTTTTCCACCACTTGCGCAAGGATATCCGCAGACATATCATCAATCCGACGGTATACAGTGTCGTTGGATAAAGGCACCGTTTTAATTGCATCTGCTGCCTTCTTGTCTAGCATTGTCTCTGCTAGGATGGCAGCTGCTGGCACAATTAATTCCTCAGCAACTGAGTATGTTTTTTTCGATTTGGCTACAAGCAAAATACCTCATATGAAGCAACCAGGGAAGAACTGGTAATCTGTGTTGCCTCTTTTAGTGTGTCTTGACTTTTCCGAAATTCAGAAAGTTTTCTGTAGAAAAAGTCTGCAGATTGACCTACATATGAAGCATGTCTCGTTGTCAGATGTCGCTGTAAATGGGATGGTTTCACTGCGTGGTTAGACAGGACCTCACCACACAGAAAAGACAATGGCTGTGGAGGCTCAGTAGTTGTTGTGGTAAACCCAAACATTTTGTAACTGTCTGGATATTGAGTTGCTTTTGTTCTGCCCTTTTTAATTCGCTTTTCTGGTGGGCTGGAATTTACTTGTCTTGTGTCAGACCCGCTGGTAGATGGCCCATCATTTTTTTAAGCCACCTGTCCATGATTGCTGCTCTCCCCGCCCCATGCGACAGTTCTCTGACTGAAATCAACGCGCTGTAAACGTACTGGATTGAATAAAATGGCGGCAAATCACGGCAAAAATAAAAACGCACAAGAGGTCATTTAAAATAATTTGTAATTTCAACCTTAATTCTGGTTTTAGTAATACTAAAGTAAACAATAAAGCTAAAAAAATACATTTTAGGATATTTAAAAAAATATATTTTTTTAATGTTTTTTCGGACCCCCTGCAATTTTGCCACGGACCACTAGGGGTACGCGTACTCCCGGTTGAGAAACACTGCTCTACAGCACACTTCTTTTCGACAATCAAAGCAGGGTTACTTTTTTGCACGTCGTGCACAATAACCCTAAAGGCACCAGGGTGCCACAGGCTTGGAAGCCTTGAAAAGGCGAAGGCCCTATTGTTTTCCTTAGGATTATTAGGGCCCAAGCCTTAAAAAGGCGAAGGCCCTA